>NW_024070211.1:52575938-53175938 GCF_014754425.2 Oryx dammah
CTGTATCAATTTTCATTCCCACCAATGGTGCAAGAGTGTTCCGTTTTCTCCACACCCTCTCCAGCATTTATTGTTTGTAGACGTTTTGATGATGGCCTTTCTGACCAGTGTGAGGTGATAGCTCATGGTAGTTTTGATTTGTATTTCTCTAATAATGAGCGATGTTGAACATCTTTTCATGTGTTTGCTAGCCATCTGTATGTCTTCTTTTGAGAAATGTCTGCTTAAGTGTTTTCCCACTTTTTGATTGGGTTGTTTGTTTTTCTGGTATTGAGTTGTGGGAGCTGCTTGTATGTCTTGGAAATTAATCCTTTGTCAGTTGTTTCACTTGCTATTATATTCTCCCATTCTGAGGGTTGTCTTTTCACCTTGCTTCTAGTTTCCTTTTCTGTGCAAAAGCTTTTAAGTTTAATCAGGTCCCACTTGTTTACTTTTGTTTTTATTTCTATTACTCTAGGAGGGTGGGTCATAGAGGATCTTGCTTTGATTTATGTCATCAAATGTTCTGCCTGTTTTTTCTCTGAGGGTTTTATTGTTTGTGGTCTTACATTTATATTTTTAATCCATTTTGAGTTTATCTTTGTGTATGGTACTAAGAAGTGTTCTAATTTCATTCTTTTACTTGTAGCTGTCCAGTTTTCCCAGCACCATTTATTGAAGAGACTGTCTTTGCCTCATTGTATATTCTTGGCCTCCTTTGTCAAAAATAAGGCACCCATAAGTGCATGGGATTGTTTCTGGGCTTTCTATCTTGATCCATTGGTCTAGCTCTCTGTTTTTGTGCCAGTACCATACTGTTTTGATGACTGTAGCTTTGTAGTATAATCTGAAGTCAGTAAAGTTGATTCCTCCAGCTCCATTCTTCTTTATCAAGATTGCTTTGGCTATTTGGGGTCTTTTGTGTCTTCATGTGAATTCTGAAATTCTCTGTTCTGGTTCTGTGAGAAAATGTCATGGTAATTTGATAGGGATCACATTGAATCTGTATATTTCATTTGGTAGTATAGTCATTTTCACAATATTGATTCTTCATACCCAGAAACATGGAATATCTCTCCATCTGCTTATGTCATCTTTGACTTCTTTCATTAGTGTCATAATTTTCTGTGTACAGTTCTTTTGTCTCCTTAGGTAGGTTTATTCCTAGATATTTAATTCTTTTTGTTCTTTTGGTGAATGGGATGATTCCTTCATCTCTCTTTCTGATTTTTCATTATTAGTATATAGAAATGCATGTGATTTATGGGTATTGATTTTCTGTCCTGCAACTTTGCCAAATTCACTGATTCAGGTCAGTTCAGTTCAGTTCAGTTGCTCAGTCGTGTCTGATTCTTTGCAACCCCATGAACTGCAGCACGCCAGGGCTCCTTGTCCATCACCAACTCCCGGAGTTCACTCAGAGTCGCATCCATTGAGTCAGTGATGCCATCCAGCCATCTCATCCTCTATCGTCCCCTTCTCCTCCTGCCCCCAATCCCTCCTGGCATCAAAGTCTTCAATGAGTCAACTCTTCACATGAGGTGGCCAAAGTACTGGAGTTTCAGCTTTAGCATCATTCCTTCCAAAGAAATCCCAGGGTTGATCTCCTTCAGAATGGACTGGTTGGATCTCCTTGCAGTCCAAGGGACTCTCAAGAGTCTTCTCCAACACCACAGTTCAAAAGCATCAATTCTTCAGTGCTCAGCCTTCTTCACAGTCCAACTGTCACATCCATACATGACTACTGGAAAAACCATAGCCTTGACTAGATGGACCTTAGTTGGCAAAGTAATATCTCTGCTTTCTTCCAAGGAGTAAGTGTCTTTTAATTTCATGGCTGCAGTTACCATCTGCAATGATTTTGGAGCCCCCAAAAATAGTCTGACACTGTTTCCACCGTTTCCCCATCTATTTCCCATGAAGTGATGGGACTGGATGCCATGATCTTCGTTTTCTGAATGTTGAGCTTTAAGCCAACTTTTTCACTCTCCTCTTTTACTTTCATCAAGAGGCTTTTTAGTTCCTCTTCACTTTCTGCCATAAGGGTGGTGTCATCTTCATATCTGAGGTTATTGATATTTATCCCAGCATTCTTGATTCCACCTTGTGTTTCTTCCAGTCCAAACTTTCTCATGATGTACTCTGCATAGAAGTTAAATAAGCAGGGTGACAATATACAGCCTTGATGTACTCCTTTTCCTATTTGGAACCAGTCTGTTGTTCCATGTCCAGTTCTAACTGTTGCTTCCTGACCTGCATACAGATTTCTCAAGAGACAGGTTAGGTGGTCTGGTATTCCCATCTCTTTCAGGATTCACTGATTAGCTCTAGTAATTTTCTGATACTATCTTTAATATTTTCTATGTACAATGTCATGTCATCTGCAAACAGTGAGAGCTTTACTTCTTTTCTCATATGGCTTCCTTTTATTTCTTTTTCTTCTCTGATTGCTATATCTAGGACTTCCAGAATTATTTTGAATAATAGTGGTGAAAGTGGACACACTTGACTTGTTCCTGATCTTAGGTGGAATCCTTTCAGGTTTTCACCATTGAGAATAATATTTACTGTAGGCTTATCATATATGGCCTTTACTATGTTGAGGTAGGTTCCTTCTTTGACCAATTTTTGAAGAGCTTTAATCATAAATGAGTGCTGAATTTTGTCAAAGGCCTTTTTTTTTCATCTATTGAGATTATCATGTGTTTTTTATCTTTCAATTTGTTAATATGGTGTATCACATTAATTGGTTTGCATATATTGAAGAATCCCTGCATTCCTGGAATAATCCCAACTTGATCATGGTGAATGAGCTTTTAGACGTGTTGCTGAATTATCTTTGCTAAAATTTTGTTGAGGAATTTTGCATCTATGTTCATCAGTGATGTTGTCCTATAGTTTCCTTTTTGGGGTTGTCTTTGTCTGGTTTTGAAATCAGGGTGATGGTGGTCTCATAGAATTAGTTTGGAAGTGTTCTTTCCTCTGCAATTTTTGGAAAAAGTTTTAGAAGGATAGACATTAACTCCTTTCTAAATGTTTGATAAAATACTCCTCTGAAGCTGGTCCTGGGCTTTTGATTTTGGGGAGATTTTTGATTACAGCTTCAATTTCAGTGCTTGTAATTGGATTGTTCATAATTCTATTTCTTCTTGGTTTAGTCTTAGAATTTGAACTTTTCTAAGAATCTGTCCATTTCTTCCAGGCTATCCATTTTATTGCCATATTATTCATAATAGTCTCTTATGATCCTTTGTATTTCTTCATTGTCTGTTGTAATATCTCCTTTTTCATTTCTAATTTTGTTGATTTTATTCTTCTATCTTTTTTTCCATTATGAGCCTGGTCAAAGGTTTGTCAATTTTGTTTATTTTCTCAAAGAATCAGCTTTTAGTTTTATTAATCTTCACTACTGTCTCTAACTTATATGCAAAGTACATCATGAGAAACACTGGGCTGGAAGAAGCACAAGCTGGAATCAAGATTGCTGGGAGAAATATCAATAACTTCAGATATGCAGATGACACCACCCTTATGGCAGAAAGTGAAGAAGAACTAAAAAGCCTCTTGAGGAAAGTGAAAGTGGAGAGTGAAAAAGTTGGCTTAAAGCTCAACATTCAGAAAACGAAGATCATGGCATCTGGTCCCATCACTTCATGGGAAATAGATGGGGAAAGAGTGGAAATAGTGTTAGACTTTATTTTGGGGGGCTCCAAAATCACTGCAGATGGTTATTGCAGCCATGAAATTAAAAGACGCTTACTCCTTGGAAGGAAAGTTATGACCAACCTAGATAGCATATTCAAAAGCAGAGACATTACTTTGCCAACAAAGGTCCATCTAGTCAAGGCTATGGTTTTTCCAGTTTTATGTATCGATGTGAGAGTTGGACTGTGAAGAAAGCTGAGCACTGAAGAATTGATGGTTTTGAACTGTGGTGTTTGAGAAGACTCTTGAGAGTCCCTTGGACTGCAAGGAGATCCAACTAGTCCATCCTAAAGAAGATCAGTCCTGAATGTTCTTTGGAAAGACTGATGCTAAAGCTGAAACTCCAATACTTTGGCCACCTCATGCAAAGAGCTGACTGTTTGGAAAAGACTCTGATGCTGGGAGGGATTGGGGGCAGGAGGAGAAGGGGACGAGAGAGGATGAGATGGCTGGATGGCATCACTGACTCGATGGATGAGAGACTGACTGAACTCTGGGAGTTGGTGGTGGACAGGGAGGCCTGGTATGCTGCAATTCATGGGATCGCAAGGAGTCAGACACGACTGAGAAACTGAACAGAACTGAACTGAGCTGTCTCTTTCATTTCTTTTTCAATTATTTTTTCTCTGATCTTTATGACTTATTTCCTTCTACTAATTTTTTTTTTTTTTGTTCTTCTTTTTCCAGTTGTTTTAGGTGTAAAGTTAGGTTGTCTATTCGAGGTAGGATTGTAGTGCTGTAAAATCCCCCTTAGAATTGCTTTTTCTGCCTCCAATTATTTTTGAGTTGTCATGTTTTCATTGTCATTTGTTTCTAGAAAATTTTTTTATTTCTCCAGTAACCTGTTTGTTATTTAGAAATGTGTTGTTTAATCTCCATGTGTTTGTGTTTCTTACAGTTTTTTTTTTTCTTGTAATTGATATCTAGGCACATAGCATTGTGGTCAGAAAAATGCTTGATATGATTTCAATTTTGTTAAATTTACTGAAGTTTGATTTGTGACCCAAGATGTAATCTAGCCTGGAGAATGTTCCATGTGCACTTGAGAAGAAGGTGTATTCTTCTGCATTTGGATGGAATGTCCTGAAGATATCAATGAGATCCATTTCATCTAATGTATCATTTAACACTTATGTTTTCTTATAAATTTTCTATTTTGATGATCTATCCATTGTGAATGGGGTGTTAAAGTCTCATACTATTATTGTGTTATTGTTGAATTCTCCTTTTACATTTGTTAGTGTTTGTCTTATGTATTGAGGTGCACCTATGTTGGGTGCATAGATATTTATAATTGTTATGTCTTCCTCTTGGATTGATCCCTCAGTCACTATGTAGTGTCCTTCCTTATCTCTTGTAATCTTTACTTTAAGGTCTATTTTGTCTAATATGAAGAATGCTACTTCACCTTTCTTTTGCTTCTCATTTGCATGGAAAATATTTTTCCATCCTCTCACTTTCAGTCTATATGTGTCCTGAGATCTGTAGTGGATTTCTTGTAGACAGCATATATGTGTCTTGTTTTTGTATCCATTCAGCCAGTCTGTGTCTTTTGGTTGGAGCATTGACTCCATTTACATTTAAAGTAGTATATATATATATATATGTGTATATATATATATATATATATATATATATATATATATATATATATCTATATATATATTTGTTCCTATCACCATTTTCTTAATTGTTTGGGGTTGATTTTCTAGATCTTTTTTGTATTTTCTAGATCTTCTTTTGTATTTCTTGACTATATAAGTCCCTTTAACATTTGATGTAAAGCTAGTTTGGCAGTACTGAATTCTCTTTAACTTTTGCTTGTCTGAAAGCTTTTTATTTCTCCATCAGGTTTGAATGAGTTCCTTGGCAGATACAATAATCTGGTTGTAGAATTTTACCTTTCAGTACTTTAAATATATCCTTTCATTCCCTTCTGGCCTTCAGAGTTTTTGCTGAAAGATCAGCTGTTAAACGTATGGAGTTTCTCTTGTATGTTACTTGTTGCTTTTCCCTAGCTGCTTTTACTATTGTGTTTAGTCTTTGTTAGTTTGATTAGTATGTATCTCCATGGGTCTATCCTGTATGGGACTCTTTGTGCCTCTTGGACTTGATAGACTTTCCTTTTCCATGTTAGGGAAATTTTCAACTATAATCTCTGCAAAAATTTTCTCAAACCTTTCCTTATCTCTTTTTCTTCTGGGACTCCTATACTTCAAATGTTGGTGCATCTGATATTGACCCAGATGTCTCTGAGACTGTCCTCAGTTCTTTTCATTCTTTTTACATTATTCTGCTCTTCAGAAGTTATTTTCACCATTTTATTGTCCAGCTCACTGATTCATTCTTCTACTTCTGATATTCTGCTATTGATTCCTTCAGTTCTGTTCAGTCACTCAGTTGTATCTGATTCTTTGTGACCTCATGAAACGAAGCACACCTGGCCTACCTGTCCATCGCCACCTCCCAGAGCCCACTCAAACTCATGTCCATTGAGTCAGTGATGCCATCCAACCATCTCATCCTCTGTTGTCCCCTTCTCCTCCTGCCCTCAATCTTTCGCAGCATCAGGGTATTTTCAAATGAGTCAGCTCTTTGCATCAGGTGGCCAAAGTATTGGAATTTCAGCTTCAACATCTGTCCTTCCAGTGAACACCCAGGGCTGATCTCCTTTAGGATGGCCTGGTTGGATCTCCTTGCAGTCCAAGGGACTCTCAAGAGTCTTCTCCAACACCACAATTCAAAAGCATCAATTCTTTGGCACTCAGCTTTCTTTATAGTCCAACTCTCATATCTGTACATGACTACTGGAAAAACCATACCCTTGACTAGACGGACCTTTGTTGGCAAAGTAATGTCCCTGCTTTTGAATATGCTATCTAGGATGGTCATAACATTCCTTCCAAGGAGAAAGCGTCTTTTAATTTCATGGCTGCAATCAAAATCTGCAGTGATTTTGGAGACCAAAAACATAAAGTCAGCCACTGTTTCCACTGTTTCCCCATCTATTTCCCATGAAGTGATGGGACCAGATGCCATGATCTTAGACTTCTGAATGTTGAGCTTTAAACCAACTTTTTCACTCTCCTCTTTCACTTTCTTCAAGAGGCTCTTTAATTCTTCTTCACTTTCTGCCATATGGGTGGTGTCATCTGCATATCTGAGGTTATTGATATTTCTCCTGGCAATCTTGATTCCAGCTTATGCTTCTTCAAGCCCAGCATTTCTCACGATGTACTCTGCATAAAGTTAAATAAGCAGGGTGACAATATACAGCCTTGACGTACTCCTTTTCCTATTTGGGACTAGTCTTTTGTTCCATGTCCAGTTCTAACTGTTGCTTCCTGACCTGCATGTAGGTTTCTCAAGAGGGAGATCAGGTGGTCTAGTATTCCCATCTCTTTCAGAATTTTCCACAGTTTATTGTGATCCACACAGTCAAAGGCTTTGGCATAGTCAATAGAGCAGAAATAGATGTTTTTCTGGAACTCTCTTGCTTTTTCCATGATCCAGTGGATGTTGGAAACTTGACCTCTGGTTCTTCTGCCTTTTCTAAAACCAGCTTGAACATCTGGAAGTTCATGGTTCATGTATTTCTGAAGCCTGGCTTGGAGAATTTTGAGCATTACTTTACTAGCATGTGAGATGAGTGCAATTGTGTGGTAGTTTGAGCATTCTTTGGCATTGCCTTTCTTTGGGATTGGAATGAAAACTGACTTTTTCCAGTGCTGTGGCCACTGCTGAGTGTTCCATATTTGCTGTCATATTGAGTGCAGCACTTTCACAGCGTCATCTTTCAGGATTTGAAATAGCTTAACTGGAATTCCATCACCTCCAGTAGCTTTGTTTTTAGTGATGCTTCCTAAGGCCCACTTGACTTCACATTCCGGGATGTCTGGCTCTAGGTGAGTGATCACACCATCATGATTATCTGGGTTGTGAAGATCTTTTTTGTACAGCTCTTCTGTGTATTCTCGCCACTTCTTCTTAATATCTTCTGCTTCTGTTAAGTCTCTATCATTTCTGTCCTTTATTGAGCCCATCTTTGCATGAAACATTCCCTTGGTATCTCTAATTTTCTTGAAGAGATCTCTAGTCTTTCTCATTCTATTTTTTTCCTCTATTTCTTTGCATTGATCCCTGAGGAAGGCTTTCTTATCTCTCCTTGCTATTCTTTAAAACTCTACATTCAAATGGGTATATCTTTCCTTTTCTCCCTTGCTTTTCGCTTCCCTTCTTTTCATAGCTAATTGTAAGGCTTTCTCAGGCAGCCATTTTGCTTTTTTTCATTTCTTTTTCTTGAGGATGGTCTTGATTCCTGTCTCCTGTACAATGTCAAGAACCTTCATCCACAGTTCATCAGGGACTCTGTCTATCAGCTCTAATCCCTTAAATCTTTTCTCACTTCTACTGTATAGTAATAAGGGATTTGATTTAGGTCATACCTGAATGGTCTAGTGGCTTTCTCCACTTTCTTCAATTTCAGTCTGTATTTGGCAATTCATGATCTGAGCCACAGTCAGCTCCCAGTCTTGTTTTTGCTGACTGTATAGAGCTTCTTCATCTTTGGCTGCAAAGAATATAATTAATCTGATTTCAGTGTTGGCCATCTGATGATGTCCATGTGTAGAGTCTTCTTTTGTGTTGTTGGAAGAGGGTGTTTGCTATGACCAGTGCATTCTCTTGGCAGAACTCTATTAACCTTTGTCCTGCTTCATTCTGTACTCCAAGGCCAAATTTGCCTGTTACTCCAGGTGTTTCTTGACTTCCTACTTTTGCATTCCAGTCCCCTATGAAAAGGACATCTTTTTTGGGTGTTAATTCTAGATGGTCTTGTAGGTCTTCATAGAACTGTTCAACTTCAGCTTTTCAGTGTTACTGATTCCTTCTACATTATTTTTAATTTCAGTAATTGTGTTGTTTTTGTCTGTTTTTTATTCTTTAATTCTTGTAGGTCTGTTAATTTTTTCTTGTGTTTTCTCCATTTTGTTTTCCAGGTTTTTGATCATCTTTACTATCATTATTCTGAGTTCTTTTTCAGGTAATTTGCCTATTTCCTCTTCAATAATTTGGACTTCTGTGTTTCTAGTTTGTTCATTTGTGTAGTGTTTCTCTGCTTTTTCATTTTTTAAAACTTATTGTGTTTGAGTTCTCCTTTTTCCAGTCTTCAAGGTTGAATTTTCTTCCTTTTGGTGTCTGCCCTCCTACGGTTGGTCCAGTGGTTTGTGTAAGCTTCCTATATGGTGAGATTTGTGCTGAGTTTTGTTTGTTTGTCTGTTTTTCCTCTGATGAGCAAGTGTGAGGTGGTAGTCCTGTCTCCTGGTGATTGGGTTTGTATTTTTGTTTTGTTTGTTGTTTAGGTGATGAGTTCTTAACAGGGTGTTACTGATGGTTGGGTGTTGCTGAGTCTTGTGTTCAAGTGGTTTCCTTTGTGTGAGTTATCACTATTTGATACTCCCTAGGGTTAGTTCTCTTGTAGTCTAAGATCTTGGAGTCAGTGCTCCCACTCCAAAAGCTCAGGGCTTGATCTCTCCCTAAGATGCCCTCCAACACTGTGCTGACCTCTGAACCTGTTGTGGGGGCAGCTCAGATTCTAATCTGGACCTGCTTCTGTGTGTTCTCCAATATCCACAGCTATCAGAACTAGTGCATTTTCTTTTGTGGGAGCTCTCAACGTCCTTTTTTATGTTCATCGACAGAGTCTTCTTAGTTGATCTTGCAGATTTAATCTGAAGCTTGTACAGCTGGTGAAAGGTTTGGGTCTTCTTCCTTAGCCACACTGCCCCTGCATTTCAATTATGATCTTATTCCCACCTCTCCATGTGGGTTGTCCACTGGGGTTTGCTCCTTAGGCTGCCTTGGAGTACTTGGTTTTGCCCCTATGAGGGCCAGGTGTGGCAGTGGTGCAACTGTTTGGGTCACAGGGGTTCTGGCAGCACCAGGTACTCAGGGGAGTTGGCGTCTAGTGCAGCAGGAAATATAGTGCTCTAGAATGGTACGGCAACCAGTATTGGCCAGTACGCTCCAGAATTCTTGACTGGAGAATTCCCCTGACAGAGAAGCCTGGCAGGCCACAGTCTACAGTGGACATGACACAAAGAGGTGGACATGACCGAAGTGACTATGCACACATACATGCAAGATTTTTGGGGGGGCCTGTGGCAGCTCTGCCCTAGTGAGAGTTGAGTGTGAAAGTAGTGCAGCTGCTTGGCTTGTAGGGGCCCTGGTGGCACAAAGTGTGCAGGGACATGGACTGCCACCACCCCAGGAGTTATGGCCCTAGCAGGGTCTTTTTTTGAGCTTCTTGTAGCTGGCGATCAGAAGGCCTCTTTGGCCAGTCTTTCTCCATAGCTCTGACCATTCAGGCACTTACAGGATTCCCTTGCCTGTGGTCCTTCTCTGTTGTTTGGCACATTAGGCACAGAGGGCCCCCCTTGACTGGGGTCTTACTCTGTAGATTGGTGCATCAGGCACTTAAAGGGGCACCCTGGGTGGGGTCCTACTCTGTAGTTCAGCATGTCAGGTGTTTGATGGGCCAGCCTCTCTATTGTTCAGCTGCTGATGCTGGCGTGCGGGGAGAGAGAGAGGCTATGGTTATGGTTCCACCCCCTATGTGTGACTCAGCAGTATCACCTTGCTTCCATGGTTTCCTGGCTTTCCTCTACAGGCATTTCCCACCACAATCTCTTCTCTCACATCCCCTTGTTCTGTCTCTCCATAGTCAACAGCAGCCCTTGCTCTGGGATTGCTCCACAATCCCTAAACTCCAGCTCCTTCCTGCTGTGCTTACCAGGGGACCTGCATCCCTGTCTGGGATATGTGTGGTATGCAGCAAGGACTGTCTGATTCTCATTCCATTTAGGCTGCCACAGATCAGCTGTTTCACTCTCAGTCTTAAATGTTTCTCCTCTGACCCAGACAGTTGCCCCGATGTGGGGAGTGGACCCCTGCTTCAGTTCCCCCACTCCACCAAGGGCAGGTCCAGTCCTACTAATACTCCTGTTTTTCCCCCTAGTTCCTTCATCCTACCAAATTTTGTGTGGTTCTATATATTCTTTTCCACTTGTCAGGTATTCCTGTCAGCTCTCAGCTGGTGTATTGCATGCACTTCTGTGTCTGAAAGTGTATTCCTGATGTATCTGTGGAGAGAGATGTACTCCATGTCCACTTACTCCTCCTCCATCTTGTTCTCTTTGAGTTGTTTTTAGATTACTATTGCTATCATGCTTCTTACTATTCATCACCTTCAGGTCTGCTGTACTGTTCTTCCATCTCATATATAAATAGATTTATGACTGCAAAATGGACGATAACAACTCCCTAGAAATTGTGAACTTCCAGAATGAAGTTGTGAGGAGTGCAAGGAACTTAGAGGACTGTCTCATCAGTGAAACAAACCATTTAAATGGTGAAAATTATTTTTGAAAAAGTTAAAGTCTGAAAACTGCCTTAAGGGCATATGGTAAATGGATAAAGATTTATTCAAAAAAATCAACTTTCATTAAGAACAGGGTACATCTCTGGCATTTGAACCATAGCTCCTCCATTTCTCCCTTCTCTACTTCAGCTAAATGTGATGGAGTCTCTGTTTTGGGTTAATGTGGTAAAAAAAAAAAAAAAAAAAAAACAAACCAAGACTTCCACTTCCTCCAGCTCCCAGGTATGATTATGATTTCATCCCCAGAGGGATCAGCCTTAGATATTTGTCATATCTTCCAGCTTTCTGTTGCAGTAGCTCTATTCCATGTGGGCATGGATAAAAAAGAGGAAATGAGCTCTCTTCTGCCATCTAACTCTCATTCATGGAGTACAATGTCTACTTTAGTTGTAACTGGTTGAAAATACTTGGCTCCAACTGTTTCCACCCTAGCTTGTTCGTACAGATTTTACACTAGAAGGGCAAAGCTGACAAAAACCGTGATACCATCCCCATCCTGTAGAGTGTTCATAGAGAAATAATGGGAAATTGTTCACAGAAGGAAGCAGGCTTTTGTCCCTCTTTTAGTTCCAGTGCAGTGGCTCAGAAGCTCTAGAGGGAAAAGCAAACCGTAAAAGCTGAGAATTTCATAGCTTGCCCCAAAGCAGGGGATGACTTTATTTTGGAAAAGAGCACAAAGTTTATTCTTAAGGGTTATGTTGAAAACAAGGAACATTTTGTTGTTGGGTAATTAAGAAGGGATTGTAGCTCCATGATACTGTTAATATTAACAATAAGAATAGTGGTAAATCAGCTAGAAGTTTAATTGAGAGAACCAGGGAAAGAGGTAAGATAAATCTTCCTTCAGTCACCGCAAACTTCAGAGACTAGAAGCAAGCTGCCCTGCAAAAAGGGTTGAACTTTAATTGGATTAGACTCTGGAGCAATTGATAAATACCCCAAGTGTGGCTAGGGGTAAGGAACCCACCTGCAAATGCAGGAGACCTAAGAGACACAGGTTTGATCTTTGGGTCAGGAAGATCCCCTGGAGGAGGGCATGGCAACCCACTCCAATATTCTAGCCTGGAGAATTCCATGGTCAGAGGAACCTGGCAGGCTATAGTTCATAGGATTGCAAAGAGTTGGACACGACTGAAGCGACTTTGCATGCACGCACCAGGACATTTTCAAACACAATAAAATAATCATATACTGACTAGCAGAAGCTATCAGATTGGCTTGATAAATAGAAGACCAGTCAGAAGTTTAGTGGATAAAATAAAGAGATTTTCTACAGTCTAAGAGAGCCTGGCTAAAGTGACAGCCATCTGTGGTGGTCTAAGGCATCGTTCACATACCCAAGACTGTTCTTTCCAAGAACACCATCAGAAGATGCACAATGTGGAGGCAATAATATTTTCTTAACTCTTGCAGTGAAGTCACTAAATAAATATGCAAGCAAATAATATAAACAATAAGCCCTAGAGTGGCAGGATTTATATCCAGAGATACTAGAATATATTATCTAAAATATCTGTGTGTGTGTGTGTGTGTGTGTGTGTGCTCAGTCATGTCTAACTCTTTCACAACGCATGGACTGTAGTCCCCAGTTTCCTCTGTCCATTGAATCTTCCAGGCAAGAGTACTGGAGTGGATTGCAGTTTCCTACTCTACATGATCTTCCTGACCTAGGAATCAAATCCACATCTGCACTGTCAGGTGAATTCTTTACTACTGTGCCACCTAATCAAGAAAACAGATTATGAGACATATAAAGAAACATGAAAGTATGATGTGCATATAGTAAGTAAATAAAGAAGAGGAAAAAAGTAACAGCAGAAAATAGAAAGTTTGCATGAGAGAGTTCATGCATTGAACTGACAAGAAAAGGACTTTAAATAGTTATTTAACTAAGTACTTCAGATGGTACCAGAACAGTTTGGTTTTGAGGATTACTCATTCAGCAAAAGAGTGCTCCAGTTCCAACATTCTAAAAGTTGCGAGGAGAATTAACATTTAGCAGCGATCTGCAAGCTGGCATGGTTAATCTCACAAAATTACAGAAAAATACATAAAACAGTAGGATAGAGTCAGAGTCAGACCCCAAACAGACATCTACGGTTGTTAAAAGGCTGAAAATCTGTAGCAGCAGATGTATTTGTATATTTGTCCTGTATTTTATTTTACCACATATGGTTCCATATTACCACTGAACATGATTATTGTAGTTCTGCTCATCTTGTTAGAGTTAAGGCAATAATGCCATTTATAAACATTTTTTCACCTAGGTGTTCCATTTATATTAAACTTTATACAATTTCCTATGACTTTAACTTGTCATAATGTTAGGCCATTGAAAGCATAAAGCATCACAGTAGAAGATTTTCATTTTATTTCTTCTGATAGACTCAGCATCAGAGTTTATGAAATTATGTGTATCTCCATTTTCCATCAGTTTCATTGAAAAGTTTTTAGGGCAGGTAGAATCTTATCTACAGACACACAGGTGGCTACATCCCTTAGAAATGTTGATCTCTCCAAGCTCTGATTTCAGATTTTTCTCTCCCTCACTTCCCACACCATCCCCTACCTCTTGCCCTTGGACTCCATCTGTAGTTTTCAGAGAAAAAAATACTTTGAAAACATAAGAACTAACAGTTGCCAACCAGTGGATCTGGCTTCAGGAAGCAACAGTTTTCACATTCAGAGGCTGTACAACCTTCTTTCCACTTGAGCAGAATAGGTAGTAAGGGGTTGAAAAAACAATGTATTGATTGTTTATTTTTTTACATTTTTATTGATTTTTATTCCTGTATGATGAAAAGGATAGTACTCAAAAAGGCTTTAGATTCTGGAAGTATTCTATCTTACTTGATAGATTTTAGTTGAGAAACTTCTTTAGAGAGGCTATTTATTTTAGCCATATCCCTTTGGTCTGTTATAACTCAAAACATCACTGTATTCACTTTTAATATATTAGAGTCATTGAAGACATCAACCTTGGATATGAACTTTCTGTATGCCTTGTCTTCCATCAGTAAATTAATAGATTTGTGCAGAACTGGAACAGATCAAACAATATTTTAGCTTTTTTCTACATCCTCATAGTTAAGTAAAACTATCCAAAACTTTGTAAATTTTGTCTTACGTGAATCATGCTAGGCATTTTAATGAAGTGATTTCATCTTGTTGAAGATAAGAGATTGAGGCTTAACCTCTCATTCTCTAAACTGGTGTGAATTGCTGACATCTCAGTAAATAGTTCACATCTTCATTCTTTATACTACTTCTTCTCTCTTACCCAGTCCATTATCTTTGTGATTGAAAAGCCCATGCTAATAAAATCCACTTGAAATCAAACAATTCTTTCACATTTCTTTACACAGATATACTTTTAACTACCTTCAATGATGTTTAGTCACTAAGTCATGTCTGATTCTTTTGTGACCCCATGAACCATAGCCTGCCAGGCCCTTATGTCCATGGGATTTCCCAGGGAAGAATACTAGATTGGGTTGCCATTTCCTTTTCCAGGGGCTAGCTTCCATAAGTAACTATAATTAGAGTTATAAAGTATCTTAGCTATTATTCTGCTTCATACACTGTTTCACAAATGGGGAATGAGTTGCAATACCATTATATAAAATATATCCATGTAAGCTGAAAATAAATATTTTCATATGATGTAAAATATCTCCAGCACCTTAAGATTTTAGATAAATAAATGTGAATTATAAGCAGATGCCTCTGTAACTATTTAGTGTTTCACAGAGGTCATATCTGATTCAAATTATCTTTAAGAATTATAGTTTTTATATGTGATTATATTTTTGTCTGGGGCTTCCCTGCTGGCTTAGCAGTGAAAAATCTGCCTGCAATGCAGGTATATCCCTGGGTTGGGAAGATCCCTTGGAGGAGGGCATGGCAACCCACTAATATTCTTGCCTTGAGAATCCCATGGACAGAGGAACCTGATGGGCTACAGTCCATAGAATCACAAAGAATTGGACACGACTAAAGCAACTTAGCACACACACAAGCATATTTATGTTAGATGAGCCAGTTATAATATTAAGTTCACCAGAATTAATAATGGAAGATAGCTGGCTATAATTTCCACAGTTTATTTAAATGTTTCTATCAAAAATGAATTTAGCATTGTGTCCTTATTTTTAAAACTGAACATACTACATTGTGTTGAACACTTAATTATGGCATGAAAATGTCATTATATACTATTTTTATGTTGATAAATCCTCAAAACAAGAAGTAAAACAATAAAATTGCATACTATTAATTATTTAAGTTAAAACTTGATATTTAGAAACAGAAATAATGATCATGGACTATCCTGATACAATTGTTTTATAAGTTAAATATATAAATTTTATAAGTAAAAAGAAGCAAATATTAAGAACCGTACTATAGAAAATCTGTAAAATAAATAATTAAAATTTATTTCTTAAGAAATTCCAATAAAATAAACAGTTTTATGAGAAATACAAGGAAGGGGGAAAATGAGAGAGTAAAAGAAAGAGGAAGAGATTTTTAAAAATTAGAAATAAGGGGAAAATACAGTGGCCATGAATATAGAGAATTTTTGTAATTCTAAGAAAATATTTTGTATGAACTATTAATGCTATTTCTAGTTATAACTAGTGCATAAAATACCTTTTGAACAGATGTTATGATAGTGACCACTCTTCCCTTGCTCTTAAGGGAATTGGGTTTAATACCTTAAGATTAAGGAGAAATTTAATGGACAATCTTCATCACAGTTACCAAAGTTCTCTGAATTCCTCATCAGCCAGGATTGTTGGGTATAGTTTGTGTTCAGGTTGTTCCAGATTTACCTCTGCATGACTCTCATTTTCCTTGAGCCAATGCATGTAAGCCATGACCAGAAGTGTGGGAGAGATCAGCAGAAACATATGACTTCTCCAAGATATAGAATTGAAATGGGCACTTCTTCTCATATCCTATTGGCTAGAGTAAGTGACATGGTCAAACCCAGAATTAACAAGGACAGGGAATACATTCTGCCTGTAGTTGGAGGAACTGTATACAGTAATGACAGAGCAGAAGGTTGGGCTACAGAAAAGGGTAAGGAATAGGGAATAATAAAGTAATCTGCTATAATATTCTTACTGAATATTGTTAGATTCTAAAACCTATTAGAACTTAAAACTTGTTTTTGTTTGAGAAAGAAAAATCGTTTAGTGCAATGCTATGAATACTTACTTTAAATGTAAACTCCAATAGTTATGAACTAAGTAGCATTTATCTATCTAAAAAACAGGATAAGACAATCTGACAACTGAAATGTCAAAAGCACTTTTAGTCTCTGTTTGTAAATGACAGAAATAGTGAAGTTTAAAAGTTAATTTCACATTTAAAATCATTTATTTTTAAAAACATATACTTAGCCAATCATGCATTAGTGTAAACTTTTTAGAATTTCAACAGCAAGTGAGGTTTTACCTAAAATTAAATGATACATTTTAAGTATAAAAGTATATAATTCTCTGAGTAGAAATTATCTTTTTTAAAATTTCTGAAGAGTAAATGAATACTTTAAAGTGTACTGATAAGATGACAGTATATGCTTATGTCCAAGGTCCTAGTGAACAGAAAGATGTGATTAGAGAAAATTAATTGTAGTAATATTCTCACTTTATATGCAATCATGACATTTCCCTATTTTTACTTTTTTCTTTACTTTGTCAATGTCTCTCCCTTTTTATACCTCCATTAATCTATCTTCCTCTCCGTTGGTCCCCATATTTTATTTATCTTCCCAGACCTGTGCATTTCTGTACCTTTCTTCTCCCAACATTTCTTCCTTCATCAGTCTCAATTCTTCCTTCACTTTCTCTCTCCTTGTGATCTTTCCTTGATCACTAGTGAGCACCTTCAGTTTAATTCAGTTCAGTCACTCAATCATGTCCGACTCTTTGCGACCCCATGAATTGCAGCATGCCAGGCCTCCCTGTCCAACACCAACTCCCGGAGTTCACTCAGACTCATGTCCATCGAGTTGGTGATGCCATCCAGCCATCTCATCCTCTGTCATCCCCTTCTCCTCCTGCCCCCAAACCCTCCCAGCATCAGAGTCTTTTCCAATGAGTCAACTCTTCACATGAGGTGGCCAAAGTACTGGAGTTTCAGCTTTAGCATCATTCCTTCTGAAGAAATCCCAGGGCTGATCTCTTTTAGAATGGGCTGGTTGGAACTCCTTGCAGTCCAAGGGACTCTCAAGAGTCTTCAACACCGCAGTTCAAAAGCATCAATTCTTCGGTGCTCAGCTTTCTTCACAGTCCAACTCTCACATCCATACATGACCACAGGAAAAAGCATAGCCTTGACTAGACAGACCTTTTTTGGCAAAGTAATGTCTCTGCTTTTAAATATGCTATCTAGGTTGGTCATAACTTTCCTACCAAGGAGAAAGCCTCTTTTAATTCCATGGCTGCAGTCACCATCTGCAGTGATTTTGGAGCCCAGAAAAATAAAGTCTGACACTGTTTCCACTGTTTCCCCATCTATTTGACATAAAGTGATGGGACCAGATGCCATGATCTTCATTTTATGAATGCTGAGCTTTAAGCCAACTTTTTCACTCTCCTCTTTTCACTTTCATCAAGAGGCTTTTGAGTTCCTCTTCACTTTCTGCCATAAGGGTGGTGTCATCTGCATATCTGAGGTTACTGATACTTCTCCCAGCAATCTTGATTCTAGCTTGTGCTTCTTCCAGCCCAGTATTTCTCATGATGTACTCTGCATATAAGTTAAATAAGCAGGATGACAATATACAGCCTTAGATCTGTGTTATTTTTTCCTTTGAGGATGTATTCCTCTAATGGAATCAACTCAATTGGCTGGTAACAGGTATTGCATATTGCGACAAAGCCCAGGGCCTGACAGATGCTTTCACTGTAGGGAGAGAGCCCAGAGCACTATAACTGGGCTTAACCACCCTTCTTTGTTACCCTGTAAGCAACAATTCTGCCCTTTAGGGACTTTCTCTTTCTCTTCCTTCGACATACTCTCTTTGAGATCTTTCCTCCCTTGTTTTTTATTTGCCTTACACTCAAGGTATGAAGGAACAAAGAGAGAATGGGGTGGGATGGTTACACTGGACCTGTTGTAATCCAGTTTATTCCAGTACTGGCTCTAGGGAATTACTGAAATTAAACATCAATCACAACATGCTGGGATGGCTTTGCTGTCAAACTGTCATGCAGAGGCAATTGAAGAGGCGATGATACAGTCTGGACATACAGGAAGAGAGTAAAGATCTCCAGTTCTCTGCCTGACTATGGTGTCAGGCATTCCTCATGCTCAAGATGTTGTTTCCTCCTCATTCCTAATAGCTTGTAGCCATTCTCTGTCCTTAAGCAGTCTATTTTTCACCTTGACACAAATAACATGGTATAAAGTATGGACACTAATTTGTTCATACATACATATTTAAATATAGATAACTTCATTTCTAATTAGATGAGGAAAATCAGAAAAGAAAGTAAAATAAATAATCATCCCTAATGATTCCATTGCCACTGGAGTCTTTCAAAAATCCCTTTGACAAAATAGCAGCATATATAGTATTACTAAAAATAGAGAAGAAGAGAAGATTAGGAATAAAGTATGTGTGTAAGAATCATTTGCAGAGTAAGTTTCCATAAAATATAAATTATTGATTTTGTTTATGTTATAGTATCTTTGTAAGTATGATTTGGCCCTAGAAATAGGGTCCATCCATGTGTTATGAACATCTTACCTCCTACTATTTTCCAACTAATAAGTATAGTAGTGATATCAGAGGGCCACAGTTTGCTGGAGGAAAAGCCCATTAAAATATTAGCCAATAACATAAATGTATATGATATTAATAATATCTTATCAATAATATGCTATAGTAATGATAGATGTTTACTGATTTTGCTATAAAATGCATATTTTTAATGGTTAATTGTTCAAGCTAGTTTTAGAAAAGGCAGAGGAACCAGAGATCAAATTGTCAACATCTGCTGGATCATCAAAAAAGCAAGAGAGTTCCAGAAAAACGTCTATTTCTGCTTTGTTGACTATGCCAAGGCCTTTGACTGTGTGGATCACAATAAACTGGAAAATTCTGAAAGTGATGGGAATACCAGAGCACCTGACCTGCCTCTTGAGAAACCTATATGCAGGTCAGGAAGCAACAGTTAGAACTGGACATGGAACAAAAGACTGGTTTCAAATAGGAAAAGGAGTACGTCAAGGCTGTATATTGTCACCCTGCTTATTTAACTTCTATGCAGAGTGCATCATGAGAAATGCTGGACTGGAAGAAACACAAGCTGGAATCAAGATTGCTGGGAGAAATATCAATAACCTCAGATATGCAGATGACATCACCCTTATGGCAGAAAATGAAGAGGAACTAAAAAACATCTTGATGAAAGTGAAAGTGGAGAGTGAAAAAGTTGGCTTAAAGCTCAACATTCAGAAAATGAAGATCATGGCATCTGGTCCCATCACTTCATGGGAAATAGATGGGGAAACAGTGGAAACAGTGTCAGACTTTATTTTTTGGGGCTCTAAAATCACTGCAGATGGTGATTGCAGCCATGAAATTAAAAGATACTTACTCCTTGGAAGAAAAGTTATGACCAACCTAGATAGCATATTCAAAAGCAGAGACATTACTTTGCCAACAAAGGTCTGTCTATTTAAGGCTATGGTTTTTCTTGTGGTCATGTATGGATGTGAGAGATGGACTGTGAAGAAAGCTGAGCGCCCAAGAATTGATGCTTTTGAACTGCGGTGTTGGTCAGGAGATCCAACCAGTCCATTCTGAAGGAGATCAGCCCTGGGATTTCTTTGGAAGGAATGATGCTAAAGCTAAAACTCCAGTACTTTGGCCATCTCATGTGAAGAGTTGACTCATTGGAAAAGACTCTGATGCTGGGAGGGTTTGGGGGCAGGAGGAAAAGGGGACGACAGAGGATGAGATACCTGGATGGCATCACTGACTCAATGGACGTGAATCTGAGTGAACTCCGGGAGTTGGTGATGGACAGGGAGGCCTGGTGTGCTGTGATTCATGGGGTCACAGAGAGTCGGACACTACTGAGTGAATGAACTGAACTCAATGGTTAATTAAGCTATTAATGTATTTATATATA
Source organism: Oryx dammah (assembly GCF_014754425.2). Taxonomy (NCBI): domain Eukaryota; kingdom Metazoa; phylum Chordata; class Mammalia; order Artiodactyla; family Bovidae; genus Oryx; species Oryx dammah. The sequence continues at coordinate 52,596,210 of NW_024070211.1, forward strand.
ACAAATCCTAGACATACAGACTAAGACAATAAAAAAAATTAAGTTTTTTGTATTGGCACAAAAATAAGTGAAACTCCTCTAAGGTCCAACTACTTCAACTGTTTTGGTGTCATTTGCTTGAAAATGGAATGACATTAAATATTGCCCATAATATGTAAGGATTGTGCAGTTTAGTTATACAAATTGAGTTGTTTCTCATTCCTCCCTATGTATTACCCTTACATCAGCCATAGCATTTTCTTAAGCACATGCACTTTAAATCTAATTCTTTATTTTATGTAGATACTTGTCAAATCAAATTTTCCAATGGTTTCTTGTTTACATATCACTTAGGACTTTGAAGAGAACTTAAAATTTTACAGGCTCCTTAAATTTTGTTTTCTTTTTTATTTTGGTAGTGAAGATAAGCAGCATTACTTACTCCAAAGAGGGTGAGGTGGAATCAACATACACTATGTTAAAAGATTTAAATTTGAGCAACTCGTTAACATGGGGTTGCAGAGTCAGACAAGACTGAGCAACTGAACTGAACTGAACTTATTAACAAATAGTTAAAAAAAAAAAGGGGGATTTGCTGGTCTAATTATTCCTAGAAGTTTTGTTGTTATTGTTGTGTGTGTTTTTGTAGCTAATGTCAAATTTTTTTATAAGCATTGCAATATCTTTGGAAATATGGCAACTGGGTAATATGTGACCATTTCTAATAAATCTTAAATCTGCACTCATAACAGTATATTGATATGGGTATTTTCCAAATCATTTGTTGGAGTATTCTACACAATGCATCCCTCATAAATCATATATATATATATGTTTTTTACCCCTTTGTACTTTATCTTCATTAGGAATGAGGTATACTTCAAATGCTATTCACATTGAAATCATTGAGAATATATCATTTGCTACCAAGCTTATTTGCACAGTTTGATGCTAATATACTTTGTGGCAACAATCACAGATAAGCAAAATAGACGGAATATTCTTTAACTAAGTTAGAAATTTAATTTATAATTTAAATGGTAAACCAAATTGACAATGAAAAATAATTTGTGGAAAATGAAAAGCATTTTAAAGTAAGAAATATATGCTGTTATAAAACACTGTTCTTTTAAAGCAAATATATAGGATAAATTATTTGAAAAAATAAAATTATTATGAGTTATGGTGACCTCAAGCTAATCGTACCTCTGTAAACTCTGATTTTTTTTTTTTTTTTTTTTTGCAATATAAAGGAAACGATGTTGTGGGTAGTAATTTTTTCTATGTTAAAATTCTGTAATTTTTAAAAGTCAGTAGAAGCATTTTTAATATGTTTCCTCAAATTCCACTTAAACACACTTTATTATTAACCTATTACAATAAAATAACATCTGATTTTAATTTTAATTCTACTCATGGATCAGAATTAAATTACTAATGTGTTTTTTCTCTAATGATTTTGAAGTTGTATATTATTTTCTTCTCTGTTTTGTTGTTATGTAAGTAAGTCTTGTCCAACACTTTGCAACTCCATGGACTGTAACACGCCAGCCTCTACTGTCCTGGAGTTTGTTCAGATTTATGTTCATTGAGTCAGTGATGCTATCTAATCATCTCATACTCTGCCACCCCCTTTCTCCTTTTGCTTTCAATCTTTCCTAGCATCAGGATATCTTCCAGTGAGTTGGCTGTGTTCATCAGGTGGCAAAAATATTGGAGCTTCAGCTTCAGCATCAGTCCTTCCAATGAATATTTAGAATTGATTTCCTTAAAATTGACTGGTTTGATATCTCTTGCTGTCCAAGGGACTCTCAAGGGTCTACTCTAGCACCACAGCTCAAAACCATCAATTCTTCAGTGCTTTTCATGTTCTTCATGTTCCCACTCTCACATTCATACATGACTACTGAAAAAACCATAGCTTTGACTAGACGGACTTTTGTCTGCAAAGTGGTATCTCCACTTTTGAATATGCTGTCTAGGTTTGTCTTTGCTTTCTTTCCAAGGAGCAAGATTTTGGAGCCCAAGAAAATAAAATCTGTCAGATTCCACTTTTTCTTCTTTGATTTACCATGAAATGATGGGACCAGATATCGTGATCTTAGTTTTTTGAATGTTGAGTTTTAAGCCAGCTTTTTCACTCTTCTCTTTCACTCTCATCAAGAGGCTCTTTAGTTCTGCTTCACTTTTGCCATTAGAGAGTATAATCTGAATATCTGAGGTTGTTATTTCTCCCAGCAATCTTAACTCCAGTTTGTCATTCATCCAGCTCAGCATTTTGTATGATGTACTTTGCATATGTTAAATAACCAGGGTAACAAAATACAACCTTGTCATACTTCTTTCTCTTTTTTGAACTTGACAGTTGTTCCATGTTCGATTCTGTTTCTTCTTGACCCACATACAGGTTTTTCAGGAGACAGGTAAGGTGGTCTAGTACTCCCATCTCTTGAAGAATTTTTCCACAGTTTGTTGTTATTCACACAGTCAAAACTTTAGTGTAGTCAATTAAGCAGAAGTCAATGATTTTCTGGAATTTCCTTGATTTCTCTATGATCCAGTCAGTGTTATCAATTTGATCTCTGATTCCTCTTCCTTTTCTTAACCCAGCTTGTACATCTGAAAGTTTTCAGCTCACATACTGCTAAAGCCTAGCTTGAAGGATTTTGAGCATAACCTTGTTTAGCATGTGAAAAGAATACAATTGTACAGTAGTTTGAACATTCTTTGACATTGCCCTTCTTTGGGTTTGGAATGAAAACTGACATTTTCCTGTTCTGTGGCCATTACTGAGTTTTCCAAATTTGTAACATATTGAGTGCAGCACTTTAATAGCTTCATCTTTTAGGATTTTGAATAGCTCAGCTGGAATTGTTACCTCCACTAGCTTTGTCCATAGTAATGCTTCCTAAAGCCCACTTGACTTCACACTCCAGGATGTCTGGCTCTAGGTGAATGACCACATCATGGTGGTTAAGACCTTTTTTCTTTATATATATATATAATTCTTCTGTGTATTCTTGCCACCTCTTCTTAAACTCTTCTTTTTCTGTTAGGTCCTTATTCTTTCTATCCTTTATCATGCTCATCTTTGTATGAAATATTCCCTTGATATCTTCAATTTTCTTGCAGAGAACTCTAATCTTTCCCATTCCTCCCCCTCCCTCTGTTTTTTTTTTTTTTTTTTTTTTGCATTGTTTATTTAAGAAGGCCTTCTTATATCTCCTTGCTATTCTCTGGAGTTTTGCATTCAGTTGAGTATAATTTCCCTTTCTCCCTTGCCTTTCAGTTTTCTTCATTACTCCACTATTTTTTCTTATACTTGCATAAATCAGCATATCCTTTCACTCCTGAAAAAATATGGGAATCTTTACATGTTAGTGCTCTGTTATCTCCTTTTAATCATTCATAAGCTAATCATTTGCATATATCATGGATCATTATATACCATTTTTAATATTGTGTTATTTTTTTTACTCAAACTGCCCAAATTATTCAATGTTTATTTAGCTATATCAACTTGTTTATAGTATCTTTACTCTCCTCATTGCAAACAGACACTAAGGTGGTCCACTTGATCCTTCTCTTCAGGTATTCAAATGTTCTCTGCAGGAGTGTCTTACATCTATCTCTTGGGAAATGTCAAAGATGATGGGATGTATGTGACTCTACTTGGTTATGTTATACAAAACTATAATGCCCATATTTTAATGTGATGCACATCATTGCTGGTTTAGAAGAAGCAAGCAACCTTTTAGAAAGCTCCTACAGCCACTGATGGAGGGTCGTTTTGGAGAAACACCAGCAAGAATGTGAGGCCCTCAATTTGACAACATCCACATGAGTTTGGAAAAGAATGTCATATTAGGTGAGCTAACAGATGAGGAACCAGTCCTGGTCAGCACCTTGATTATCTTTTTGAGACTGTGAAACAGAGGACTCAGTTAATCTATGCACAGACTCCTGACTCACAGAAGCTGTGAGATAAAAATTATATTGTTTTGTGCTTCTAAATTTGTGATAACTTCATCATGCAGCAATAGATAATGCACTCTTATCAGTGTTTTTTTTTTAATCAGAAATTATGTCACATCAATTTATAGTATTTCTCTTTATTTAAAATTTACTTCACAGTTCTACTCAGTATGATATTAATATCATTTCTTCCTTTCTGTATCACTTTCTGTGTTTTGTTTATGCATCTCTTGCAAAAGACTCCTTTCTCTTGGTTTTAATTTTCTTCTCACTGAGACACATTCCTTATTAGTTATTTGATTGGGATTTTATTTGTAATCTTTTATATTTATCTAGTGGGGTTTCTTGTATGGCTCAGCAGTAAAGAATCTGCCTACAATGCAGGAGGCATAGAAGATATGGTTTTGATCTCTAGGTCGGGAAGATACCCTGGAGAAGGAAACAGCAACCCATGCTAATATTCTTGCCTGAAAAATCCCATAGTGGAGCCTGGTGGACAGTAGTACAGAGGCTTGCAAAGAGTAAGACATGACTCAGTAACTGAACATGAATATTTATCTAATAGTGTTCACGTTTTATCCCCATTCTTAAATAATAGCTTAAGTGGTTATTAAAATGATAAGTTAATAGGTATTTCCCCTCAGTACTTGAAGATATTATTTTATTGCTTCTAGCCTATCATTACTTATAATAAGATTTCTGTAAATTATTTTTTTGTATAGATAGAATAAATCTTCTATATGCTTTCTTTTTTAAAGACAAGTATTGAGATTGAGTGATAATTTTCATACAGTAAATTATTATAATTAAATTTTAGAGCATAAATCAATGAACTTTGAAACATATATAGTTATGGAAACACCATCACAATCAACATGGAGAATGTGTCTATTAATCCAAAAATGTTTTCATGTCCATTGAAGTCAAGTTTCCCTTTCCTTCACCCACCTCAAGGATTATTTGACTTTTGGTTCCTTTATTTTGGCTTTTCTCATATGACATACAAACAGAATCACTATACATCTTATTTGTGTGGCTTCTTTCACTTAGCAGAAAATTTTTGAAATTCATTTACACTGGTGCAAATATCAATAGATCATTTATTTTTACTTACCAGTAGTATTTCAGTTGCATGGAAAAGTCACTGTATGTTTATTTATCCCCTGGATAATGGACATTTGATTTGTTTTAGCCACTGACAAACATAAATAAACTTGCTGTAAACATTACTCACCTAAGAGTCTTTGTGTAGATATATTTTTATATTTCATGGGTAAAATATATTTATATATATTTAATATATATTTTAGTGGGTCTTTTGATAACTGTGTGTTTAACTAGATAACTATCAATGCTTCAAAATATTTTTCAAGGGGCTTTATCATTTTGCATCCTCTCTAATATACAAGAACTCTTCTCTGAATTCTTTCTAGCACTTGATTAACAGATTATGTGTATGAGTGTGTATGTATGTGTGTGTGTGTGTGTGTGTGTGTGTGTGTGTGTGTATGTATGTATTGCCCTTCAGTAGGTATAGAGTGCAAACCTATTGTGGTTTCAGTTTGCATTTCCTTAAGAATTAATGATTTTGAGCACATTTCGTGAACTTATTTGCTAACAGTGTAGTTTCTGTTATAATGTGCCCTTTTAGATCTTTTATCCTTTATTTAATTGTGCTGTTTGTCTTTTATTGTTCAGTTGTAAAAGTGCTTTGTATATTCTAAATACAACCTTTTTATCATATAAGTGTTTTGCAAATATTGCTTCCAGTCTATGGTTTATCTTTTCATTTTCTTAGAAGTGTTTTATAAAGAGAATATTTTAGTTTTAATGAAGTTCAATTTATCATCCTTTTTCTTTTATGGTTTGTGCATTTTGTGTCCTATCTAGGAAACCTTTGCTTAATAGGCCACAAAATTTTATCCTATACTTTCTTCTAGTTAGTTTTATAGTTGTAACTCATGAATTTAGGTTTATGTTCCATTTCAAGTTAATTTCTGTTTGTGATGTGAAGTAAAAGATAAAGTGTTTTTGTTTTTTTCACTGTATAAATGCCCATTTGTTTAAGCACCACTTAGACTATCTTCTTCACTGAATTACTTTGGCATTTTCATAAAAAATAAATTTGGATATATATAAATGTATGCATATGTGTGCTAATTTCTAGATTTATTCTATTGACTTATTATACATCTATCTTTATTTTAATTGTAAGCTGTGTTGCTTGTTGTGAATTTATAGTCATATTTGTAATTAGGTAGTACAAATTTTCTAGCTTTGTTCTTCTTTGTCAAAATTAATTGTCTACTTTGGAAATCTGCAAAAGAATCTAATTTGAATTCTAAGCACAAGCTTCCCAAATCCCTAACTGACTGTCTGTGTATACTTGTTTTCCTTGAATCACATATTCGAAGATTTTATTAAAATATATAAAGAATTTGTGTAGTGAGCAAAGCTAGAAGTAGAATTGTGTACCTCTCCATTCTCTGCTTCCATCAAGTAAAGAGTACTTCAGCCAACTTTGATGAAATAAATGAGTATCAACACAAAACCATTTAACTATTCTCATGAGAAGTTTTATAGAAAAACTAAATAGAATCTTAGAATTCAAAGTGGCCTGAACTCATCTACTCCAGTTTTTACTTAATGTAGAAGTTCCCTCTTTGATATTTTAATAGATGATTTGGGAATTTGCTTTGAACATTTAATATTTTGTAACATTTGTTGTTCTATCACTAAGTCCTATCCAACTTTCTGTGACCCATGGACTGCAGCACACCAAGCTTCCTTGTCCTTCACTATCTCCTGGGGTTTGCTCAAACTCACATCCATTGAGTCAGTGATGTCATCTCACTATTTCATCCTTTGTAGCCCACTTCTCCTCCTGCCCTCAATCTTTCCCAGCATCAGAGACTTTTCCAATGAGCAGCTTTTTGCATCAGGTGGCCAAAGTATTTTGTAACAATGATTCCTCCATTTAAGTCAGCTCTAATTATAGAAAAGCTCTAACTCTCACTTCCCTGGTGGCTCAGAGGGTAGAGTGTCTGCTTGCAGTGTGGGAGACCTGGGTTCAATCCCTGGGTTGGGAAGATCCCCTGGAGAAGGAAATGGCAACCCACTCCAGTACTCTTGCCTGGAAAATCCCATAGACAGAGAAGCCTGGTGGGCTACAGTCCATGAGCTTGCAGAGTCGGACACGACTGAGCAACTTCACTTTAATCCTTTTATTTTAGTTAGAAAACTGCTTTCCTGAAATTTTCAACTTGTATCACTGTATGGAACAACTCTAATAATCCTTTTCCTGAATGACAGCTCTTAAAATATTTGAAAGCAGCTATTACATCTCCAGTAAGCTCCTTTTCAACCTCCTACAACTTTATTATATTTATTTGTTTGCTAACTTTCCCTATTCCTACTCCATCTTTTCTGCATGTGCTCCAATTTGCTCAAATGAAACACTCAGAAGTGAACTCCAGCTGGAGTCAGATCAATGCAAAGTGCTTCTAAGAGTGGTGAAAAAACCTCATTTCTTCATTGGAATTGGATAGATTATTCAGAAAATGAGACTAACAAAATAAAAGCACCCTTAAGAGAAAGCATTTCTCAGAGCAACTCTGCAACTTCTCTGTGTTGTAAACTTGGACTATTATTTGTAACATTTTGAGGTATTTGAATTTGATCACAGTTTATTAATCATATTATTTTACTGATTCTCTGTAGCAATATACCTTATAAAGCACATACACTCCAGTGCTCATAGCAGCATTGTTTACAATAGCCAAGCTATGAAAGCAACCTATCAAAGGACAGATAAATAAAGAAGATGTGGTGTGTATGTATAAATGTGTGCTCTCACTCAGCTGTGTCTGACTGTAGCGCACCAGGCTCCTCTGTCCATGGAATTTTCCAGGCAAGAATACTGGAGTAGGTTGCCATTTCCTCCTCCAGGGGATCTTCACCATCCAGGGATTGAGCTAATATCTCTTGCATTGGCAGGTGAATTCTTTACCACTGTGCTACCTGGGAAGCCCCATTTATGTATATATATATATAAATTAAATATAAATATACAAATATATAATAAAATATATAAATATAAAATATATAAAATAAAATATAAATACATAAATAATGAATATATAAATATATATAAAATCATATGCACAATGGAATATTAGTCACCCATATTCCATAAAAATCTATATTCCATATAAAGAATACAGTCTTACCATTTGGGACAACTTGGATGGACCTTGAGGGCATTATGCTAAGTAAAATAACCCATATGGGAAAAGAAAAATACCATATGATTTCACTCATATGTAGGCTATAAAAAAAAAAAAAATAAGTGAACAAACCAAACAAAAGGAAACATGTACATCCAGAGTACAAAGTAGCAGTTACAAGAAAGGAAGAGGTGGGTATGGTGGGAAGAATGGGTAAAGCAGAACTGTATAGTGAAAGATGGAAACTAACTTTTTGCTGGTGAGCATATTGTATACAAAAGTAGAAATTAATGTTGTACACATGAAACTTATATAATGTTATAAACCAAAATACCTCAATAAAAAATAACTTAAAAAACAAGCAAATACTGGAACATAAATTCTCAGGATGGAGAATACACTGATGGGCAGGGGGATCTGAGAAGAGAGGGAACATAGGATCTCTGGGGCTCTGGAAGGTGGAAAACTCCCAGCATGTTGAATAAAGTAGTATAGTAATAGGTGGTTGCATGGAGGTCCTAAGGAGACGGTCCTGAGATAAATTCAAAGCATCTCCTTTGATCTGTCTGATTGAACCCAGGTTGCAAATGTGAAAGATGCCTCAGATCTTAGTATATATCAAGCAGTCAAAGATGAGTCACCTCTCCCTCATGCTTATAAGAGCCTGAAATGTATATATACTCATGGAGCAGGAATGAAATACCTATTGCAGTCTTCATTAATACATTTTAAATTTGAATCTAAGTGAATAGCTTGGATTTGGTTAAGTTTTAACCATCTGGCAATATTGGGGTTCATGAAATAAATGTATCCTGTTAGAGGAAAATGAAGTTATCATAGAAAACTTGAGTTAATAGCTTCTGAAATTTGTCACAGCAAATAATAAGCTAGATTTAAAAAGAATTACAGCATGAACATACTGTCCTTGACAAGACTTAGCTAAATCCTTTTCACTACTCAGAAATGGGAAGTCTCTCTATGTTCTTAGAAAAACACTTAGGAAAACATCAAATAAATAGCCCTTCACAAGAAGATATGCTCTTTCTTTATTAAACCCACAGTCCTAAGCAGAAACTGAGAAATTCATTTAAAAATATTCTGAACTGCTTAAAATACAATCCTGTATTTCTTCATATTGACATTTCAAACTGTTAAGCTTAGACTTTTCCAAAGTTAAAGTAATCAACTGCTTGTTTCTTCTGTTTATAACCATGTACACACTTGCACTAACTAATAACCTTTTTGTTGGAATGAAAGATTAAACACTCATTTAGTTTAACTTAGGTTCCATTTGTTTTCAATTAAGAAGAGAAAATCCTTTCAAGAACAATAGGTTATTTATATTTATGGTGCTTCATTTATAAAACCAAATAACGTTTTGGTGTTTATAGTCATGAATGTTATTGAAATTAAATCGTATTAAATGAATGAGTTCAGTAAAAAATGAAAATAATTTAAGAGGTAAAAAATTAATTTAGATGATGTTATGACAATCCACTCAAGTATTCTTGCCTGGAAAATCCCATGGATAGAGGAGGCTCGCAGGCTACATTCCATGGGGTAGCAAGAGTCAGACACGACTTAGCGACTAAACCACCACCATCATTATCCTATAGTTATAATCTAAAGTTGGAAGCAGTTAAGAGTTTAAAAATATTGTAGGGAATTAGCTTCTTTTATTTAATTCATATTAGGCAAGTATCTTTGTTAAATTCTATGTCATCCTCTATAGCACACACACACACACACACACACACACAGATTAATAGCTGTAAATCTACCAAAACTTTATTTTTCTGCCAGAGATTGCCACTGACAAATAATATTTCAAACTATGCATATAAACCTAAAGTGCTTTAAAAATGAGTGATAGGCAGAATGATTCATACACACACACACACACACACACAACTCCCAACTCCCACCCTCCCCATCAGGATGTGGATATTCCAATCGTTGAAACCAGAAATTGACTGCGTTACTTTAAATGATAAAAGAGACTTTGCACATGCAATAAAGGTTAAGCACCTTGAGATAAAAAGATTATCCTGGAGTATCTGGGTGGACTCACTCTAATCATGAGTCTTTTAAGGCAAGGAACTTTCTTGGGTGTAGTCAGAAAAAGATGGGACCAAAGAAAGAAAAGTTAGAGATTCAACTTTATCAGCCTTAAAGATGGAGGAAGGGAGCTACAAGCCAAGAAATCTATGCTGCTGCTGTAGCTGCTGCTGTGTCGCTTCAGTAGAGTCCGACTCTGTGCAACCCCATAGACAGCTGTCCACCAGGCTCCCTGATCCCTGGGATTCTCCAGGCAAGACCACTGGAGTGGGTTGCCAATTCCTTCTCCAATGCATGAAAGTGAAAAGAGTCGTGTCCAACTCTTAGTGACCCCACGGACTGCCGTCTACCAGGCTCCTCTGTCCACAGGATTTTCCAGGCAAGAGTACTGCAGTGGGTTGCCATTGCCTTCTCCATAAGAAATGCATACAGCCTCTAGAAACTGAAAAAGACAAGGAAATGGATTATTCCCCAGAGCCTAGTAACACTTCAGTTTTAGTCCAGTGAGACCTTTATCAGACTTATGACATATAGAACTGTAACATATAATTGTGTTGTTTTAAGCCACTAAATTCATGGTCATTTGTTATAGCAGCAATAGAAAACTAATACAAGATACCATATTTCCAGTAGAAATCTCATTTTTAAAATTGGGACAAACTTTATAGGATCTTTAATCATTTGCATGCTCCTTGGATGAAAAGCTATGACCAACCTAGACAGAATATTAAAAGGCAGAGACGTTAATTTGCCAACAAAGGTCTGTCTAGTCAAAGCTACGGTTTTTCCAGGAGTCATGTATGGATGTGAGAGTTGGACTATAAAGAAAGCTGAATGCCAAAGAAATGCTGCTTTTGAACTGTGGTGTTGGAGAAGACTCTTGAGAGTCCCTTGGGCTGCCAGGAGATCCAACCAGTCCATTCTAAAGGAAATCAGTCCTGAATGTCCATTGGAAGGATTGATGCTGAAGCTGAAGCTCTAATACTTTGGCCACCTGATATGAAGAACTGACTCACTGGAAAAGACCCTGATGCTGGGAAAGATCGAAGGTGGGAGTAGAAGGGGATGACAGAGGATGAGATGGTTGGATGGCATCACCAACATTATAGACATGAGTTTGAGTAAACTCCAGGAGTTGGTGATGGACAGGGAAGCATGACATGCTGCAGTGCATGGGGTTCCAAAGAGTCGGACACCATTGAGTGACTGAACTGGACTGAACTATTTGCACTATTCTGATGGAACTTTTTTAAGTGAGAGAAGAAAGCTATACTAGTTTTCACAAACTAGTACATTTTTCTTGTGTTTTAGAAAATCAAATATTTATGTATTCAGCACAAATATTCATTAACATTGATAATCAAAACTCCTCAAACTACCATATTTAGCATGCCATGCACACTATTATATTTCCCTGTGAGAAGATTCGACATATACAGTCCTAATCTAAATCAAATGCCCCTAGGAGACTGATCTCTTTTAAACAGAAAATTTCTCAGGAGATTGAAAAATGCAATTTTAATTATAGAATCTTAATTTTCTCTCAAAATATGGCAATTTCAGGCTCATGGATTCCAACTTTGGCAATTAACAAATGCATAGAAAGGGAAAAGGGGTTACTAATGTTCTTTCTTTTGTATAAAAAGACTTCAATAGCATCTAAAATATCACTTTTGTTTAAGTCTTTACTCTCTCTACATTTTGAATTTGGGATTGTGAATAAACTCATATTCCTGAAAACTCATTGCAAAAATAATATTATTTAAAGGAGTCTTTCATAAACTTCACTCAAATTTTAGTTGCATAAGTTAAGTCAGTGAATAAACACTGTCAAGGCAGAGATGAATTGAAGATTACAATTGGGTCTGCTATTTTAAAATCAGTAACTTAAATGCATATGGATAAAAATCTTACACATGATCCAAAAGTAACTGCCACTGATACAATTAATCTGATATAGGCATGTAGAAAGTACAATATTTGTAAAAATACTAATTGTTTAACATCACTAAGGACAGGTTTTCACAACATTGAAGTACCAAATTTTTTTTAAAAACCTACTTTAGTATTAGGCAAACATTATAAAAATTAAACTTTAAGTCATTTTCATGAAGTGTTCAAACCATGGAAATTTATGATTCAAAGTCATGTAACTAACTGAGATTTAAAGAAAATGTGAAAAACATATGTCTGTCAATGTATATCTGTATTCATACATTGATATATATAAGTATATAAATAAACAGTTTCAGATATGTTGATATAGATATATAGCTTATAATCACAAAATGCTGGAATTGATACATGTGCTGTCTTTCTTAAATATCATCCATCTTCTTTAATTTTGTTTTCCATTTTTATATAGAAAATAATTTTATTACATGATCTTTAATTAATACTAAGATATTTATGAATAACTTATTAAAAATACTCTCCTACATTTTTCATCAATTGATAATTTTGATGAGAGTGCATAATAAATACTTGTATCTCTAAAATATACAAAATGACTTTTTAAATAACATATTTGGCTTTTTAAAATCAAGATCTCCCCCATTTTACTCTGTTTCTGTGCATTTTACCCATGACATATATAATTATAAAGGAGAGTGTTCAGTCACTAAGTCATGTCCAACTCTTTGTGATCCCATGGACTGTAGCATGCCAGGCTCCTCTGTCCTCCACTATCTCCTGGAGTTTGCTCAAATTCATATCCATTGAGTTGGTGATGCCATCCAACCATCTCATCCTCTGTTGCCCCCTTCTCCTCCTTCCCTCAGTCTTTCCCAGCATCAGGGCCTTTTCCATTGAGTTGGCTCTTCACATCAGGTGGCCAAATTATTGTAGCTTCTTCTTCAGCATCAGTCCTCCCAGTGAATATTCAGGACTGATTTCCTTTAAGATGGACTGGTTTGATCCCCTTGGTGTTTAAGGGACTCTCAGGAGTCTTCAACAGTCCACGATTTGAAAGCATCAGTTCTTCATCACTCAGCCTTCCTTATGGTCCACTCTCTCATCTGTACATGACTAATGGAAAAGCCATAGCTTTGACTATATGGGCCGTTCTCAGAAAACTGATGTCTCTGCTTTTAAAATGCTGTCTAGGTTTGTCATAGCTTTCCTTGCAAGGAACAAATTTCTTTTAATTTATTGGCTACAGTCACCATGCACAGTAATTTTGGAGTCCAAGAAAATAAAATCTGTCATGCCATATTAGGTTTTTTTTTTTTTTAATGTTGTGTTTTTAGCGAGCTTTTTCACTCTCCTCTTTCACGCTCGCCAAAGAGTCTTTAATTTTCTTCATTTTCTGCCATTAGAGTGGTATCATCTGCATATTTGAGGTTGCTGACATTTCTTCTGGCAATCTTGAACGTAGGTTGAGATAAGCAAGTAACAATCTATAGCCTTGTTGTACTTTGAGCTCTTTTTCACAGTTTTTTCCAGTCAGTTGTTCCGGGTTTTGTTCTAACTGTTGCTTCTTGACCTGCATACGGGTTTCTCAGGAGACAGGTAAGGTAGTCTGGTACTTCAATCTCTAAGAATTTTCTGTGGTTTGTTGTGATCCGTACAAAGGTTTTAGTGTAGTCAGTGAAGCAGAAGTGGATGTTTTACTGGAACTCTCTTGCTTTCTCCATGAGCCAACAAATGTTGGCTGTTTGGTTCCTTTGCCTGTTCTAAACTCAGCTTGCACATCTGGAAGTTCTTGGTTTACATGCTGCTGAAGCGTAGCTTGAAGGATTTTGAGCATAACCTTGCTTGTGAAATGAGCACAATTGTATGGTAGATTGAAAATTCCGTGTCATTGCCTTTCTTTGGGACTGGAATGAAAACTGGTCTTTTCCAATGTGGCCACTGTCTGGTTTTCCAAATTCACTGGCTTATTTAATGCAGTACATTAACAGCATCATCTTTTAGGATTTTAAATAGCTCAGCTGGAATTCTGTCACTTCCACTATCTTTGTTTGCAGTAATGTTTCCTAAAACCCACTTGACTTCACACTCCAGGATATCTGGCTCTAGGAGAGTGACCACACCATCATGATTATCTTGGTCATTAAGACTTTTTTGTATAGTTCGGACTTCCCTGGTGGCTCAGACGGTAAAGCGTCTGTCTACAATGTGGGAGACCTGGGTTTGATCCCTGAGTCAGGAAGATCCCCTGGAGAAGGAAATGACAATCCACTCCAGTACTCTTGCTCGGAAAATCCCATGGACAGAGGAGCCTGATAGGCTACAGTCCATGGGATCACAAAGAGTCGGACACGACTGAGCGACTTCACTTTTACTTTCTGTGTATTCTTGTCATCTCTTCTTAATCTCTTCTTCTGTTAGGTCCTTACTGTTTTCTGTCCTTTATTGTTCCCATCTTTGCATGAAATATTCTCTTGATAGCTCCAGTTTTCTTGTAGAAATCTCTAGTCTTTCTCATTCTATTGTTTTTCTTTTTTTGTGACTTATTTATTGTTCATTTAAGAAGGCCTTCTTTTCTCTTCTTTATATTCTCTGGAGCTCTGCATTCAGTTAGGTATATTTTTCTTTTTGCCCCTTGCTTTTCACTTCTCTTCTTTCCTAAGTTATTTGTAAAGCCTCTTCAGGCAATCACTTTGCCTTTTTGCATTTCTTTTTCTTTGGGAAGGTTTTGGTCAGCTCTTCCCTTACAATGTTATGAATCTCTTTCCATAGTTCTTCAGGTACTCTGTCTACCAGATCCAATCCTTTGAATCTCTTTGTCTTCTTTACTATATAATCATAAGGAATTTGGATTAGGTTATACCTGAATCAGTCCAGTTCAGTCGCTCAGTCGTGTCCGACTCTTTGTGATCCCATGAATCGCAGCACACCAGGCCTCCCTGTACATCCCCAACTCCCGGAGTTCACTCAGACTCACATCCATCGAGTCATTGATGCCATCCAGCCATCTCTTCCTCTGTCGTCCCCTTCTCCTCCTGCCCCTAATCCCTCCCAGCATCAGAGTCATTTCCAATGAGTCAACTCTTCATATGAGGTGGCCAAAGTACTGGGGTTTCAGCTTTAGCATCATTCCTTCCAAAGAAATTCCTGGGTTGATCTCCTTCAAAATGGACTGGTTGGATCTCCTTGCAGTCCAAGGGACTCTCAAGAGTCTTCTCCAACACCACAGTTCAAAAGCATCAATTCTTCAGCACTCAGCCTTCTTCACAGTCCAACTCTCACATCCATACATGACCACAGGAAAAACCATAGCCTTGACTAGACGGATCTTAGTCAGCAAATTAATGTCTCTGCTTTTGAATATATTATCTAGGTTAGTCTAGTGGTTTTCCCTACTTTTTTGTTTGTTTGTTTGTTTTCTTTTCCTTTTCAATTGTTTTATTTTATTTTTTACTTTTTTTAAATTAATTTTTTTTTTAAATTTTACTTTAAATACTGTATTGGTTTTGCCATACATTGTCACGTATCCACCATGGGTGTACATGAGTTCCCAATCCTGAACCCCCCTCCTACCTCCCTCCCCATATCATCTCTCTCGGTCATCCCAGTGCACCAGCCCCAAGCATCCAGTATCATGCATCAAACCTGGACTGGCGATTCGTTTCTTACATGATAGTATACATGTTTCAATGCCATTCTCCCAAATCATCCCACCCTCTCCCTCTGAATTTGGCAATAAGGAGTTCATGATCTGAGCCACAGTCAGCTCCTGGTCTTGTTTTTGCTGACTGTATAAAGTGTCTCCATCTTTGGCTGCAATGAATATAATCAATCTGATTTCAATATTGACCATCTGGTGATGTCCAGGTGTACAGTCTTCTCTTGTGTTGCTGAAGAGGGTGTTTGCTATGACCAGTGCATTCTCTTGGCAAAACTCTCTTAGACTTTGTCCTGTTTCATTCTGTACTCCAAAGCCAAACTTGCCTGTTACTCCAGGTATCTCCTGGCTTCCCACTTTTGTATTCCATTCCCCGGTGAGGAATAATTTTTTTTTTTTTTGATGTTAGTTCTAGAAACTGTTGTAGGTCTTCACAGAGCTGTTCAATTTCAGCTTCTTCAGAGTCAGTATTTGGGGCATAGAGTAGGATAATTGGATGTTGAATGGTTCGCTTTGGAAAGGAGACCAGATCATTCTGTTATTTTGGGGGTTACACCCAAGTACTGCATTTTGGACTCTCTTGTTGACTATGAGGGCTAATTCATTTCTTTTAAGAGATCCTTCAAAGTAGTAGATATAATGGTCATCGGAATTAAATATGCCCATTCTCATCCATTTTAGTTCACTGATTACTAAGATGTCACAGAGAAGGCAATGGCAACCCACTTCCAGTACTCTTGCCTGGCAAATCCCATGGACAGAGGAGCCTGGTAGGCTGCAGTCCATGGGGTCACTAGGAGTCAGACATGACTGAGCGACTTCACTTTCACTTTTCACTTTCATGCACTGGAGAAGGAAATGGCAACCCACTCCAGTGTTCTTGCCTGGAGAATCCCAGGGACGGGAGAGCCTGGTGGGCTGCTGTCTATGGAGTCACACAGTCGGACATGACTGGAGCAACTTAGCAGCAGCAGCAGCAGCAAGATGTCAATATTCAATCTTGCCATCTCCTGCTTGACCATATCCAATTTACCTTGATTCATGGACCTAATATTCCAGATTCCTATGCAATAATGTTCTTTATAGCATCAGACTTTACTTTTACTACCATACACATCCTCAACTAAGGATTGTTTCTGGTTCAGTTCAGCCTCTTCACTTTTTCTGAAGCAATTAGTAACTTTCCTCTATCCTTTCACAATAGTTGTATTGACATCTTCCAACCTGGGGGACCCACCTTCTGGTGCCATATCTTTTAGCCTTTTTGTACTGTTCATGGGGTTTCCCAGACAAGAATACTGGAGTGTGTTTGCCTTTTTCTCCTCCAGTGGGCCGTGTTTTGTCAGAAATCTTCACTATTTTGTCCTGTCCATCTTGACTGGCTCTGCATGACATGGCTCATGGCTTCACTGAGTTATGCGATCCCCTTTGGTATGACAAGGCTGTAATCCATGAAGGGGATTAAGAGGAATAAATGACATTTAAAGTAGAGATCAAATGGCCCAAAGATGAGAAGGAGATATATCACATGACATGTCAATCCCAGTTTTGCCTACCCATACATCCTTCCTACCCTTACTGAGTCCCTCCCATGATAGTCACCTAAATCATGAAGCCAGTCAGTCTATGTATTTATGTATTCTACTCCTAATTAACCCTATACCCTTAAAAAAGTTGAGAAAGCTTAACATATTGATAACAAATTTTTTATCCTAGCTCAGTGCCTTCCAGAATGAAATGTGGGAAGGGCAACCCAAGAGGCACCGATAAAGTGAGATTAAATATTAGATTTTACTTATATTTGCATTCTTTTTTACTATTTTAAAATTTGCATGTGTTATATATGTGTATATATATATGTTTTATATATAATTTAAATATTGTAAGAATAAATAAGAATGATATATTTTCCTTAAAACTTTGGCTGATAGAAGTCTACGATCAATAAATTTGGAAGAAATTGCCCTGATGGAGTGTCATGGGGAGAGTGTCTGTCTCTATTAATTAATTAATTGCTGACACAGTGTTCTCAGAAGTGGATTCTGACTTCTGTTCTCCTTATCTAAATTCACCTTATACCTACAGCTGCTCTAAACTTAACCCAAAATACCCAGTTCTATCCTGATTCTTCTGAGATTCCTTAAACTAGGGTTGGTATTTTTAAAAAATCAAAAGAGCCAAGTAATGTCTTACTGGCCGTATGCTTAATATCATAACTGCTCAGCTTTGTAGACTCTGGTACTGCAATGTTAAAACAGCTATAGACAACATACCAATGAATGGACACGGCTGTGACCCAGTAATACTTTATTCACACAAACAGGTGTCAGGACAGATTTGCCTGACAGGCTGTAGCTTTTTGACCCTTGCTTTAGACACCAACATCCACTTGAGTTTTCCACATTTTTGATTGAAGTTGTTTTAAGAATGCTCACCTTTCTCACTATTGTTAGAATTTTCTCTACTGTTGCCTGGATATTAATAGTTCTGATAAATGCACATTTACCATGATATAAATTGTTTAAAAAAATATCATCCTGTCCAGATGGGAATGTGGGAACACTATATCTGGTGAAGATGATGATAACAAAGGAAAATATTTTTTTAAATATCCTTATTGTTTCCTTATCTATACCCAGAAGACTTTGAAACTTGACTAGAGGACTGGAGGGAGTAGGTGCAGTGTGCTTTGAGAGTGTCTAATTGTATAAAGAGAAGATGAAAAGAATGGAGGGAAATAGTATGAAAGGGGAAAAAATGGAGGGAATGGCAGGAAAGGGGGAAAACAAAGATCTCTCAAAAGTCAAAGACCAAATTCCTTACAAATAACTTTGTCCTTCTACTATGACATTTTGAAGAAATTATAACTCGTGTAAAAGCTTAGACTTTGGATAAATGATTGCCTGTATTTTTATCTTTCTATTTAAAATCTATCCTGTAACTAACCTCCTCAAAACTTCTTCTGAGAATGCTAAAAACACATATATTAGTTGTCTCAATATTAAATGAAGCTTTCCAAGCATTATTTTGAGTCCTTAAGGGCCATGCATTTGTTTTCTGCTAGCAGAGTTTTAACTTTTTCTTTTCTTTAAAAAAATAACCTCTAGATAAGTTCAAGTTATTTTGGGGGCTATAAGAGCAAGACACAGGCTAAGCAATTTAATAAAAGCAACACAAAAGAAAACAAAAAGAGAGTGAGTCAACTGTCTTTATGAAAAAAAAATAAAAAGCAAAAACCTCTGCAATCTTGCCTAGTGAAAAAAGACTTAAATTCTTGAAAACAGTCAGGGGATAAACCTCTCTCTTCTTTGGTAAAAAACTTAGTATTAAATATCATTGTTTTTTTTTTTTTCCCTCCAAAACTTTATTCCAATATTAAGACTTAAAAAAATGCATGTTAAAATTTCAAGAGATAATTCAAAAACATCAAAACTTATTATGCAGTTGAACAAGGAGGCAGAGCACCAAAGTAATGTAACTTTCCTTGAAGATGGTATTTAAACTCAGTAAATTGGAGAGTTCATTGTTTTATCTTTAATTTATTTTACAGATGATCATACTGTTATTTGAAGTGCTGAGAAACGTTCTCAGGCCTACAAAATTATTACAAACTGCAACTATTTTTTTGTATTAAGCCTGTTTAATTGCAGAACTTATATAATCACAATTTCATACTGTCTTTCTGAATGTGATTCTAAAGTATGAATATGAAGCTGTGCTTATAATAGAACTGCAGCAGCAGGCATAGAAAATAAGAAATGAATGAGTGCAAATGGCATAAAAATGGACTAGTCAACATCTATTAATTGGGTTGGAGGGAGCATTAGATGATATGTCCATGAAAATTTCAAAATTTTCCAAATTAGGTAAATAGAAAAGTAGTGACTAATGACAGAAGTAGTGAAATCTGAAAGAAAATTTGTGAAAAAATAATTATGATTTTATTTTCACTTATATTGAGTTTAGAATGACAGTGGTTCTCCAGGTCACAACAGATGGCCCTTCAAATGAAGATACAGTCCAGCTTATTTGTATATTTTATCTATAAATTAAAGCTATGATATTTAGTGAACTATCTGATAATATGCTGTGTTTTCACAGAGAGTATCTACAGTTAGAGGAGGATAGCAGAAGTGAATAAAACTTTCAGTCATTCCATTTCTGTCCTAACCTGCTAACACAGCTAGTTTTTCCCTTTGTTTTGTACTTTGTCCTCTTTATCTCTTTACCATGAATCTTCAGTACCTTTTCTGAAAAGAACACTTTGTTCAAAACCAGTAACTGATCTCTGACTTCTACTTGAATGTAGTTATATAAATCATCATCTGTTTCCCCCCAGATCACTGGATAACTGTTATCTTCACCCTTTGTGTTATAAAGAACTGCCATGCATCTGCTACCCCTACACTAAAAGCAGCTCTTGGGTTAAATTTTTTCATCCCATCTTTTATGTCTTTGTTAGTTCAAATTTTTCTGTAATGTAGATTTGGTGCATGTTTCATCAAAGAGTATCCAATTTTAGCAAATTCATTTAGTGTGAAAAGGTTACTATTTTATACTCAGTCATCTATGAAATGTAATTATTCTGGCTATGTACCCCACCAAAAGCAAAATTGCGAGTTAGTGTGATAAAACATGGTATGATCTTAGAACAGAGAAGATAAAATCGAATGAAGCCTATTTTCACAGAAACATCTCAAGGACAACTTTTGATGTCTCAACGCACATAACCTCAGTCATCTGTGTTGATTTTCTCCTTTAACTGATTTATTCAAGCGTCTGTATTTTGAAATAAGATCTGATGTATACCACCCTGTAAATAATTATTTTCTGGTTAAAAAAATAACAACATGATGCTTATGACTTTCTCTGTGGTGTAAGCATAGGGAATGTGAAGATGCAGTACACTGCAACTCTGAAAAGTGGATTTGTGACTTCTTTATGAAATGATGTGTTTTGTGAAGCACTTTATGGAGAGATGATTATATTCATCACTTGGAGTATAACTAGAGGAAACTAACATAGCATGTTTATTCTTCCTGAGCATCAATTGTCAGAATTTGCTTTTGATTCTGGCAAGGACTCCTAAGGAAAGATCTAGAGGAAGCCCATAAACATATCTTGGTTAACTTATGATCACAGTTCCATCTGAGGAAAATAGAAAATCTTATGTCAAAATCTATATTAAAATACTGAATACTAAAATAGGTTCTCACAGAGGAAAAAAGAAATGGATTTTATCAGCCAATTCCTTTTTATCATCTCCTGTAACTTATTGTTCAAAGTTCATCCTCTGGATGCTAACACCCATACAATTTCAAGCCACATCATTCAGCCATTTTTGGTAGCTTCTAGGAGAGCTAGAATCCATTTGACATCAGTAGTGGCTTCTACAACACAAGTCATGAGCACAGAGCAGTCAGTGAGAAGGGGAAAACCAGTAGCACCCTGCCTATCTTGAGCTCACTGTTAGGTAACCTGCTCAGTCTAGCAATGCATTCGTGTACATACAAAACATATCTTTTAAAGTTTCATGTTTCACAAGTGACCAGGAAGTTTGTGGAATTTTATTAAGAGGTGGGTGGTATAAAGCATGAGATCAGGCACTATTGAATTATTCCATAATTATGGGAGTAGCTGTCGTACTGTGTTCTACAAGCAAGGCAAGCACTGCAGCAAGGCTGGCATTTGATGAAAGTGATGTTGAAACTCTGTTTCTCCAAAGAAATAGAAATCTCATCAGCTATAAGAGTGTGGTTAATATCATGTTCCTGTGCTCATTTGCTTCATTTGTGTTAGACTCTTTGTGACCCCATGGACCATAGCCCTACAGAGCCCTCTGACCATGGAATTTTCCTGGTAAGAATACTGGAGTGGGTTACCATGCCCTCCTCCAGGGGATCTTCCTGAACCAAGGATTGAAACTGCATCTACTGCATTGCAGGTGGATTCTTTAATGCTGAACCAGAGATATCAGCAAAAAATTAGAACTCTTTGGCCAAGTGATGTACTTAGTTGCTCAGTCATGTCCAGCTCTTTCAGACCTCATGGACTGTAGCCCACCAGGCTCCTCTGTCCATGGGGATATTCCAAGGAAGAATACTGGAGGGGATTGCCACGCTCTTCTCCAGGGGATCTTCCCAACTCAGGGATTGAACCCAGGTCTCCCACATTGCAGGTGGATTCTTTACCTTCTGAGCCACCAGGGGAGTCCAAGTGAATCTAAAGAAATGTACACATTGAGTTCAACTTTGGTAATATGAAGGGTGAATGGGAAGACTTGCACAAAACTTGTGCGAAAGGAGAATCAAAATTTAGGAAATCACATCACACATATATATTGTGTAGGTAGACTCTACTTAATGTGGACAGGTAACTGGAAAGGGAAAAAAAATTTCCTATAATTTATTTGCTTGAACAACTACATAACATGAATTACTGAGACCAAGATGGTGGGAAATATGAATACCTCCTTTTAAACAAAATGTATTTGAGATTCTTGTGGTATTTATAGTGGAAGAATAAGGACAAAAATGGACTGATATTTTGAAGTGAAATTTAACAAAGAAATGTTTTATATTGTATTATATTTGTTTTGCTTAAGGCCAGGGAGTTACAATATAAATAGTCTGAATGCTGTTGGGAAGTTGAGTAATGAGCTCTGAGGAGAGAAGCAGTAAGCATGGCTCCAGGCTCACTTCCAAAGAAAGCTTGAGTCTGAAAGCCAGATTCAGGCTTTACTGGTCATGTGCACAGTACTCTTGCTTGGAAAATCCCATGGACAGAGGAGCCTGGTAGGCTGCAGTCCATGGGGTCACGAAGGTTGGACAGGACTGAGTGACTTCACTTTCACTTTCATGCATTGGAGAAGGAAATGGCAACCCACTCCAGTATTCTTGCCTGGAAAATCCCATGGACAGAGGAGCCTGGTAGGCTGCAGTCCATGGGGTCGCGAAGGTCTGACACGACTGAGTGACTTTACTTTCACTTTTCACTTTCATGCATTGGAGAAGGAAATGGCAACCCATTCCAGTGTTCTTGCCTGGAGAATCCCAGGGACGGGGGAGCCTGGTGGGCTGTCATCTATGGGGTCGCAGAGAGTCGGACACGACTGAAGTGAGCAGCAGCAGCAGCAGCACATAAATAAGTAGTTTAAGTTGTCTAAGCTCCAAGGAAAAGCCAGATTTAAGACAGAACAAAAGCAGTGTATTCCGGTAAGAGACTGAAGACATAAATGATTTTACTGATGACAGAGGGCGGGCGTACTTTAGGAGCAGATAAGGGTGTAAATGAAGATCAAAAGAGATGAATATGAGCAGTTTTGGACTTTAAGAGATGAAAAACATTCTAGAAAACCTGCTTATGTGTATAAACAAATATAGGACCTGTCATTTAAAAAATATAGGATAAACATCATTGTGAGATTAACGTTGATGGCTTCAAAGCATAGTGTCAGTGAGGTTGTGTGTGCCCTGGTAATAAAGGGGATTGATGAGGCTGTTGCCTTGAGCTTTCCAAAATCAGTAGCATTCCCTGTTTCCATCTCTTTGACTTAAAACTCATAATTTGGATCCACTATGTAATACTTCTATATTTTTTCAGTGGTGGTTTTGATCTGTTAGAGACTTAGGGTAAGTTTTTGCTGTTTTTCTTACTCCTCCTGCATGACTTTTTCTTTGGGAGGGGGTGGGATATGAAAGTTTATTACTATTGTGCTTTCATCATCAAAACTTATGATCTTGGTCTTTCCTTCCTACCTTTATATAAGCCTGAAAGAGAGCCTTTGGCTACTTTGACAATCTTAAAGGGGACTCTAGGAATGTTACCAAGAACATGGCCATTGTGATCATTGTGATCAAATCCAGCAACCAAAGCTTCATCATTCTCCTCAATAAAATTCAAACAACCATCATTGGGTATAAAGACTATGATTTTTTTTTTTTTTTTTGCCATTCTTAACTGAAGCCTTATACAGTTTTTGGTGGCAGAATTTGGCTCTTTGACTTCAACCCCTACGTTTTCAAGCGCAATTTCTTTGGTATGAGAAGTGCCTCCAAAATGTTGTCCTTCAGGTCTGTGCCAAAATGCACTTTCTAGAGCTGTTTATCATGCCACTTGTGGTCTCCCTGGTAGCTATGGACCTC
Organism: Oryx dammah; assembly: GCF_014754425.2. Classification (NCBI taxonomy): domain Eukaryota; kingdom Metazoa; phylum Chordata; class Mammalia; order Artiodactyla; family Bovidae; genus Oryx; species Oryx dammah. The sequence continues at coordinate 52,620,161 of NW_024070211.1, forward strand.
CCTGGCAGTATGATTGGCAGTATGACAGTATGATATGTGTGCATCCTGTTGGCACCATGGGCCTGAGTGAAAGAGAGAAACAACACAGGAAGGACCACAAGCCACCACCCCCTCTTGATTTTTTAAGGTGATTTTACTATGGGATATATATATATATGTGTGTGTATATATATATATATATATTAGATGGTATAATGATAAATGCAGTGTTGCTTTATTAACATCTTGACCAGCTCCTGGTGACTCTTCAAGTTGGAGTTTTATACTGAACTGTGTGGCTTGGGCCCAGCTGAATGTCTTAGTCAACAGCAGAAACATGAAGAACAAAAGAGAACATCTCTGTATTCTAATCTGCAAGCACTGTAACCCCACATAACACTAAACATAAACTAATGGAGGTTTCAATTCAGTTCAGTCACTCAATCGTGTCCGACTCTTTGTGACTCCATGAATCGCAGCATGCCAGGCCTCCCTGTCCATCACCGTCTCCCGGAGTTCACTCAAACTCACGTCCATTGAGTCGGTGATACCATCCAGCCATCTCATCCTCTGTTGTCCTCTTTTCCTCCTGCCCACAATCCGTCCCAGCATGAGAGTCTTTTCCAGTGAGTCAACTCTTCACATGAGGTGCCCAAAGTACTGGAGTTTCAGCTTCAGCATCATTCCCTCCAAAGAACACCCAGGGCTGATCTCCTTCAGAATGGACTGGTTGGATCTCCTTGCAGTCCAAGGGACTCTCAAGAGCCTTCTCCAACACCACAGTTCAAAAACATCAATTCTTCTGTGCTCAGCTTTCTTCACAGTCCAACTCTCATATCCATACATGACCACTGGAAAAACCATAGCCTTTTTTTTTGTTTAGTTTATAACTGATATTTTAATTTATTTTTTTTTAATTTTAATTTTTACTTTACAATACTGTATTGGTTTTGCCATACATTGACATGAATCCACCATGGGTGTACATGCGTTCCCAAACATGAACCTCCCTCCCCCCGGGCCGCCCCCCCCCCGCTTAACATCTCTCTGGGTCATCCCCTTGCACCAGCCCCAAGCATCCTGTATCCTGCATCGGACATAGACTGGCGATTCGTTTCTTACATGATAGTATACATGTTTCAATGCCATTCTCCCAAATCATCCCACCCTCTCCCTCTCCCTCTGAGTCAAAAAGTCTGCTCTACACATCTGTGTCTCTTTTGCTGTCTTGCATACAGGGTCATCATTGCCATCTTTCTAAATTCCATATATATGCGTTAGTATACTGTATTGGTGTTTTTCTTTCTGGCTTACTTCACTCTGTATAATCAGCTCCAGTTTCATCCATCTCATTAGAACTGATTCAAATGTATTCTTTTTAATGGCTAAGTAATACTCCATTGTGTATATGTATCACAGCTTTCTTATCCATTCATCTGCTGATGGACATCTAGATTGTTTCCATGTTCTGGCTATTATAAACAGTGCTGTGATGAACATTGGGGTACATGTGTCTCTTTCTATTCTGATTTCCTCGGTGTGTATGCCCAGCAGTGGGATTGCTGGGTCATAAGGCAGTTCTATTTGCAATTTTTTAAGGAATCTCCACACTGTTCTCCATAGTGGCTGTACTAGTTTGCATTCCCACCAACAGTGTAGGAGGGTTCCCTTTTCTCCACACCCCCTCCAGCATTTATTGCTTGCAGACTTTTGGATCGCAGCCATTCTGACTGGTGTGAAATGGTACCTCATTGTGGTCTTGATTTGCATTTCTCTAATAATGACTGACGTTGAGCATCTTTTCATGTATTTCTTGGCCATCCGCATGTCTTCTTTGGAGAAATGTCTATTTAGTTCTTTGGCCCATTTTTTGATTGGGTCGTTTATTTTTCTGGAATTGAGCTGCATAAGTTGCTTGTGATGGACCTTTGTTGGCAAAGTAATGTCTCTGCTTTTGAATATTCTATCTAGGTTGGTCATAACTTTTCTTCCAAAGAGTAAGCACCTTTTAATTTCATGGCTACAATCACCATCTGCAGTGATTTTGGAGCCCCCCCAAAATAAAGTCTGACACTGTTTCCATGGTTTTGCTATCTATTTGCCATGAAGTGATGGGACCAGATGCCATGATCTTCATTTTCTGAATGTTCAGCTTTAAGCCAACTTTTTAATTCTCCTCTTTCACTTTCATCAAGAGGCTTTTTAGTTCCTCTTCATTTTCTGCCATAAGGGTGGTATTATCTGCATATCTGAGATTATTGATATTTCTCCCAGCAATCTTGATTCCAGCTTGTGCTTCTTCCAGCCCAGCGTTTTCTCATGATGTACTCTGCATAGAAGTTAAATTAGCAAGGTGACACTATACAGCCTTTATGTACTCCTTTTCCTCTTTGGAACAGAAAACTAGTCAATGGAGGTTTAGGGTTTCAAAAAATGAGAAGCTAGGGAGGGGCATAAGCTGACAGATTGAGTTGTAGGCAGGAGTGTTCCCTATGAATGGGAAGAAACAATGTGAGAGAATGGAGTGAAAGTTGTAATACCCCTACATCATCCATTCTTGTGGTTTCAACAAGCATTGATATATTAACATCATAAAATCTAAATATCCAATGCTGCATTTCTCCTGAGATTAAGATCACTATATGCAAGTATCCACAAGGACACTCTCATGTAGATGTATAAACGGGCTTTCACACTGTGTCCAAAATGTAATATACCATCTTTCTACCAAGCTGGTATTCCTCCAGTCATAACCATTTCATCATGACAGCACTAATCAACTACTTCTTCAAGCCACAAGCCAACCATCTACCTCTCCCTCCAAATCACCACATATGAACAATTATAAAAGCTTCAGGTTATATTTCATGGGTATATTGTGTTTTTGCACTAATTTCTAATTTTACTTCTACTATTAATCCATTCTTCACAGAATTCTAATCCCCACAGAATTCTAATTGATATCTCCCTTATTTTTTATTACTTATATTCATTTTATTTAACTGCTGATTCCATTTTTCACCTAGTTGTGAAGGTAATTTTCTTAAAATACCCAATCTAAGTTCACCATTTCTGTTTTTCAATTCCCTCATTGACTTTTGATTGTTTTTATAATCAATTACAAAAGTGTTATTATTGTTTGATAACCTTTCATTGTTTGACTTCTGCTTACATTTCCTCAATCATAAATTATTTATTCAGTTAACTAAGAATTTTATACCCATTATATGTCAGAGACTATTTTGAGTCTTTTGGACACAGTGAAAAATACAGACAAGAGATTTCTGCTGTTTTATCAGTTCAGTTCAGTTTAGTTCAGTCACTCAGTCATATCTGACTCTTTGTGACCCCATGGACTGCAGCATGCCAGGATTCCCTGTCCATCACCAGCTCCTGGAACTTGCTCAAACTCATGTCCATTGAGTTGGTGATGCCATCCAACCATCTCATCTTGTGTCATCCCCTTCTCCTCCTGCCTTCAATATTTCCTAGCATAAGGGTCTTTTCCAATGAGTCAGTTTTTCACATTAGGTGGCCAAAGTATTGGAGTTTAAGCTTCAGCATCAGTCCTTCCAATGAATATTCAGGGCTGATTTCCTTTAGGATTGATGGGTTTGATGTCCTTGCAGTCCAAGGGACTCTCAAGAGTTCTTCCCCAACACCATAGTTCAAAAGCATCAGTTCTTTCGTACTCAGCTTTCTTTATAGTCCAACTCACATCCATACATGACTACTGGAAAAACCATAGCTTTGACTAGAGAGATGAACTTTGGTTGACAAAGTAATGTCTCTGCTTTTTGATATACTGTCTAGGTTCATCATAGTTTTTCTTCCAAGGAGCAAGCATCTTTTAATTTCATGGGTGCAGTCACCATCTGCAGAGATTTTGGGGCCCAAGAAAATAAAGTCTGTCACTGTTTCCATGTTTCCCCGTCTATTTGCCATGAAGTGATGGGATTGAGAGCCATCATCTTCATTTTTTGAATGTTGAATTTTAAGCAAACTTTTTCACTCTCCTCTTTCACTTTCATCAAGAGGCTCTTTAGTTCTCCTTCTCTTTCTGCCATAAGGGTGGTGTCATCTGCATGTCTGAGGCTATTGCTATTTCTCCCGGTAATGTTGCCTCTAGCTTGTGCTTCATCCAGTCCAGCATTTCACATGATGTACTTACTCTGCATACAAGTTAAGTAAGTTGTTTTAATGTATATGGCTAATATACAAATACAGTATCTTCTCACCTTCAGAACTTTAAACAAAATGTTTCTACTTGAAATTATTTTTCTTTATTTTCTAAGGTAATGCATTTTCTTATTCATACCATAGTACCAGGTATAAGCTGTTTCAGGAAATGTTTCCTTGTATCCTCCTCAAAGTCTTTCCCATCTTCACAGTTTCAGATGGGTATCCATTCTATGTGCTAACTTATAGCACTTATCAGGTTGGTTGCTTTTTATTTTATTGTATCTTATTTTTATTTTATTATGTATGTATGCAATATTTCACCATCCTTATGAAAGTAAGACTTGAAGTAATTGATGCTCTTTGTTTGTTTGTTTGCCTGCTTCTATCTCTATTCTTGCAACAGTATTTGACACAGAATAATTTTTTCAGGAATTGGTGAGGGACAGGGAAGACTGGTGTGCTGTAGTCCATGGGGTCACAAAGAGTCAGACATGACTGAGGTACGGAACTAAACTGAACTGAATTTTTAAGTATATTGGAATGGAAATGTATCCGTTTTATCATCTATTTTTAATAACTAGTAATGTGTTTTCAGTTAAGCCATGTTGTTCCTCTAAGCCACAATTTATTAAAAATGATAAGAGCTTTCCTGGTAGCTCAATCTGGAAAGAATCTGTCTGCAATTTAGGAGAGTGCCTGCAACACAGTAGATCTGGGTTTGATTCCTGGGTCAGGAAGATCCCCTGAAGAAGGAAATGGCAATCCACTCCAGTATTCTTGCCTGGGAAATCCCATGGACAGAGGAGCCTGGCGGGCTACAATCAATGGGATCGCAAGTTTGACACAACTTAATGACTAAACCACCATTAAAAATGATGGAGTAATTTGGACCAGAAACTATCCTTATATAACTAAAGTCTACAATAGTATTCTATAAAGATAAAACACAATTTAACTACCAAATAAGTGCTTCCAGATTTGTCTTTTATAAGTCTACTCTGAAAACAAATGATATGACTTGATATAAATAGTCCTGTCTTTATATTCAATAAAGCATTTTTTTAAAATCAAAAAAAGTATATAATTATAAATTTCAAAAAAAATCTTTATTCACATTTAAAATATCTTTTTGCTTTCTCAATTCTTCTTTAACACTATTGTTATCTTCACATTTATTTTTGGGAAATAGAAGTTATAGTAAGGGAAATTAAATAAAGGTTGTCAGTTCAACTAAGCAATTGGCTACTGAGATAATTGTTCATGTTATATACCTCTCTATCTTCTTCTAGAAATACATAATTAATGATTTAATTAATGTGATAAAAATACCAACCTTCATAAAATGAATTTTATAAGATGAAAACCATTATGTCCCTCCCTAAATTTGCTATAATATATTAAAGCAAGCTCCTTATCAGTATTATGATTTAAATACACACAAAAAATGGAGTCACCATTTTCTGAAACTATAGATTAATTTGAGCTTTGCAGCAATGACTTTTTGCCAAAGTATTCATTATAGCTCTGATGAAAATGAATATCCTACTTTGGAGACATCCTGCAAGGCTTCAAAATACTTTTATATCTTTCTGCAATTAAGTTGATAGTGTAAAACATAATTTATGGCATGAAATGAATGTAAAGCAGAATTGTAGTAGGTTCTACAATTCTTCTGCTGGTCATACTGATCTGATTTTAGTACTGCCTTACACATCACTGCTTGATTTGGAAAAACTGAGTGAATTAAAATATTCTCATTAATAATTAGTATTTTGAGTTAAATATTTAATTTTATATGAGACAGGATTATGTTGGTTATCTCTTTATCTTGTGCTGTATCCTTGTATCCTTCTACTTTACATTTTTAGGAGATCAGTGAACAAGCTCTTAAATCCCTTAACAACTTCAGGTTATGATATATAATTTAAATTTATTTAAGTTTATTTCTCACTGGTCGAAAATAGAATTAAATGTGTGTCTGAGTCTCCTTTTGATATTAAATTGTATATTCCATTTTCAGTTAACTACATATTTTTATGTCAAGTTAACGATATGACTTTTAGAATAAAATTAGGTTATAGCACTTGTGGTCAAGCACCCAAAATATGCTAGATTAATTATTTTTTATTATTTCCTTTAAACTCTGCTTCAAAATCATGTAATTGATACAAATATATCAATAATAGGTACTATTTTTAATTGCATTATGTTGGGTAATAGATGAAAGTCAAGAGGTGAGCAAGCTAAAATATTCCTGAAGTTTGGTAAAAATTACTCTGTACTTTTAGGTTGGTGAAAATGTAATTGTGGTTTTGGACTGTGAATTTTAAAACATTATAACTATACTCAAACAGATCTTTATTAATCAAAATAGGAACTATTACAGTCAACACATTTTTGCCAATAAGAAATAAATTTGTTTATTCCTGTAGCATAAAAAGTTAAGCTTCAGGATTCAATGAACTCTTGGAAAGCACTTTCTGCATCCTGCTTTCCAGGATTGCATAATTGCATAAGCATTTTTCCTGCAAAAAAGTTGTCGAGATGCTTGAAGAATTGGTAGTCAGTTGGCAAGCGGTCAGGTGAGTATGGCTGGTGAGGCAAAACTTCATAGCCCAATTCGTTCAGCTTTTGAAGTGCCTCTTTTGGGATATTTGGTCTGGTGTAGCATGGAGAAGAATTGGGCCCTTCCTGTTGACAAACTCCAACTGCAGGCATTGTAATTTTTGGTGCATCTCATCGATTTACTGAGTATACTTCTCAGAGGTAATGGTTTCACAGGGATTCACAAAGCTGTAGCAGATTGGACCGGCAGCAGACCACCAATCAGTGATTTTGGTGCAAGTTTGGCATTGGGAAGTGCTTTGGAGCTTCTTCTCAGTCCAACCACTGAGTTGGTCATGGTTGGTTGTATAAAATCCACTTTTCATCACAAGTCATAATCCGATTGAGATACGGTTTATTGTTGTTGAGTAGAATGAGAAGACTACATTTCAAAATGATGTTTGGTTTTTTTTTTTTTTAGTTAGCTCATAAGGCATCCACTTGTTGAGTTGTTTCACTTTTCCAATTTGCTTCAAATGCTGAACACCCATAGAATGGTCTAGATTCAGTTCTTCAGCAATTTCTCATGTAGTTGTAAAAGAATCAGCTTCAATGATGGCTCTCAATTGGTTGTTGTCAAATTTCTATGGCCAGTCACTGTGCTTCTCATTTTCAAGGCTCTTGTCTCCTTTGCAAAACTTCTTGACCCACCACTGCACTGTCCGTTTGTTAGCAATTCCTGAGCCAAATGCCTTGTTGATGTAAGCTGTCTCTGCTACTTTATGACTCATTTTGAACTCAAATAAGAAAATTGCTGAATTTCTTTTTGTCTAACATCATTTCCATAGTCTAAAAAAAATAACATAAACAGCAAGTAAGTAATAAGACACTAGCAAAAAAAAAAAAAAGAAAAAATAACTATGAAGTGAAAACTGCACATTAAAATGATGTATAACATAACCACACTTATTAAGAATGTATTCAAATATCAAATTGTAAATTTCAACAATATAAAAAATGTAATTACTTTCACACCAACCTAATAACTACCCTGTATTAGTAAATAACAGAATAAACCTACCTTATGTCATTTATAGTAAGTGACATATATAATATACATTATTTGCAAAACTAGTATGATTTCTTCTGTTATATATACCAAGAAAATGGCAATTTTACCTGAACATTTTTTTTCAATATAAAGGTATGAACTTCTGATTGTTAACATTGTTAGCCTTTAAAAAATAATTATGAAACTTACAAAACAATGATCATTGTTTACCATTTTTTCTGTGTTGCATTTCATTTATGATTTTGGCAAAAGTTCTTGGTTTCTGCCTCTCTTTTTGATTGCTAAGTTTCTCAAGTTATGTGTGCTATTCCATTTCTATCCAGTTATTCTTTTTGCTTGAGTTGTCCAGAATCATTTTTGTTCCTCTGTAAGCCAAGATCTATAACTAAAATGAAAATGTAAATATACTTTTTCTTATGCATTATAATTAAAAACACACATATGGACACAACTCAAAAGCCCAGATTACAAGCTCAGAAATTTTATTTCATGTAAGATGTATAAGAATGCTATGTGTGCATTCATGCATGCATGCTCAGCTGCTTCAGTCTTGTCAGAATCTGTGCGACCCTATGGACTGTAGCCCACCAGGCTCCTTTGTCCATGTTATTCTTGGGGCAGTTATACTGGAGTGAGTTGTTATGCCCTCTTCCAGGGAATCTTCTGATCCAGGGATTGAGCCAGTGTTTCTTGTGTCGCATGCATTGCAGGCAAATTCATTACTGCTGAGCCACTGGGGAAGCCCCAAGAATGCTATACTGGATACTAGTTCTAAAATAGAGCTGCAACAGATTCTGTGAGGCTTCTGCTTTGGGTATTTCATGATTGCCTTTCAGCTCCAAACTCAACAAACCATACTCTGCCTTGTGATGCTTGGGCTGGGAATCTAGAAAACCCATTTCTGCTTTACCAGTGGTCTCCCGATCAGTCTTTGCCAAAAGGCCATTAGGGAGAGACTGCTAACTGAGGGAAGAAGAAGGGACTGCTGATTTGCTTCCTGTGGTCTACCTGTGCACTTTCTGTTGCTGTGTGTGTCACCTCATTAGTGCTTCTTCAGTCCAGCAGAGAGAGTTTCCTCCTAGAGAAGCAGCTGACATTCAGTTCAGTTCAGTCACTCAGTCGTGTCCGACTCTCTGTGACCCCATGAACCGCAGCACGCCAGGCCTCCCTGTCCATCACCAACTCCCGCAGTTCACTCAGATTCATGTCCATCAAGTCAGTGATGCCATCCAGCCATCTCATCCTCTGTCGTCCCCTTCTCCTCCTTCCCCCAATCCCTCCCAGTATCAGAGTCTTTTCCAATGAGTCAGCTCTTCGCATGAGGTGGCCAAAGTACTGGAGTTTCAGCTTTAGCATCATTCCTTCCAAAGAACACCCAGGGCTGATCTCCTTCAGAATGGACTGGTTGGATCTCCTTGCAGTCCAAGGGACTCTCAAGAGTCTTCTCCAATACCACAGTTCAAAAGCATCAATTCTTCCACGCTCAGCCTTGTTCACAGTCCAACTCTCACATCCATACATGACCACAGGAAAAACCATAGCCTTGACTAGATGGACCTTAGTTGGCAAAGTAATGTTTCTGCTTTTGAATATGCTATCTAGGTTGGTCATAACTTTTTTTCCAAGGAGTAAGCTGACTTTAGTTTTCAGTTATTCCATCACTTTCAGATTATCTCTCTGCAATACTTGTCCCCTTCTAAGATTCCAGAACAAACTGGCCATCACTCTCTACCTCAATTTAAATTGGCTGCACCAATTTACATTTCTACCAACAGGGAATGAGGGTTTCCTTTCCTCCACATTCTTATCCTCCACATCCATTTCCTCCTGAGAAATCTGCATGCAGGTCAGGAAGCAAAAGTTAGAACTGGACATGGAAAAACAGACTGGTTCCAAATCAGGAAAGGAGTATGTCAAGGCTGTATATTGTCACCCTGCTTATTTAACTTAAATGCAGAGTACATCATGAGAAACACTGGGCTGGAAGAAGCACAAGCTGGAATCAAGATTGCCAGGAGAATTATCCATAACCCCAGATATGCAGATGACACCACCCCTATGGCAGAAAGCGAAGAACAAAACAGCATATTAAAAAGGAGAGACATTACTTTGTGGACAAAGTCTGTCTAGTCAAAGCTATGGTTTTTCCAGTAGTCATGTATATATGCGAGAGTTGGACTATAAAGAAACCTGGGTGCTGAAGAATTGATCCTTTTGAAGTGTGGTATTGGAGAAGACTCTTGAGAGTCCCTTGGACTGCAAGGAGATCCCACCAGTCCATCCTAAAGGAAATCAATCCTGACTATTCAGTGGGAGGACTGATGCTGAAGATGAAGCTCCAATACTTTGGCCACCTGATGCAAAGAACTGACTCACTGGAAAAGACCTTGATGCTGGGAAAGATTGAAGGTTGGAGGCATCACAGACTCAATGGACATGAGTTTGAGTAAACTCCAGGAGTTAGTGATGGACAGGGATGTCTGGCGTGCTGCAGTCCATCGGATTGCAGAGTCAGACATGACTGAGTGACTGAATGGAACTGAATATCCCTGGTAACATGTTATTTCTTATCCTTTTGGTGACAGCCAATCTGATAGAGGGCTTCCCAGGTGGTTCTAGTGGTAAAGATCATGCCTGCCAATGAAGGAAACTTAAGAGATGTGGCTTAAATCACTTGGTAGGGAAGATCCTTTGGAGAAGGAAATGGCAACCCACTCTGGTATTCTTACCAGGAGAATTCCATGGGCAGTGGAGCCTGGTGGGCTGCATTCCATGGGGTTGCAAGCAGTCAGACATGAATGACTGAGCAACTGACACTTTTATTCTGACAGATGTAAAGTGGTATCTCATTGTGATTTTTGATTTGCATTTTCCTGATGATTAGTGCTGTTGAGTATTTTTTCATGTGCCTGTTGGTCATCTGTGTCTTCTTTGGAAAAATGTCTATGCAGGTCCTTTGCAGAGTTTTATGCAGATTGTTTGGGTTTTTCATATTGAATTGTGTGGGGTTTTTACATAATTCAGATTTTGTTGCTGCTTTGTTGTTTAGTTGCTAAGATGTGTCTGACTCTTTGTGACCCCATGGAATGTAGCCTGCCAGGCTCCTCTGCCCATGGATTTTCCCAGGCAAGAATCCTGGAGTGGGTTGCCATTTCCTTCTCCAGTGAATTTTTCAACCCAGGAAACAAACCAGCGTCCTCTCGCAGAAGACAGATTCTTTACCACTGAGCCACCAGGGAAGCCATAATTCATATATTAATCCTTTGTTGGGTAACTCATTTGTAGACAGCTTCTACCACTCAGTAGACTGCCTTTTGGTTTATTGATAGTTTTCCTCACTGTGCAAAAGCCTTTTAGTTTGATGTTTCCCTACTTGTTAATTTGTGTGGCCCTTGCCTTAGGAAAGTGCCTTAGAAGACACATCCAACTAAGAAGGATGTCAAAGAGCATACTGCCAATGTTTTCTTCCAGGAGTTTTATAGTTTCAGGTCTTACATTTAAGGCTTTCATCCATTTCAAGTTTGTTTTTGCATATGAGAAAGTTGGTCCAGTTACCATTTATTAAGATTTCCCCCTTATCTAAGCTTCTGAATCTGACCCAAACTGCACTGAAAGAAATTTTCTTGTTGTAAAATTATTTGGTAAGGAATAATTAAAATGGAAGAATTGACATTATTATTTAACATGTCAATTTTTTAACATATAAATATTATTAACACATAACATGCTACTTAGACCTTGAAAAAAGAGTTTTGTTATTTTGTATCTAATTATTTCTCTCAGACACTCTTTACAGACAGTGAACATGTCCAAATGCACATAAGAAGATGTTTATAACATGTAAAACATAAAAGTGTATTGACTATAATTCTATAAAAATGACAGGTAATACATTCAAAAGTACATGATTTTTGGTAGAGGACAGCCCATAAATTCAATACATTTATTGAGTGGGCAATTACCGGAGCCCTTCAAGAAGTAAGGAAATCCTATTATCAGTCAGTTCAAGAGACAGAATTAATATTAACTGAAGAGAAAATTTCATATAGGGAATAGCTAACTAAGTGTAAAGTTGTTAACAAGACAGCAAAAAAAGCAAGGACACAGTAGAATACTGCAAAGGTAGCAACTGATGAACATTGTAACCATGAATGTAATAACCAAACATAGGAAAATTTATTTGTTTTCCATCACCATATAACAAACTATGACAAATGTAGTGGCTTAAAACCACACACTTTAATTATTTCATAATTTCTGTCAGTCAAGATTTAACACAGGCTTGACTGAGTCTTCTGCTCAGGTCTCACAAGGCTGCAATCAGGTGCTGGGAGGATGGCCTTCATATTTGGAACTCTTCAGGCGCACTGAGATTGGACTGGGTTAGTTTCTTATAGCTGTTGGATTGAGGGCCTCAGGTCGTAGAAGCCAGACCTTCTCTATTGGACTTTGGCTACATGGTTGTTTGCTTCTTCCAGGCCAGGAGGCAAGCATCTTTTAAGCACGTTCACCTAAGTCAGAGACACCCAGGAGATTTTCCTTTTGAGTAACTCAAAATAAGCTGATTTTAGACCTTAGAAACTTAGAAGCTTGGAGGAGTGGCTCCATGGAGATGAAACTAAAGAGGGAATACCAGCTGCCTGGTGCTGGTATCTCAGAAAAACATCATGAGTCTTTACTGTAAGCTTTGGAAAATCTATAAACAAAATTCAGCTGTCAACAAAATATATTAAGGGAAAATGGAAAAAAGAAGAAAGAAAACTAATACACACAAATACATACCTACACACACACATATACATACATACACACACATGCATGCACATCAACCAAAAAATAAATTATATGTAGCTATGCATGTGTGCTAAGTTGCTTCAGTTGTGTCTGACTTTGTGCCACCCTATGGACTCTAGCCCTCCAGGCTCCTCTGTCCATGGGATTCCCCAGGCAAGAATACTGGAGTGGGTTGCCATGCCCTCCTCCAGGGGAATCTTCTTGATCCAGGGATCAAACCCACATCTCTTATGTCTCCTGCATTGGAAGATGGGTTCTTTACCATAAGGGCCACTTTAGAAGCCCAAATGTAGCTATAGCAGTCCTCAATTCTGTAGCTGGTTGTGCAGCCTTAGTTAACAACTTCCTTTTCCATTGTCCATTTCATATTTTCTTTGCCTTCAGGCAGGACCTCAGCTCTTCAAAATTCTTTACTTGATGAATCGGCAGTAATTAATGTATTATCTCTCAGATTATCCATTCATCCATCTTTGCCATGCTCTGTTATAGTAGGGCTGGACCCTGTAAACATTTCTTCCTTGTCAGCAGGCACAATGTTAAGCTCATAAGCTTAGTTAGTAGTGGGGGAAAAAGGAACGCTACAGAGTGAAAGGCTTTCTCTTCCTGGTTCCAGTGAGCTCTCTCCTCCTCGCTCTGGTGACACATGACATCCAGGGTCTTCTGAATCATCCTATGATTCTCACCTCCAAGCAGCTATCTGTAGAGACTCAGAAAGTGGTTTCTTAGTGAGTTATGCTAGTTTCTCAGTGGCTTCTTGCTGAGTTTTACAGACACAATAAGGGGGAAATTTTCTCTGGAGTTTTAACAGGACCTCTCTGGTAGCTTCAAAGTCTCAGGAAAATTCTAGGGCCAGTGTCTAGTAAATTCTCTTCCCCAACAGGAAGTTTCCTCTTTGTTGAACTCAGAGTACGTGATCTCAATGAATTTATCCATCATCTACAGTATCATAGCTACACTTTCAATAATGAGGTCTAAATTTTAGACTTAGTGGGCTCTCTTGAAAATTTGTTCCTCCCTTTAGTTCTCTGCCTCAGTCTCTGAGGCAGTGACTGCTCTGTATATCTGCAATTTCTGCATTCTTTGGAATTCTCTTAGTCTTAATAGCAGTTAATCTCTATTAGGGATTAATAGTTAATGTTAATGTATTCTTTAAGGTGTCTGTGCTAAGTCACTTCAGTGGTGTCTGACTATGTGCAACCCTATGGACTGTAGCCTGCCAGGCTTCACAGTCCATGGGATTCTCCAGGCAAGAATACTAGAGTAGGTTGCCATGCCCTCCTCCAGTGCATCTTCCTGACCCAGGGATCAAACCTATGTCTCTTACGTCTCCTGAATTGGTAGGCATTTCCTTACCACTAGTGCCACCTCAGAAGCCCGTATTCTTTACATTAGTCTTTTTTTTTTTTCTATTGAAATTCCTGTGTTATTCTTGTTTACTGATTGAAAGTGAAACCCTTTGTGACCCCATTGACTGTAGCCCGCTAGGCTCCTCTGACCATGGAATTCTCCAGGCAAGAAGACTGAAGTGGATTGCCATTCCCTTCTCCAGGTGATCTTTCCTATCTAGAGACTGATCCCAGGTCACCTGCATTGGCAAGTGGATTCTTTACTGTCTGAGCCACCAGCTGCTGCTGCTGCTAAGTTGCTTCAGTCATGTCTGACTCTGTGCAACCCCAGAGACCTTGACGAATACAGGATTGGTATCAGGAATGGTCCAAGAAAATGTGTACAAAGATGAGATTCTGAAGTTGGTTTAGTTGTGTCATTAGTCTTCAGTGAAATGCTGAGCCCTTTGTAAATGGGAAATAAGATGATAATAATCCTTGGCATGCAGTGGCATCACAATAAATCAATCTGTTACCTATGTTTGATTTTGATGAATTACCTACTGAAGCAACTACGTTGGGAAACAAAGCAACAGCTGCCCTTGACTGTTATGTCAGAATAGTGACAACAGGTCCTCTGGTGTGAATGGAATCTCCTCTAGTGAACGGGGCTCTTAGGGAAAAAAAAAATGACATACTCAGTTAATTTAATGCTCAGCTCAAGATAAGATCTGAGAACCAGGGAGTTTCTGTGACTGCCTTAAAAGAATCTCTTATTTCCGCAGTCACAGGGCTGATGTTAAAATGAAATACAAAATTAAATTGAAGGGATTGAAGTCAGAGTTTCTTCATGTTTCTATGTGAAAGTTAGAGCAATAGTGAAAAATAATGAGATTCAAAAATTTTAAATGGGGACATCTGTTTGAGTCCATATTAAACTAAAAATATGGAACCCAAAGTCACTGTGGGCTTTCATTGCTAATGGAAATAGGCTGACCTGCAATGTATTAACTTACCTATCTTGAAACCCTTGTGATATATAATTTAGGGCAGATACCCTGCAGAAGTAAGCCATTCCCCTCAAAACCCAAAACAACTACCTTTTGTTGCCAGTAGACCTTTAACTAGGATAAAATCTCAGGTTGTTTCTGGAGGTCAATCTCACACCATTACCTGGAAGGAAATAGCTTACACATTAAATAATGATAAAATATGTATACATGCATGTGTCTATATGTATGTACATATATATATATATATATATATGTTTGTGTTTGTATATTAATATTAATTATCCAATGGAAGAATATAGGATGTGCCTATCAGCAGAAACTTTGGAAACATGCAGGAGAGTAGATTCTGAGAGTGTTAGTGCAAAGAGGTAGGGTATATAATACTGAATGAGACTAACTGTATTAATTAGGGTGCACTTAGTAAATACTGGGGGCTTCCCTTGTGGCTCAGCTGGTTAAGAATCCGCCTGCAATGCAAGAGAACTGGGTTTGATCCCTGGGTTGGGAATATCCCCTGGAGAAGGGAACAGTTACCCACTCCAGTATTCTGGCCTAGAGAATTCTGTGGACTGTATAATCCATGGGGTTGCAAAGAGTCAGACACGATTGAGTGACTTTCACTTTCACACTTTACTAGAGACTAGTGGTTTATATGTGTTAGTTTGGACATTTGGCATTGCCTTTAACAGGTCACTTGGTTTGATGACTGAAATGTGAACTCAGCAGAGGCCAACGTTATGACATTGATATGTCAGAAATTTCCCAGCACAATATGGAGGAAGGAATCCAAATGCATCAAAAGTAGGAGAGTTGAAATGGACCCATCATATATGATCTATACATCTATTCCTAAAGTACATCCTCCTAAAAGGTCGACAGACATTCCCTGCATTAAGGTGTTGAGAAATACATTGTTGAGGGTATTCCTGCATTCTTGAAACAGTCTGTGGTTTCTTTCCTTTATAGACCAGCTGTAGGGGATGCTATCTTTGAGACAGATTCTTTGATGTCAATGAGGAGGATGGAATCCTGCAGTGAACACTAAGGTGCATATATCTTTTTGAATTTGAGTTTTCTCTAATATGTGCTTAGGAGTTGGATTACAAGACCATATGGTAAGTCTATTTCTAGTCCCCCCCCGACCAAGGCTTACTATCAGAGCTGCTGTAATATTATGATTTGATGGCTGCAACATCCTTTGTTTACTGATATGGCAGGCAATATTTTTCATTCACACGGTTCTCTTGTTTATTTATTTATTTATTTATTTTAAAATTTTTATTTTTACTTTATTTTACTTTACAATACTGTATTGGTTTTGCCATACATTGACATTAATCCACCACAGGTGTACATGTGTTCCCAAACATGAACCCCCCTCCCACCTCCCCCACCATAACATCTCTCTGGGTCATCCCCTTGCACCAGCCCCAAGCATCCTGTATGCTGCATCGGACATAGACTGGCGATTCGCTTCTTACATGATAGTATACATGTTTCAATGCCATTCTCCCAAATCATCCCACCCTCTCCCTCTCCCTCTGAGTCCAAAAGTCCGCTCTACACATCTGTGTCTCTTTTGCTGTCTTTCTTACAGGGTCATCATTGCCATCTTTCTAAATTCCATATATATGTGTTAGTATACTGTATTGGTGTTTTTCTTTCTGGCTTACTTCTCTGTATAATCAGCTCCAGTTTCATCCATCTCATTAGAACTGATTCAAATATATTCTTTTTAATGGCTGAGTAATACTCCTTTGTGTATATATACCACAGCTTTCTTATCCATTCATCTACTGATGGACATCTAGGTTGTTTCCATGTCCTGGCTATTATAAACAGTGCTGCGATGAACATTGGGGTACATGTGTCTCTTTCAATTTTGGTTTCCTTGGTGTGTATGCCCAGCAGTGGGATTGCTGGGTCATAAGGCAGTTCTCTTCTGCACAAAAAAGGAAAATATAAGCAAGGTGAAAAGACAGCCTTCTGAATGGGAGAAAATAATAGCAAATGAAGCAACTGGCAAACAACTAATCTCAAAAATATACAAGCAACTTATGCAGCTCAATTCCAGAAAAATAAATGACCCGAAGAACTAAATAGACATTTCTCCAAAGAAGACATACGGATGGCTAACAAACACATGAAAAGATGTTCAACATCACTCATTATTAGAGAAATGCAAATCAAAACCACAATGAGGTACCACTTCACACCAGTCAGAATGTCTGCGATCCAAAAGTCTGCAAGCAATAAATGCTGGAGAGGGTGTGGAGAAAAGGGAACCCTCCTACACTGTTGGTGGGAATGCAAACTTGTACAGCCACTATGGAGAACAGTGTGAAGATTCCTTTAAAAATTGCAAATATTTCTATTTTCTTAAGGTAGCTCTATACTGTTTTCCATAGTAGTGATAGTAGTGGCCCAATTTGCATTCACCAGCTGTGTAAGAGGGTTCCTTTTTCTCCATCTCCAAAGACCTTGATGCTGGTAAAGATTGAAGGCAGGAAAAGAAGGGGAAGACAGAGGATGAGATGGTTGAATGGCATCATTGACCGGATGTACATGAGTCTGAGCAAGCTCCAGGAGTTGGTGATGGACAGGGAAGCCTGGCATGCTGCAATCCATGGGGTCACAAAGAGTCAGACACAACTGAGTGACTGAAATGAACTGAACTTCAGCATTTATTATTGTAGACTTTTTAAATGATGGCAATTCTGACTTGTGTGAGGTGATACCTCACTGTACTTTTGATTTGCATTTCTATAAAAATTTGTGATGTTGAGGATTTTTTCATGTACCTGTTGGCCACCTGATTTTTGTTGATATAAATAAGAAAAATCTTACAATTCTTTTGATGTATAAGTAATTTTTTTTTTACCAGATCAGTTTCTGTAATTATTATTTCTATAGCATGGGATTTCTCACCATTGTTACTGGTCTGTTGCAAACAAAAGATGACTGAAAGTGCCTGGAAGATAATGACTTTTTTTTTTTTTTTTTAGTTTTCATTTTATATTGGAGTATATTTGGCTTGTAATATTGTGTTTCCTCTTAAGTCAGCTTTCTCAGGTGATTTTGGTAAGCACAAGAACAGAAAGGCTCATCCCTTCAGGAAGAGGATGACAAACTGCTCAGATTACATGATTAATAGTGCGTCTGAGTCAGAGTTCCATTCCTTCCACTCAATGCTTTCACCTTCTCACATGAGACACTTGGTAAGGCTATGAAAACTCACACTGTAATCATGTATACCCTGCACAATTTAATTCTATATTTGATTTTCAGTGGTATTGACCTTGTAGCTACAAGAAATAAACAATTTTTAATGGCTGTGCTAGACATTTCCTTATTGTTTGACCATCACAGAGATGAGAATTTAAAGACATGAACTTGTCACCTTCTGTATATAAGTATTATACTGTACTGAGAAGAATCTATTCCACACAACAGTATGTGTAACTGTAATTACTGTGCTAATAGTAAACTGTAGCAGCAACTTGGTTCCCAAACACTTATTTCTGTAGACATTCTTTCAGTACTAACTCCAGGTAATAATTTGATTAATTATGATACCAATGAATGATTTGGATTATTAGCACCCCATTTTCCATTGTTGAAGAGATCAGCACTACATTCAGGTTCAAGGACATGGCAAAATTAATATATCAAAATCTCATCTTTGAGAATCTTTTTCCTGGAACCCCTATTATCAATTTCAGTATCAATCAATGACCACTCAGAAGACATAAAAGACTGCTCATGAATACAGCAAATTTTATATAAGAAATTGTTAACTATATATAAAATTGTTAACTAAATAACTGCAAAGTCAATTAGTGAACATCAAGGTGTCACAGAAGTAGTGACTGAAGGAAGCAGCTATCATTTCTAGGACTAGGACAAACAGGAGAGAATGGGATCACTGAAAATTAGAAACATGCAAGGAAGGCACTTCAGACCTGAAACTTAAACCTTTGAGAAGGATGTTCTGGTTAACTTCTACTGATGTGTCTTGGATCACAGAGCCAGGGCATTATGGCACTGGCACTCAGACCACTCTCTGTGGTGTGTGTTTCAAAACTTTTGGCTGAGTATCAAATATTACTCAGTCAAAAAAGAATCAAATTTCACCATCTGCAACAACATGGATAGACCTTGAGGGCATTATACTTTGTGAAATAAATCACAGATAGACAAATACTATTTGACTTCACTAGTATATGGAATCTAAAACACAAAACATAATTGAAATAAACTCATGTATATAGAGAGAAGAAAGTGATGGTTCCTGGGGGAGGTAAGTGAGTAAAAAAGGTGAAATAGATGAATAAGATTAAGAAATACAAACTTTCAGCTATAAAATGTGTCACGGGGTGTAATGTATGGCATGGAAAATATAGTCAATAATACTGTAATAACTTTGTATGGTGATGGATGGTAACTGGATTTATTGTGATGATCATTTCATAATGTATACAAATATCAAATCATTGTGTTATACATCTGAAAATAATATTGTAAATCAATTATATTTTAATTTTAAAAAAAGAGTAAGTAAAGGGAACAGTAGAATGAAACACTGAAATGTTCGTATTTTCCAAAATAAGGAGTAATAATTCTCCATTGTTTTAGAAATATTTCTCCACAAATGCTTCATTTTATTCTCTATATTTTAGTATCATTTTAGCATATATAACACAGAGAGATATGGAACTCAGTTAAGGCACCATGCTGTGCAGAGTGCTCCAAATTTATCTTCTCTCCATTCTGACCACTAATACCTTATTTGTGGAAGTCAAATTGTATTCAACCCACTTTATTATCTATTTGTAATAGTATCTCAGTTTGCTCCTTCAAATTTGGAGTTTACAAGATTATAAAAATAATTAATGGAGAGATGGTTGGTCACTATGGAGTTTGGAATAGAGAGATGGAAGAATCCTCCTATGAAGCTGCAGCTCTCCTTGACCTTTCTTTAACCTGGTAGCTCTCTCAGTGATCACCTTCCTCTGTATTCTGCCTTTATGTTCACTCTCAGGCTGCTGCATATGTTATTCTACAAATATAACATCTTTTAATATTAACTGTCTACTGCTGCAATTTGAAACGGAGTATATACTATAAAATCAATCATTAGGACATAATGTGGCTGACACGTAAGATATTTTCTCCACCTAAGATGATTAATCTATCTTTCCCACCAGTGGTTGGTTCAAGAAGATCCAGAAAGGCCAATTTTTTTTTTTTTTAATTCAGTTCAGTTCAGTCGCTCAGTCGTGTCCGACTTTTTGAGACCCCATGAATCGCAGCACGCCAGGCCTCCCTGTCCATCACCAACTCCTGGAGTTCACTCAGACTCACGTCCATTGAGTCGGTGATGCCATCCAGCCACCTCATCCTCGGTCATCCCCTTCTCCTCCTGCCCCCAATCCCTCCCAGCATCAGAGTCTTTTCCAATGAGTCAACTCTTCGCATGAGGTGGCCAAAGTACTGGAGTTTCAGCTTTAGCATCATTCCTTCCAAAGAAATCCAAGAGTTGATCTCCTTCAGAATGGACTGGTTGGATCTCCTTGCAGTCCAAGGGACTCTCAAGAGTCTTCTCCAAAACCACAATTCAAACACATCAATTCTTCAGTGCTCAGCCTTCTTCACAGTCCAACTCTCACATCCATACATGACCACTGGAAAAACCATAGCCTTGATTAGATGGACCTTAGTTGGCAAAGTAATGTCTCTGCTTTTGAATATACTGTCTAGGTTGGTCATAACTTTTCTTCCAAGGAGTAAGCGTCTTTTAATTTCATAGCTGCAGTCACCATCTGCAGTGCTTTTGGAGCCCCCAAAAATAAAGTCTGACACTGTTGGCAGATCCAGTGGATGTTGGCAATTTGATCTCTGGTTCCTTTTCTAAAACCAGCTTGAACATCAGAGAGTTCATGGTTCATGTATTGCTGAAGCCTGGCTTGGAGAATTTTGAGCATTACTTTACTAGCATGTGAGATGAGTGCAATTGTGCGGTAGTTTGAGCATTCTTTGGCATTGCCTTTCTTTGGAATTGGAATGAAAACTGACCTTTTCCAGTCCTGTGGCCACTGCTGAGTTTTCCAAATTTGCTGTCATATTGAGTGCAGCATTTTCACAGCATCATCTTTCAGGATTTGAAATAGTAAGCGTCTTTTAATTTCATGGCTGCAATCACCATCTGCAGTGATTTTGGAGCCCCCCAAAATAAAGTCTGACACTGTTTCTACTGTTTCTCCATCTATTTCCCATGAAGTGATGGGACTGGATGCCATGATCTTCATTTTCTGAATGTTGAGCTTTAAGCCAATTTTTTCACTCTCCTCTTTGACTCTCATCAAGAGGCTTTTTAGCTCCTCTTCACTTTTTGCCATAAGGGTGGTGTCATCTGCATATCTGAGGTTATTGATATTTCTCCCAGCAATCTTGATTCCAACTTGTGTTTCTTCCAGTCCAGTGTTTCTCATGATGTACTCTGAATATAAGTTAAATAAGCAGGGTGACAATATACAGCCTTGACGTACTCCTTTTCCTATTTGGAATCAGTCTGTTGTTCCATGTCCAGTTCTAACTGCTGCTTCCTGACCTGCATATAGATTTCTCAAGAGGCAGGTTAGGTGGTCTGGTATTCCCATCTCTTTCAGAATTTTCCACGCTTTCAAAGTAGTGTTAATTCTTTACTGACCTTGTTTTTGCATTCCATTTCTTTCTTGAATGAGGTCTAGTTGATTTGGGGATCCATGAAGGCAGCAGGAGAGAATAGTACAGATGAGGGAATGTGGAGTACATTGCCCATGTTTAAATCCTAAATATCTCACTTGCTAGGTGTTTGATCTGGACAATTTATTTACATTCACTGCTTACTGATTTTCTCATCTGTAGATTCCAATATAGCTATATTATAGAGTTGAATGATAAATTTAAATTATTGCTTCACATGTAGAGTGAGCTATTACTATCATACTGTGCTTTTGTTATCCCAATATCTATCTTAACTCATCCTCAAGGTTATTTAAAGATAACAGGTTTGTTTCATTTCATTGGACCCATAAAGAAGCACATGGTACTTTTTATTGTCATGAAGTAATTATAGGGAATATTATGTTTTCTTAACTAATTTTGTACTATCACACAAAACCATCTTTTTATAATTAATGTGGTTTTTAAAAAAAATTTTTAGATAAGTTGTCTTAAATAAGTGTAGTTACAAAAATTTCTGTGAGGTCATGTTGCTCAGTCCTGTCTTACTCTTTGCTACCCCATGGACTGCAGCACACCAGACTTCCTTGCCCTTTACTATCTCCTGGAGTTTGCTCAAACTCAAATCCATTGAGTCAGTGATGCCATTCAACCATCTCATCCGGTCATCCCCTTCTCCTCCTGCCCTCAATCTTTAGCAACCTTTATTGCTTTTTGTATACAGTTTCATAAAACATTATTACAATATTCACAGTGCCTTTTGGGCTGAGGTGGTTGATTTTCTCCTCTTACATATGAGCACTAGGTCTGCCCAATAAATAGTAATATTCAATGTGTGGTGAAATATTTTTGTGGTTGTTTGGTGATTATATTTTCATTTCTCTTATTTTGGCTTGCATTTCTCCAGGATGATTGCTGCCAAACAGCATATTTACAATGATTTTTATTCAGTTGATCTACTGATTTTCAATATAAAGATGGTCTTAGGGATACTCAGAATGTGTCTTTCTCATTTACCCAAAGAATATCTTTAAAATAAGGGGGCATGATGGTTTTCCTTATTTGGGAGATATCTGTGTATTTTGGGTCGATAACATAGGTCTATCTATCTATCGAATGTATCTATCCATGCATCCTTCCTCCCTGGATTCAGCCCAAATATCATGCTATATGATGACTAAAATTTGTCACTTGTGATTTGAATTGTGATAGTGTCTTTTCCTTTCTTCTCTCTTCCTTCTTCTGTCTATTTATATTTCTGTTTGTCTCTTTTTATTTCCTGTTGTTAGAATGGGTGGATATTATGGGTTGAATTGTGTATTATACCCAAAATCACTAGGTAAGATGAATTTGTAGGTGGGATGAGGTGCAGCAGGACGTTGATATGACTACTGCTATTCTAAAAAGAGTGCTGTGTGAAGACAGACAAGCAGAAGAGCAAACCTTGAGAAAAGACTGAATTGGAGTGATGCTTCAATAATCCAAGAAATGGTGAAGACTGTGGTAAACCACCAGAAGCCAGAAGGAAGCACAGCAGGATTTTCCCATAGGTTTCAGAGAGAACACAGTCTTGCTGACATCTTTTATTTAGTCATTTATTTTTTTGTTTTGTTTTGTTGGCCATTCCCTGCTGCATGCAGGATCTTAGTTCCTTGACCAGGGATTGAACTAGGGCCCCCTGCAGGGGAAGCATGCAGTCTTGACTGCTGGACTCCCAGGGAAGTCCCAGACTTGCTGACATATTGATTTCAGACTGCTATTCTCCAGAACTGAGACACAGTTCTGTTGTTTCAGACTCCCAATTTGTGGTACTTTGTTATGGCAGCCCTAAGAAACTAATATAGAGAGCAGGCTAGAAATGCTTTCTCTAAGTCATCTCCAACTATTGGTTCCTAGGTTCTTAAAACATAAGAATCTGAAAGTGCATTTTTATGATTTTAATAGGATCAATGTTTTTACTTATTTTTAAATTAATGAAACCATTAGAATTGTTTCATTTAAGGAGGAGATAATTATAAATGATTTTTTAAATCATGTGGCTTTTTTATCTAATACCATCCACAGTAATAAATAATTTTATTCAAAAGTTTTCTCTAAGTATTATGCCTTCAAACTCACAATAGGAGTATGAAAATTTAACAAAGTTTTAGGCTAATACTCGAAAATATGTAAATCTTCATAAAGACAGGTCAAATTTTGTAAAACTGTTCATAACTGCCAATATTTTTAACCTTTATTAAAGTTGGGGGAAAAACACAATTAGCACTTCATGCTTTAAGACTAAGCTGGGTCCTCAGTTGATGGTGTGCCAGAAAGTTGATAAACACGGCAACTTCAGAAATTAATTTTCATAAAAACTTGGGTATGTGTATAAATTTTTCACAGGCTGGTGTTAGCATTAATCTATCAGTACAGCTGTGCAATGTAGTCCCAATTCAACTTCAAACCCTGACATTTGACACTTATTTTTGAAATTATTTCAAAATGATTTTCAAATTACATTAAACAGATGTGGTGCTACATCAACTTATTTGAACAATTATAACATCTTACCATATGAACATAGCACGGACTCATATCTTAAGATCTAAGATACCTCTTATGGTTTTATAGTCCTGAAGTGTAAGGTGATGGTGGTGGTTTAGTTGCCAAGTCATGTCCAACTCTTGGGACCCCATGGACTGTAGCCTGCCAGGCTCCACTGTCCATGGGATTCTCCAGGCAAGAATACTGGAGTGGGTTGCCATTTCCTTCTCCAGGCTGAAGTGTAAGAATTCAACATTATTCATCAGCACTTACATATTCATAGTTGCTCACAGGTAGATTTTCTTCTTTGCTTGGATTTCGTGTGGTTAAAAAAAAAAAAACAAAACACTACATAATTTTTACTCCTTTTGTTTTCTGCTAGAAAAAGATGGTTAGACAACAATGCCCCAAAGCTCAGAAATGTCTTAGAGCAGTGGAGCTTTCTTTCACTTAAAGCTCTTAAAATATTCAAGAAGTTTCCAAGTGTCTAGTTACTTTTAATAAGATGTATATTCTTTTTATATACTGTTTTAAAAATGTTTGATTTTATTTTATATTACAATGTAGGCAATGGCACCCCACTCCAGTACTCTTGCTTGGAAAATCCCATGGACAGAGGAGCCTGGTAGGCTGCAGTCCATGGGGTCGCTACTAGTCAGAGCGGTTGAGCAACTTCACTTTCACTTTTCAATTTTCACTTTCATGCATTGGAGAAGGAAATGGCAACCCACTCCAGTGTTCTTGCCTGGAGAATCTCAGGGATGGGGGAGCCTGGTGGGCTGCCATCTATGGGGTCACACAGAGTCAGACACGACTGAAGCGACTTAGCAGCAGCAGTAGCAGCAGCAGTGGATTAATGTTGTGTTAATTTCAGGTGTACAGTAAAGTCATTCATTTATATATATGCATGAATTTATTCTTTTCCAAAGTCTTTTCCCAATTTAGGTTATTACAGAGTGTTGAGCAGTTTCCTGTGCTATATAGTAAGTCCTTGTTGGTTATTTATTTAAAATATAGAAATATTTAAAAGTCAGTCCCAAAGTCCCAATCTATCCCTTCTCCCCACACTTTTCCCATGGTAATGCAATGTTCAATATATACTTTCTTTTCCTTTTCCTAGTATGATACATATATCACATCACAAACCTATAATCCATCTGCAGAAACTTTCATAAACCTTGAAGTTCTCATAAATGTTGAACTTTCATAAACCTCACTTTTTTGAAAGTTTTCCTGGTTGAAGATCCTTTATTATGATAGGTTGACCAAATCTAGACCCTCTGCACCTGGAAATGGACAATTCATTTTTAATTTGATATTTGCCAGAATGCTTCAATGTACAATGCATTTTACCTAGCACAAAAATGTTAGATTTTCTTGAACTGATCCCAGGCCATTTCATTCATAATCTGCACTGCATAAACATACCTGTTTTAAATTATTTATTACTTCATTTTATTTTTTCAATAGTATATATCAAGTAAGTTGTTTTACAATATTCTCAGACCAATGAGGAAATTTTACCAAGTCCCTAGTGTGTGATAAATTTAATTTTCCCCTTCTTTGATATATCTCTCAAGGGAACATCTAAATTTTATTTAGTTATTTCCCTTAAAATTCCTGTTATTAGTTGGATTAAAGTCTAAGTGATTTTTAAAACATTTATATTTTCCTAAAGTTTATAGATCATATGAAAATTATTTATTTCTCAAAGACAAATGAGTGAGTCTACAGATAATGTTCTTCGGTTGGATAACACTTGGTCGTGATTAATATACCTTTGTCAGCTTTCTCTGATGTGAGTAAGTTACAACACTCCAACTAAGCTAAATATATATAGTCATCTAAAACTTAGATTTCCAAGAATTCACCTTTCCTTTGGTGTACCACCTCCATAAGCTGTCACTCTCCAGTACATTATCCTCCAGGATCATATGGCAGCATGACTATAGAACATAGCATAATGATTACCTTCAGTGAGAAATCTGAGACCAATTGTTACAACACACAGGACTTCAAATTATGACTTCTTACTCAGCAATAACCAAGTATTTTCTATAAACCTTTTTAAACTTCCTTTAAACTGATCCTCAAATACTAGGTGAAACACTTACAATTTTTAAAGGTTTCTCTAGGCCTTCAGGGTTGACTTGCTTTCTTAGAATAAGAATAAATTTATTTAGATGATTTTGACCAATAATTTATCCAAAGAGTCAAGGCTATGGTTTTTCCATTAGTCATGTATGGATGTGAGAGTTGGACTGTGAAGAAAGCTGAGCACCAAAGAATTGATGCCTTTGAACTGTGGTGTTGGAGAAGACTCTTGAGAGTCCCTTGGACTGCAAGGAGATCCAACCACTCCATTCTAAATATCAGTACTGGGTGTTCTTTGGAAGGAATGATGCTAAAGCTGAAACTCCAGTACTTTGGTCACCTCATGTGAAGAGTCGACTCATTGGAAAAGACTGATGCTGGGAGGGATTGTGGGCAGGAGGAGAAGGGGAAGACAGAGGATGAGATGGCTGGATGGCATCACCGACTGGATGGATGTGAGTCTGAGTGAACTCCGGGAGTTGGTGATGGATAGGGAGGCCTGGCATGCTGCAATTCATGGGGTCGCAAAGAGTTGGACAAGACTGAGCGACTGAACTGAACTGAACCAATAATTTATCACTCAGATACTTCAAACTATTATTTATTCAATCTCTCACATTATCACTTTATATAATTTCTTGGATTAGGCTCCCTTTCAATGATCTTATTTTAACTTTGTAGAGATACTATTTTCAAACAAGGCCACATTATAAACTACAGAGAGTTAGACTATAAAGAAAGCTGAGAGCCAAAAAACTGATGCTTTTGAACTGTGGTGCTGGAGAAGACGCTTGAGAGTCCCTTGGACTGCAAGGAGATCCAACCAGTCCATTGTAAAGGAAATCAGTCCTGAATATTCATTGGAAGGACTGATACTGAAGCTGAAATTCCAATACTTTGGCCACCTGATGCAAAGAACTGACACTTTGAAAAGACCCCGATGCTGGGAATGATTGAAGGCAAGAGGAGAAGGGGACAGCAGAGGATGAGATAGTTGGATGGCATCAGACTCAATGGACATGAGTTTGAGTAAGTTCCGGGAGTTGGTGATGGACAGGGAAGCCTGGTGTGCTACACAGTCCATGGGCACAAAGAGTTGGACATGACTGAGAACTGAACTGAACTGATGAAGTACTGAGTGTTATGACTCAACACATATTTTGTGGGGTTGGCAACCACAATTCAACTCATAAAAACTTGTCTCTCCAGATTTTGGAGTGGTTGTTTTCCTTGTAACTTCAGTTCCCTGACGTATGCAAGAATAGTAATTAATTTTCAGTTTGTCTCACTTTTCTTGTAACAAAAATAGAAGTGATGACTTCTAAGTTCTTTACATGTTGGAGTATCTGATGATTTTTTAACATTTACATTATGATAATACTCAAGATAGTTCCCTTTATTTCTGAGTCATCTAATTTCTTCTGGACACATAAACCTGATTAAGATGAATGGATAAGAAAGCTGTGGTACATATACACAATGGAGTATTACTCAGCCGTTAAAAAGAATACAGAGTGAAGTAAGCCAGAAGGAAAAACACCAATACAGTATACTAACACATATATATGGAATTTAGAAAGATGGCAATGATGACCCTGTATGCAGGACAGCAAAAAAGACACAGATGTGTATAACGGACTTTTGGACTCAGTGGGAGAAGGAGAGGGTGAGATGACTTGGGAGAATGGTATTGAAACATGTATAATATCATGTAAGAATCGAATTGCCAGTCTATGTCCGATGCAGGATATGGCACGCTTGGGGCTGGTACGCGGGGATGACCCAGAGAGATGTTGTGGGAAGGGAGGGTGGGAGGCGGGTTCAGTTTTGGGAATGCATGTACACCCGTGGTGGATTCATGCCAATGTATGGCAAAACCAATACAGAATTGTAAAGTAAAATAAAAAATAAATAAATTAAAAAAAAAAAGGATTTCTAAAATGGCAAAACCAATACAGTATTGTAAAGCAAAATAAAGTAAAAAAAAAAAGAATTAACATGTTACAAATATATGTTGCTATTTTTCCTCAACTCATACTTATTTCTCTTCTTTAATTACTTTCCCTAAAAAATGATTTAACTATTATGATTTCAAAACAGAAACATATTCAGCACTTTCATGCAGTTTTCCTTTCTTTTCCTTAAGGAGAATGGGTGCAGGAGCAGAGATGTATAAAGCAAAGGAAATAACATAGAGCAATAAAATGGAAAAAGATATGATAGATGTAGGAAATAATGGGCATTTGATTATTTCTTGTACTCATGATGCTCAGAAAGAATTGATAGGAAGTAAATCTGGTTAATATGCTGGGACAAGGTTTCAGAGGTCTAGTACTGTGGACAAGCTATGATTCTAGGGCAAATCTTGCCATGCTTGTCTTCATAAATAAAATTGGATTTCAACACAGTCATACTCATACTTTTATAGATTGTCATATTGCATCAGCAGAGTAGAGTGGTTGTGACATCCACTGTGTAGCTTGCAGAACCTACAATGTTCTTATGGAAAAAGTTTGCCAGCTCTAGTCTACTATGTCACATTAAATTGTTAGAGTAGTTGTTTGTTAGTTTTATTTTCTTTTTGTTGGCTTAATAAGGACATTTTTATTCTCTATGAGATATAGGAGGATTCAGACAACTATATCTAAAGTTTTGACAGTAAATTATGATGATAATGAATAAAAAATCTGAAGTAGTAGAAAAAGAGGTGGAAGAAAGATGATGAAGGAAATAAGTGAACTCCCAGAAAATCAGTGAAGGGGTAGGCTGTAACCCAGAGGACAGAAAGTAAGAGAGAGAGAGTCTGTTTTTAGTGTGTGCCTTTACTAAAGAAAATGAAATGCATTGTGGCAACATATTATTTTGAAAATATATTTTTAGAGATAAATATTTGGTATAACTTTAAGAAAAAGCAAAAATAACATGTAATAGAATTAAAATGATTCTAGGATCTTTGAAGTTTGTTCTGTATAAAAATTGGTTTCTTGATTCCCATTTTAAGGTGTGTGATAGGCAGATATTTATGTTAAATTCTTATTTCATGTCTTAGAATTTTTTAGATGATTCAAGTCTTCATTGAGAATTCAAAGTCCAAGATTGTGTCTAATGTAGATAAGTATGAAGCATTTAATCTCCTGGGTTTTACTTTGCTCTTCTATAAAAATAATTTGCCGGATTACATGATTTTCTTGTCTTCATTTAATCTCCTTTTCTATTTTTTTCCGGTTACCACCTTTCATTTAGCTGGTTCTACATAAGTATATCCTAGGTATAAAACATGCATTTAAAAAAATTGGATTTGTTTAATATGCTGTTGAATTAATGTTTTTAGAGGAAGGATATCTCCCTTTTAACACAATCCTAGTTAGGGATTTAAAGTTAGTTCTGCTAATGTTTCATATAAGTGATTTGAAAGACTATAAATCCACATTTCATTTTCTTCTTAACCCAGGGGGGATATGAGTAGATATGATCTCTGAGTTAGCTCAAATCTTAGCTTTTTCTTATGTTCAATAAAATTTGTGGTGTAAGTCATATTTCTAATTCCTTGTTGGATGAAATCAAGGAAGTTTAGAATTCACAATTCACTGAACCAAAACAATAGAATTAATCTCCCCCAAGTGATTAATTGTTTTTTCAGCAAAAGTGAACACCTGACTTGTGTGAAGGAAGATAAACTATAAAATTTTAATTTTTATTTTTATTTTGTATGCATTACAGAAACAGTCTTTTACTTTTGAATTTGAAATTAAGCTAGGAGAAAAGTTTTGTGAGCCTTTTATTAACTCCCTCCCATCCCAAAGGACTACATTAATATTACTGTATGATTCACTTAGTGTTTTTATTTCATGAATTCTGGTCCTTCTCATGCTATTGACAAGTTTAGGGGGGAAAAAGTCACTACTGTATTTTTTTTTTCTGTTTAATTACTTTGTAAGACATAAAAAGTTAATTTATTTCAAACAGTAACAGATATAATAAATATATGACAACTTTGTCTACAATATTGAGATGTTTACTTTTTATATGCTTGAGGAATTTTTAAATTTTCTAGTTGAATTCATGACATGAATTAATGTCATGATTTAATTAAATTTGCCATAGCACTCATTCTATAAAGCAGAAATAAAGTAGAAAGTGAAAGTGGCTCAGTCATGTCCAACTCTTTGGGACCCCATGGACTATACAGTCCATGGAATTCTCCAGGTGAGAATACTCTCCAGGGGACCTTCCAAATCCAGGGACTGAACCCAAGTCTCCTGCATTGTGGGCAGATATTTACCAGCTGAGCCACCAGGGAAACCCAAGAATTCTGGAGTGGGTAGCCTGTCCCCTTTCCAGTGGATCTTCCCAATCCAGGAATTAAACTAGGGTCTCCTGCATTGCAAGTGGATTCTTTACCAGATGAACTATCAGTGATGTCATGATTTAATCAAATTTGCATAACACTCATTATATAAAGCAGAAATAACTTAGAAGCTCTTGAAACTAAATTTTAATGACACTCAAATTTGTCATTTGTTATTGACTCATTTTGTTTATTTTCCTTTTGGTTGTCTGGTTTTTGTTTGGTTTTCTTGCTTCTACAGAGATGCTGAATACACAGATTATTATATAAGACACTATTCTTTTTACAGCCTTCTCATTAGACAAAAAAAAAAAAAAAAAATTAAAAGCAGCAAAAAGCTTTCTTTTGACATTTGAATTGTGCTTATAGAGAACTTTCTAATGCAATGGCATTAAACTTGCCTAAGAATTGAAGATGTATAAAAAAGAGGATTTCTTTTAAAATGTGGAAAATATTAGAATGTCAGAGGTGCTTAGTGCCTGATCTTATGAATGGCTTAAATAATTAACCATCTCTCATCCATGATTTAGAGACTATCAGTAAAATCTCACCTTCCCAAATTCTTTTATTAATTTAGTCAAATCAGAACTATTTCCACTTGAGGTAAGCTTTGTACTTCCAGGAATACTCAATTAAAACACTCACACACACACACACAAAATCCACTCTTAGTTATTATTTTCTCATTGGAGAAATTATTACCTTGAGAAGATACAAGTACTAAGGACATTTGGAAAAAAGAAAAGAACAATAAGTTAACTACAATACCATTAATTTTTAAAAAATCTGTAACCTAATTTAGTAAAAAGTTGAATTTTCACTGCAAAATATAATTTTTAACAAGGCAATTACAGAAGTTAGTAGCAGAAGTAAAAACAAATGTGTTTGCTTTCAAAAATAACAAATTAATGTCTTCCACTAAAGGAGAGACTGGCAGGTTTCTAGCAGCCCAACTAAAGATCAGACAGAGTTCAGCAATGACACAGACTCACTGTTAGCAATGTACATAGGACACTTGAGAGTTGAGAGTAACTGATGCAAACATGAAACTCATGCTTGCTTCTCTGCTCCAAATAATAAAATCTATAGATTTTATGATAGATTCTTGAGTCTGCCAGAATCCATGAAATCATGGCAGGCTAGCATCTTAGCTTACAAGTAAGTTAAAATTCCACACACTTCCACTGTTTTAAAGAATAGCACAAAACCAATAATGAAAAGATTGTTGGGAAGTACTAACCAAATCTGAATTATCAGCAAACTGTAAGAGGAAACTGTCTCAAATCAATTTGAGACAGGGAGAAATGTAAATATTACAAAATCAGTGACAATTGCAGAAGCTTTTAAAATGTGAAAAAAGTTTAAGTATGGTCTATTTCTTCTAGTTTTTCAAAGTATCCCCAGTGGGTTTTATGAAATAAAAAGTGAAATACGTGTAGGATATTTTCAAAGGGGTACTGTAATTGTTTCATATTATTATATAACAAATCGTTACCGACCAGTGGCTTAAAACATTAAATATTTAGTATCTCACAGTTATTGTGGGTCTATAAGTGAGTCTAAGTGTATATTATCTGGGTCTTTTGTTTAGGGTATCAATTAGGGTTTAAGCTTAAAGAAGTCTTCCAAGTTCATTCAAGTTGTTAGCAGAATTCAGTTTTTTTGTGGTTGTGGGATTGAAGTTTCCACTTTCTGGATGACTTCAGTTTGATCTCTGATCATAGAGGACCCCACAGTTTCTTACCATCTGGCCTTTTGCTAGCACTCTCTCAACATTACTCTTATATCAAAGCAGCCCGAGAATTTCTTTCTTTGGAAAGCCCACTTTCTCTTTTAAAGACTCACCAGATTAAGTCAAACCTACACAGAGTAATCTTCCTTTTGATTAACATGAAATCAAATGATTTGGGATATTAATTACATATTCAGAATCCCTCATCTTTGTCAAAAATAACTTAATCAAGGAAAGACCTATCATCATATTCACAGGTCCTGCTTATACTCAAGGAGAGGGAATTCTACAGGAAGTGCACACCAGGTGCAGAATCCTGAAGACCATCTTAGAATTCTGTGTCTCTGGGTATGTTTAGAAATAATTAAATGGTATTTTTTCCATAGAATGATTTCACAAGATACTATTTTAATGACAAAAATTCTTATTAAAGATTTAAGAAACAATTTTGCACAATGAAAAGAGAACTAAACTGAGACTAACAAGAACAAAATGTATCCTACTTCACATTCTGGTATCATAAATTTGCTCTCTTTAACAAAGTTTACCTTATTTCTTATTTTGTTATTTATACATCACCTACTTCTGAAAACTATTTTAGGTGGCATATCCTGGTGATAGATCCAGGAAAGAAAAGCATGAAAAAGAAAAAAAAAATCAAATAAAGAAGACATATAAAAATGTTTGATGATCTCCGTATCAGAAAATAAAAGCCATGCAGTGACTTTCTTTTCAGCCAAAATGGGCTTACTAGTGACACTCAGTGACACACATGAAGAGAAATCTAGAATGACTGGAGTTGAATTTTAGCACTGCAAAACTGAACTTCTGAACAGGAGGTCAGCAATCTCAATCACAAGTGTGAAGAAACAAGATTAATTTAATTTGGTATTTGTTCTAATTTAGGGGTGGGAAAGGCAGCAAAGTTCTGTGGAAATCTGAAATACTGAGTCAGGCAATGGAAATTAATACTGCCAACTGTTCCATATGTTGCTGAACAGAACATTATTTTATCAAGTTGTAATATGGAGAGTAAGTTCTAGTCCCACAGGCAGTTGGCAAAAATGCAAGAGTAAGAGTTTTTGTCTCAAAACAGTATTAAAAAGTCTAATCAAAAAGTCAAGTTATTTACAAGGTGGGAAATAACTAAGAAGATGGGAAAATTGGGTGAGGCTTGATGGGCAGAATGTATCTTAGAATAAATAATTCAAAGCATGTCAGATTCTGGGCTTTGTGCCTCAAGACTAATTAAAAAAAAAAAAAAGTTCATTGGTACTTTTAGGTTTCTTCAGGAAAATAAAACGGAGCCCAAAGAGCTGTGGGTGAGATATCTATGCTACTTTATAAAAAGCAATTATTATTAACTCTTGGAGTGTATTTGTTGGATTGAATTAAGATTAGCCTCTTTGGATTCAAGTTTCATTTCTAAAATTTTTGTAAGTGAAAACTAAAAGTATTTGTATCACTAAAACAATAAACCACCAGGGCATAAGAGCTCTGGACTTTTGCAGAGTTTTTTGTATATTACAAAGAGGAATTATCTATCTTCTTTCAATAAAGCATCTTGCAGTTTTATTATTACAAGTAGTCCAAATCCATGGACATATTGTTAGCAAGAGAATTCCCAGTTGTACTTGAATGTCAATTAAATTGTGATTTTGTTCAAAGGAATTCAGAATGGAGTTGATTAATGATCACTTGATAATACTATGTTGAGATTCTCAGAATCATATTGTTGGGCAATGTGTTGGATATGTAAGGGCAAAGTTCTGCCACAATAGCATACGATCAAAACCATAGCATATTATTAAGAAAAATCCTGTATGTGTCTATTGGTGAATGAGAATTGAAAAAAACCAAAAACCTCAGGTTACATTAAAATACATTTAAAAATTGTATTCAAAGTTTTATGCATTACCCTATCTATGTCTTAGTTCAGTTCAATTCAGTTCAGTCACTCAGTCGTGTCTGACTCTTTGTGACCCCATGGACTGCTGCATGCTAGTCCTCTCTGTCCATCGCCAACTCCTGGAGTTCACTCAAACTCATGTCTACTGAGCTGGTGCCATCCAACAATCATCCTCTGTCATCCCCTTCTTTCCTGCCTTCAATCTTTCCCAGCATCAGGGTCTTTTCAAATGAGTTAGTTCTTTGCATCAGGTGTCCAAAGTATTGGAGTTTCAGTTTCAACATCAGTCCTTCCAATGAATATTCAGGACTCATTGCCTTTAGGATGGACTGGTTGGATTTCCTTGCTGTCCAAGGGACTCTCATGAGTCTTCTCCAACACCACAGTTCTAAAATATAAATTCTTTGGTGTTCAGCTTTCTTTATAGTCCAACTCTCACATCCATACATGACTACTGGAAAAACCATAGCTTTGACTAGACGGACCTTTGTTGACAAAGTAATGTCTCTGCTTTTTAATATGCTCTCTAGGTTGGTCATAACTTTTCTTCCAAGGAGCAAGTGCCTGTTAATTTCATGACTGTAGTCACCATCTGCAGTGATTTGAGAGCCCCCAGCCCCCTAGAATAAAGTTAGCCACTGTTTCCACTGTTTCCCCATCTATTTCCCATGAAGTGATGGGACCAGATGCCATGATCTTAGTTTTCTGAATGTTGAGTTTTAAGCCAATTTTTCACTTTCCTCTTTCATTTTCATAAAGAGGTTCTTTAGTTCTTCACTTTGTGCCATAAGGGTAGTGTCATCTGGATATCTCAGGTTATTGATATTTCTCCCGGTAATCTTGATTCTAGCTTGTGCTTCATCCAGCCCAGCGTTTCTCATGATGTACTCTGCATATAAGTTAAATAGGCAGAGTGACAATATAGATCCTTGAGGTACTCCTTTCCCTATTTGGAACCAGTCTGTTGCTCCATATCCATTCTAACTGTTGCTTCCTGAACTGCATACAGATTTCTCAAGAAGCAAGTCGGGTCGTCTTGTATTCCCACCTCTTTAAGAATTTTCCAGAGTTTGCTGTGGTCCACACAGTCAAAGTTCTCTCAATCATCTATCTATCTATCTATCTATCTACTAGATGTTTTGAGCTGCAAATAACAGAATACCAATGAAAAGAAGCTTAAATAAATGGGTTTGCTTTTCTTAGTTGATAAAGTTTGGAGGTTAGAATTTGCTAATATGACAAATTGGTTCAGTGGTTTTTCAATTAGAGATGTTTCTGTCAGTGTTTGTGTCCTCTCAGAATTCATATGTTGAAACATCTTCCCCATCTGATGACGTTTGGAAGTGGCGCCTTTGGAAGATAACGAGATTAAACCCCTTATAAAAGAGACTGCAAAGAACTCCCTCACCTCTTCTGCTACTTGAAGACACAAAGAGAAGCTTAGGTTCTATGAACAAGAAAGCAGACGTTGACCGCACCTAATCTGCTAGTACCTTGACCTTGAACTTTTCAGTTTTCAGAATGAGGAATAAATTTCTGTGACTTATAGGTCACCTAGTCTATGTTATCTTTGTTACAGAAGCTCAAATAACCTATGATAGATGTGATTGACATTGTATGAATTTTCTTTCCTTTCTCGTCATGTTTAGGAGATCCTTCATACCTTGCATCCAAGTGTACAAAATGACATGAATTCAAAGCAAAGAATCTTAAACGTTTGCCTGTCATCAAGAAAGGCCAAAAAAAAAAAAAAAAAAAAAGAAAACCTTTCTGCAAAACAACCTCTCATTTCACTGAATTTTCCTGATATGTATTAAAGTCAGCCAGGCAACCTCATGTTAAACTCTAGGATGGGGATCAAGTCTGCATTTTCTGAAATAAAGAAATCTCTGCTCATACTTGAAGAATACCTATGTTTTGACAGGAAAGCTGGAAAAATAATAGATTTAGGATGGTGCATCTGCCACATAATTCCTCATAAAATGTATTAAAGAAAATACGTTTTTTTAATCAGAATCAATTTGTCAGTCTTTATTTCACAAGGCACTGGTAGTATTCTACTGTTTCCTATGTCAGATGTGCCCTAATCTGTTTTCTTTTCCTTTGAAACAAACCAGAACTCAAACTCATTATTTTTCCCTCCAAAAATTCTTTATCATTCCTTAGAAGTATCTTTACCCTCAAAGATGTATTTCTGGAAGATGGAGCAACAGATAAACATTTACAGGGACCCTCTGATTATTTGGGGAAAATTCCAAGAGATTCTGTTTTCCAGTGTCTATACACCACCTTGGTATTTGTGTGACACCATTCCTGACACATTCAGGCAATGCTTTAGAATTAAAACTTGGCCAGATGGTTCCTCAGCTGATTCTCCCAATCATGTGTTTAAAATCTCTGAAATGTATTCCATCATTGGAGCTCTCTAACATTCAAGGGTGATGTAATCAGCCCCCATCTGAGACATACTCTCCTTGTTCTTTCACAGTCTTTAGAGTTCACGAAGCAATCCTTTCAACTAGTTCTCCACTGTGGAGTTCCCCTGAGATGGCAAATTGCATGAGAACTTGATGTTGACATGGCCATTTCTCTCTCTGCTCTTACTCTCAAGTGATTGTGTTGGCTTTCTGGTACCAAAGTCTCTCAGAGGAAGAAGGAAGGGTGTTGTCACTCATATGTCTAATACATAGTATTTGTTAAAGAGCCCCCATGCAACTCACAGTTCTGGTATTTTCTGGCATCCTCTGAGGCAACTCTTAATATCAAATTATTGGAGACTATTTTCTCTTGCTGTTACATGTTGCAGAAAACATATATTGTCATACAACTGTTGTGAGTGTTCCTGCTTCACAAAGTGTTGAACTTTGCTTCAGATGCACGTCTGGGTACTGCTAACTCACCAAGAATCTGTTGACTTCCTCTCGATGAATTTTGATTTTTTGGACTTTTGATTTATATATAGGAAGGTTTCATATCCCCTTTGCAGTATTTTGAGAAACGAATGCCAAAGTAATAAAGCCTATGTCCTAGCAGTTTGGAGACTTTCCATTTCCTTTTCCTTCTGATTTTATATTAGTTGATTAATTAGTGTTTGTCTCATCTTATCTTCATATGTCTGGGTATTGAGAGAAAGGTATAACAGGTAAGGAAAAGAAGCCAGTGACATTGTGCTCTTGTAAGCATTTCCTATCACATATATATGATGGCTAAAAGTTCAATTTATATTTATAAATTATTTGTGTCTCTTTTCTAAATAATCTAAGTCATATATTTTCTCTGTTTTTATTTTCTATTAGAGATTTCTGATACTGTCAATCATCTACCTGTATTTCATTTTATTTTTATTATATATATGTTTCTTAATATATTCTCCCTATTTATGGCCTTGTTCTTTTCTCTTCCTTTCATTCTTTCCCTTCCTTGACCCCCCTTTCTCTTCCCTCCTCTACCTCTTCCTTCCTTCCCTCATCTTTCAAATTTTATGGACATAAGGTTTTACTTTTATGTAGTTGATTCTTTTAATACTTTTCTTTATATTTTAGGTGGTTTTTTTTTTTTTAAACTCTTTACTTCACAAAAGTAACCCATAACATTTGTAATGCCAATTCTAGTTTCTTTTTCTCCTGAGACTACACAGAGTTAAAGACAAATCATAGAGTGGGAAAAATTTTTTTAAATGATTATAACATGTAAATACTTTGTATCCAGAATATACAAAGCATACTAACCAGTAAATAATAAAAGAAAAATAGATATCTTGGTAAAGAATATAAAATGTGACTTCATGACAGCAACATAATAACTCCCAATGCCTAATAAAGATGAACATATGTTCACTCTTGTTGGGAATCAGGTAGGTGCTATTGATAATTCAAACGCAATTAGATAGCATCATACATCCAGCAATTTGAAGAAATTATAAAGTATTAACAAATATTGGGAGAATGTGGAGCAACTGGAATTCTTTGATAATGCCAATATGTAATTGTAAGAACTATATTGTGAAAAGAATGGGTGGTATCTGTCTAGTAAAGCAAAAAACAAACATGACATGTAACTCAACAGTCTCATGCTTGGGTATATATTTCACAAGAATGGAAGCTCATTCATAAACATGCACAAAGTTTATGATAACAATGTTTGTAATGCATCAAAGCTGGAAACAACACAAGTAACCATAGAATATATAAACAAATCATCATGTATTGATATTATGGAAAACTGTAGAATCATGAAAGTGAAATGATTGCATAAATAAGCAAGAAACAAATAAGAAGCTTAAGGATATACTGTTGAAAGACATAAAAGAATATATGTAGTATGATTACACTTAAAATCCAAACTTCGTTTAGATACTAGTAAAATAAATAAGAAAAATAAGGGAGTAAATGCCACAAAGGTTAGTAGCTACTGCTGGGGGCATAGAGGAAGTTATGGTCAAGAAGTCATATGAGAGTTTCTAAATACATTATTTTTTCAAACTTACTTGAGAATTACAGAAAAATCACCTCAATAATTGTTTAAATTTTATGCAATTTTCTGTCATATTTCACAATAAAATTGCTTTTAAAGAGCATGGTATAAAACATTTTGGTTAGATTCAATCCAATTATCTAAATAATAAAAATGTGAGTGTACATACATAATTTAGCATTTCTCCATTGTATTTATTATTATAGGTTATCTTGATATTTTGTTTTGGATGATATGTAGATGCATAAAATCAAGTATTAGTCATGTAATATTACCACTTAAAATTGCTTCAAAAGGAAAAAGAATAGCATAGTTTGTAATTCTTCACTATGTTTAGCTCTTGAGTATGAAATGTTTTGTTTTTAATTAAATGCATGTTGCTTGTATGGAGTTTTTGGTGTAGCTAAAATTCTAGAAAAATAATATTCTTAACCTGTCAAATTCAGTGTGTTTAAATAATTTATTACCAAAATTCACTAACTAGATTCGGCCCTATTAAAATATTCTTCATTCAGCTATTGCCTCAGTTTGCTGACAACACAGAATATTTCCAGTTCTTTAAGGGCATCTCTAAATTTTGAAAAAATTGAGAGTCTCTTGGACAGCAAGGAGATCAAACCAGTCAATCTTAAAGAAAATCAACCCTGAATATTCATTACAAGGACTGATGCTGAAGCTGAAGCTCCAGTGTTTTGGCCACCAGATGCGAAGAGCCAACTCACTGGAAAAAAGCCTAATGCTGGGAAAGACTGAAGGCAGGAGGAGAAGGGGACAACAGAGGATGAGATGGTTGGATGGTGCCATTGACTCAATGGACATGAGTAAACTCTGGGAGATGGTGAAGGACAGGGAAGCCTGACATGCTGCAGTCCATGGGGTCACAAAGAGTTGGACACAACTTAGTTACTGAACAGCAACGGAGTGTTGACCCAGCTGAGAAGAATATAGTGTTCTATGGCTTACTGACTGCAATAGTACCACCTCCACATTCAGGTTCAAGTGTCAGAGTTGGGGGGCATGGCCCAAAAATAGGCATGGAGGATTTTAGTTTAAGAGACTTATGAAGAGATGCTGAAAGACATTATAAATGCACAATCAAGAATTGTCTCCTGTGGGGCAGCTGCAAAAATTGGCTCACCAGGTGTAAAAATGTGGTATGAGATTATGTGTACAAGCTCCCTCTGGGAACAACTGTCATTCTCAAGCATGACAGAAGGAGAGTGGAAAGAAGGTTCCTCTTGAAAAAGAAAATGAGAAAAGAAAAAAGAAAAGCAATTTTTAAAAAGATGGCATCTGAAGGTTTTAGTTAGGCAGAGTGCAAGTATAAAAGATGGTGCCTGTGGCTACAGCATAAAGATGGCACCTATTGGGAAGGAAGATGAAAAAAAAAAATGGTGGTATCTACCAGCTTTAGCAAGGGGGTGGGAGGGCAAGAAGATGGCATCTGCCTACCTCTATTACTGGAGAGTATCCCAGCAGGCCCTTGCCCTTCAGACCAAGATGTTAAAATTAGCTATTTTTTTCCCCCCCACAAAAAGTCTGGATGTTTTTCAAAGGGCTACTTCACTAGATCCTTGGGCTGTGGAGTCCACAAGAATAAGCCTTTTAAGAGTCATTGGTCAGTTCTCCACAGCCTTGCAGTTCTGGTAGATTGTAAGGCCCATTGCTCTTCAAAGCCAGATGCTTTGGGGGCTCATCTCTCACGTATTGCTCCTAAAAGCTGGGGTATAAACCTTTTCTTAGGGAAAAGCTCTGGGTTTGTGAGTTTCCTTTCAAGTATGGGTTGTTGCACTAGAAGGAGGGTTTACATTAAGATTGGGTCTCAGCTATTCCTACCTGCTTCTATGTGGTTTCTCTCTCATTTGCCTGATGTAAAGGGGTTAGTAATGTCACCAGATTTTACTGTTTTTCAGAGGAACTTCTCCATATGTAGCTGTAGATTTGATGTGTCTGTGGGAGGACAATGGTTCAGTTTCACCTTATGTCATTGTCCTAAATCAGAATCCATACAGATATATTAATCATGCTTTTTTTCCCTAATTGACAAAGTGGAAAATAATCCAAACATTCATCAACATGAGAATATATAAGTAAATAAAAGTATATTTGTGTAGTCATATACAGCAATGAAACTGGATGGACTATTGTTATAAGTAATAATATGAATAAATCTCAAACTTTATATTGAGCACAAGAGACCACAGAGTGTATATTATATGATTCCATTTATAGAAATTTAAAATATGGCACGCTTGGGGCTGATGCGCGGGGATGACCCAGAGAGATGTTGTGGGGAGGGGGGTGGGAGGGGGGTTCATGTTTGGGAACGCATGTACACCTGTGGTGGATTCATGTCAATCTATGCCAAAACCAATACAGAATTGTAAAGTAAAAATTAAAAATAAATAAAAAAAATAAAAAAAAATAAAAATAAGGGAACCAAAGTTTAAGCCTACAAAATGTCTTAAGGTTGAGAAAAGGAAACCTAGGGACGACCAGTCACTAGCAGCCAACAAGCCTTGCCCTCGCAATGCAACAGTTAAAAGTATAGCCAAGCAAATGATTTCCTTACTTTGCTTCTGCTTTTTCTCCACCCCAGTATTCTTGCCTGGAGAATTCCACGGACAGAGGAGCCTGGCGGGCTACAGTTCATGGAGTCACAAGGAGTCAGACACAACCGAAGCGACTTAGCACTCACACACTTCTCCATGAAAGTATCCCCTCTCCTTCACTTGCATACATCCCAGCTCCAATCAGTGGAACACTCCTAACCACTTCTGCTCTGGCACTGGTCCATTGGAAGCTAGTTTTGTGCAAGTGAAACTCTTACAATTTTTAATATGCCCCGATTTATCTTTGAACACCACAGATACTGCATCCAATCATTTCACAGCAAAGGAGGTGTGAGAAACAGTGCCTGACCTTGGGATTCATGAGTCTTATTATCTGCTGCAGCATCCAGAAGCAAATGGCATGGGTGTGAGTTTTCCCTGCAAACATCTTGATGTCACAGAGATAAAGAACACACGGATCCTTCAGCAGGGCAGTCGGCAACTAACTCTCAGGCAAAACGAAGGACTATATGAAGAACAACATGAACCCCAGTGGTGAAAACCTAAGTGGCTTTGGATTGATACTTGCTGATTCTCATTTAAAGGTTTCATGGAGACAGTCTCAATATTCAGAAGCAGCTCCAAATAAAATGGAAGGTGTTTCTGAAAGTCTTAACCTGAAAAAAAAAAAAAAAATATATATATATATATATATATACATAATCTAAGGTGGTAGAAGTTAGAATAGGGGCTATTTCATAGTACTCTTGCCTGGAAAATCCCGTGGACAGAGGAGCCTGGTAGGCTGCAGTCCATGGGGTCGCTAGGAGCCAGATACGACTGAGCGACTTCACTTTCACTTTTCACTTTCATGCCTTGCAGAAGAAAATGGCAACCCACTCCAGTGTTTTTGCCTGGAGAATCCAAGGGACGGAGGAGCCTGGTGGGCTGCCGTCTCTGGGGCTGCACAGATTTGGACATGGCTGAAGCGACTTAGCAGCAGCAGCAGCAGCATGGTTACTTTCATGGTTACTTTTCTTATGTACGAGAAGAGAACTTACTGGTTTCTGCAAAAGTTCTTTTTCTTGATCTCTGTGTTTGTTACACTACTATGGACATATGTAACCTTTTATCAAGCTGTACATTTAAGATTAGTGCACTTTGCTGTATGTTATACATCAAAAAATTAAAAATAACATTTTTGCATACATTAGCAATAAATGATAAAAAACAAAGAAATTTAAAAAACATAATTTAGAAAACGAAAATTATCCAATATCATATCTAATGAAAAAATTAACAAGACATTTACATAGAAAACTATAATGGAATATTGAAAAGAAACTAAAACTTAATAAAGGGATATGTGACGACCTTGGGGGAGAAGTTTAATACTCTCAGGCTAGGCTGTAAATTGTCCTAAAATTAATCTATAAATAGATTCAAGACAATTGCAATCCCAAACCTAGCAGCTGTATTTTGGGTGTGTATACACGTGTGCATGTGTGTTTGGCAGTTTACTAGCTGATTCCAAAAAAATGTTATGGAAATTTAAAGGACTAAAAATAGCCAAGATAGTTTTGAAGATGAAGTCAGAATACAATAATTGCTATTAAACCCCAAAATCAAAATGAGGTTTAATAAATATTTTTATTAAATAAATACTTTTATAAATAAGTACTTTTACTTAGTAATGTGTGAGGTATCTCAATAATGACAATGCCTTCTATCTGTTGCACTGTCATCCCACGGAGCCCCAGAATACAGTGATGGTGTCTCTGTCTCAACTGCTGGGAGATGGAGAAAGATAGTGACAGAATCAAACGTGATTTTTTTGCTTTAATGAGCCAGACATTTATTTGTAGGTATTATTTCATCTTACGTTATACTGGCCAAAAATACATCTCATGACCTCATTGAATTGTAAATCAGACCACAAAAACTAATCTATTTCAACTGTCTTAAGTAGATGGAGAACACAATTACTAGAAATCAAGAGCATTTGAGTTCATAGCAATTGATGCTATCTTAATAATTTTTTTTTCTGAGAGAAATGTTGCTTTAGTTAGACTTTACATCTCTTCAGGTTTTATATCACCATCACAGTTTCTTAAGAATTTCAAAACCCTGGTGCTTCAAAGTGGACTAGACTTGATTTGCTGATTTATTTGTTATTATGTAAAATTTCTAAGAACATTACTGTAGCCTGAACATTAATTATGAAATTCAATTTCAGTGTGAGACTAAATTCTATTCTTTTTTTGAGGGAGGGGTGGAGGTTGATTTTTGTGTCTACTGTTTAAGGCATTGAGAGAAAAAAATCTTATGCAAAATTTGATGGAATACTAATAATACAAACTATGAAAAATAAAGCAAAGTCCCAAGGACAGAAATTTCAGTGCAAGTGAGCCAAGATTTATTCCACATCTTTGGCAATTAAAATTTTTGCATATGAAAGCCTTTAGAATATTTGCTATCATTTTTGTAAGCCTCAAATGCATTAGCTTTCATTTTCTAAACTGTAGAAAGGAAACAAACAAATGAAACCAGCTCTAGTGTGTTTCATACAGATGTGTAGAGATGCTTAGACTATGTATTCCATTTTCCCAAACCAGATGCTTAGGGATATGCCATGGCTGAATGATTCTTAGCAAGATGTGGTTTCACAGGCAGCCTGATTCTTTATGAACTGAGCCACAAAGTAATGGATAGCCATGTGGTTATAGACAAAAAATGCCAATGAAGAAAAATTTATGATAAAAAGATATCTTCTGATAGGTTTTACATTTTTAGTACTTAAAAAAAAACACATGTACAGAAACATTATTTTACAAAGAAAAAAATGGGAAGAAAGGAAAACAAATCACTTAAATTAAAACTGAGCTTATGATATACGTATACTAGTACTAACTGCATTTTGTTGTTAATTTCTTGGACCCTTTGAGTTGTGGAGTTTTCTTTTGTGTGAAAATATTAAATAATATTTGTGTTTAATTTGGGGAGGAGATAAGAAAAAAGATTCAGGGGAGCCTTGCCCTCCAACAAACCAATGAAAAATATCTTTAACAAGATAGTATAAAAATGCAGATATCAGAATTATGATAGAAATTACTATAGTCTATAAAGTTTAAGTGACTCCAAAACCAACATCTTCTGTAGTTGTAGCATTACAAATTTTCCATTCTCATTAACTCATATGATGTTCTTTTTCTCAGTGATTTTTACATTTTTCTCTATTTGATAACAAAGGTAGTGTTTGTATAGTGTGTTTCAGGAAGAAGCTATGTATTGAGTTACACTCTAGCTATAACTGCAAGTAGGTTTCTGCTATTACTTTGTAAATGTATCTCAACCATAACCAAATAACCTTTTCTTTTATAAATATGATAATATACATACTATTTATAAGGAAAAGGTATTCAACAAAAAATCTTTTAGTTCCAGAAATGCTTATTTTTATACGATTGCATTGAGAAAATTTTATTAACATGTATTTATTAAATAGTCTATTACCTGACTGTAATCATTTTCCAGTCATCATTTAATATGATGATGAAAATTACTGAAAGTAAAAGTGAAAGCCACTCAGTCGTGTCCTACTAT
Source organism: Oryx dammah (assembly GCF_014754425.2). Taxonomy (NCBI): domain Eukaryota; kingdom Metazoa; phylum Chordata; class Mammalia; order Artiodactyla; family Bovidae; genus Oryx; species Oryx dammah. Next base: position 52,665,030 of record NW_024070211.1, read on the forward strand.
TTGCAACCCCATGGACTATAGACTCCATGGAATTCTCTAAGCCAGAAAACTGGAGTCGGTAGCCTTTCCCTTCTCTGGGGGATCTTACCAACCCAGGGGTTGAACCCAGGTCTCTCACATTGCAGGAGGATTCTTTACCAGCTAAGCCACAAGGGAAGCCCAAATGACTGAAAACTTTATCTTAAATGAATTGAAAAATTGTAGAATTATAATTTGTAACTTTAAATTCCCAGTGATATTTTTACTGTAAAGTGATTATAGAATTAGGAACAAAATGTCCATTAATGGTAACTAGAATTAAATAAAATATAATGAATTCATAATTTTATAAAGCAGAAATTTTTTAGAGATAAATTAAACATATAAATTAGTCCAAATATATTGAAAAGAATAAGAGAACATACATTAATTTTTTTATATTCCCAGTAATTTTTTCTACCATCTTTTTCTAGGACTTGCATTTCCTTTTTTTTTTTTTTTTCGGTTCTAGAGGGGATGGCCAAGCATAATTTCCTTACATTCAGCAACAAATTTGAACACTTGACAAAGACTGAGGTGATTAAATTGCTTTCTTAGTATTAAAAAGTGAGGGTTAAGGGAACAGGGTCTTTTTTTCTCTATAGATAATGTCTGTTAAATGTGAGCCATTATGTAATCCATTATATAAAATCTCCCAAGACAGGGAGACATTGACATTAAACACAGAATAAAGCTGTGAGGGCACCTAAGACACGAGAATGGGGGCCATGTTTGTATCCTAGTTATCACAGGAGTAAAAGACATGTAATGATGAAGAAAAATATTTACTTGGTAGTGGGGGACAGTTCCCAAATGTAGATGGAGAAGAATATGGCTATGTGATTAGATGATGAAGTTTTATACAATATCCAGAATTTAAGCACCTGTTTAAACTATGCTGTGTTTTTAGTCTGCAGTCATGCCAATTCTTTTGTGATTCCATGGACTGTAGCCCACCAGACTCCTCTGTCCATAGGATTACCAAGACAAGAATATTTGAGTGGGCTGCCGTTTCCTTCTTCAGGGGATCTTCCCAACCTAGGAATTGAATCCATGTCTCCTGCTTGGCAGGTGGGTTCTTTACCACTGAGCCCCTCATTTAAACTATATGCAAAAGAGAAATCCAGAGGCATTAAATACAATTTAATTAATTAGTGTTGACTCAGAGGAATTTAGAAACAAAATTTGGAAATAAAGTAAATTAATTATATGAAATGAAATTGTTTACATATACAGTAGAATCTTGCTATTTTTATAAGATTTTTTTCTTTAGGTATTGTGACAATGCCAAATATTTACATATCCATTTGAATAGCTTTTCAAACTGAAAGACTGTTAGTACCAGAAATTTTGTTTTTGTATTTTGAGTTTGTCTAGGTTTTTGTTGATTTAAAGTTGTGTATTAAGGAATTTTTCAAACATTTACAAAAATAAAATAGTGTGATATACCCCAGCTTTTAATCAATTACATTCAATGATTATGACTCATTTTGTTTTGCATTTATGTTCTCAAACTCCCTCTTTTTAATAGCATTGTTTTGAAACAAATAACAGAATAACTCATAATTTATCTTGAACTTATTCACTGTCTCTACCTCCTGAAATACCTATAAGCAATAATATGTCAGTAGCAATGAGAAACCCAGAACCCACATATTGATTTCTTAAGTATTATTTTCCACTTAAAGGATCTAGAGCAGCTTGAGGGAATTAGTTGAGTCCCTCAACTAATTAGTAGGACTGAGGCAAAGCTTAAAAATTAATTTTCCATAAATTGTTAAAGCAAAAACAATCTAAGTGAAAAACATGTGAAAAGAGTCCCAAAGACTGCCACTGGCCAAATTCACAATATTAAAATAATGACAGCAGTAGTCTATACATCATTGAATGAAATGAGAATCCATAAGCCCTACTGATAATGTGTACATATATAAAAAATAAAAGCTCTTCATTATAGTAAGATGGCCACTCATTCATATAAAAAGATGAGGATAGAAAAATCACTAGTTACCTGTTATAATAGTAATAATTAATTAAGGAAATAAATATCAATGAATATCAAAACTAGTAAGGAACAGAATATTTATACACAATCAAAACTTCTCCCCACAAATTACTTACTAAGTCATTTTAAGTGATCAAAACTGACATCACCAGTAGTAGTACCAATGAACATCATGTGCTTTTTCTTATGGTGCTGAGAATAACACAATATTATGTTGCATTCCTACCAAAAATGTATAAGCTGAATTTAGTCACAAGGAAACACCAGGAACACCCAAATGGGGATGAAAATTCTACAAGATAAAGAAGTTAAGCAGCAACCAAGCATTAGCATGGTGGCAGCTATTACATTGGCTTGCAACACTTCCAAAGATTTTGCTCATAAAAAACTGACTCTGAATGAATTTAGAAAGTTCATTTCTTACAGAAGTAGTAACATATTGGGGCTTCCCTCATAGCTCATTTGGTAAAGAATCTGCCTGCAATGCAGGAAACCCAGGTTCAATTCCTGAGTTGAGAAGACCCCCCTGGAGAAGGGAGTGGCAACCCACTCCAGTAACATATTGGTGCTAGTTTCCTAAGCCCTAGTTCCCAGGAGTCCAGTGTTACCTGCTCATATAATAGAAATATGTTACAGAAGAAGGACCCAGAAATTAGAGGACCCTTACTTACACAAAGGTTACTGGCAAATTTGGGCATCTGTCTTTCTGGAGAGAGAAAGACCCTGAGTTGTAAGCAAATCTCTCTAAGGAAGGGAGAGAGGTTTTCTTCTTACTCAGATATAACAGGTAAGGAGGATATCTCCATCTCCATTACTTGAGACTGTAAATACATCTCCTTCAGAGGGAGTCACTTCTCCATTTTTCTGGAGATGTCTGTTTATACAAACATTCTTAAAAAGACAGTCATAAAGCAAATGGGCTATTAATGCCTACATTTTAGAAAGCTAGAGATTTATAGAGAATTGATTCTGATGATAAATTTGTTTTTTTTTTTTTTTTAGTCACTAAGTCGTGTCTGACTCTTTGCAACTCCATGAACTGCAGCATGTCAGGCTCCTCTGTCCGAGGGATTTTCCAGGCAAGAATACTGAGTGGGTTGCTATTTCCTAATTTAGAGGATCTTCCCAAGCAAGGGGTCAAACCCTCATCTCTTACATTGGCGAGAAGATTCTGAGCCACCTAGGAAGCCTGACAATAAATTACCTCTACTATTAAAACACAAATGTAAATGAAATTAAAGACCAAGAAGAAAACAGCATTGTAAATCAACAATACTTCAATTGAAAATAAATAAATAAGAAACTAAGGCCTAAATTTTAAGCAGGATGGCAAAGAATATTGAATATATCAGAAAAACAACATAAAAAGTCATTAAATGATCATTGAAACTTGATTAATTAGGATTAATAGAGTAATCTTGCTAATTCTTCAAAATAAATATAATGCTTAACTTCAGAATTCTGAAAGAGGATATCATATACCTATAAAAAGAACAAGGGTGACCTATTTTTATGAATATCAACTAATTTATGATCTTGGAAATTCAGAAGACCATTATTTGAAACAAGTGAATGAGCATACAAAGAACTTCACAGATGACACCCAGATATGTGTAGGCTTAAAGTTGTTGCAAGAACTTCTCAAGTCATTATACAGATTTCAAAAGAACTTAGCACAAAGAAAAGTGCTAAGTTTGTATGTAAAATTCTGATACGGTGAAAAATTAAAGTATCAATATTAAGGAGGTGAATTGAGAAGTTCCAACTTGCATATAATAAGAGTTCCATTAGGGAAGATAAAAGAGAATGAGAGAGAGCGCCAAGAGAGAGGCTAGTGGAATAATCATTAACAGGAAATTCCCCCCAGCTGAAAAAATGACATGTGAAAGAATGAGCAGAAATGAATAAAGGCCTTACATCTAGAGTTATAAAAACAAAATTCCATAATATCAATAATAAATACAAAATATTAAAACATTTAAATATAAAGGGAGGGATATAATTTGCAAAAAGAAACAAAATTCAAATGATTGCCACCACTGGGGACTGCAAGATAGGAAGCAATATTTTCAAAGTTCTCCTAAGGAACTGCATGCACACCAATATTACTTTTAATAATATAAAAGAACACTCTAAGACTAAAATATCTCATACCAAGATTTTTAAATGAAATTGTGCTATAATTAGGTAATGATTAAGAGTTTGGGTCCAGAATCAGATGGTTTGGAATCCTATTTCGACTTCTTACTAAGATTAGCTTTGATTGTTACAAATAATTTTGCCTCAGTTTTCTTCATATAACTGGGTAAATAATTATATTCACTCTATATGACTCTGTGAGTACTTAATGAGTGTGTAAACAACATGAAGTGAATAGAATGTTATGAACTATTATGATTCATAATGATTACCTGTAGTAAATATTTCATTTATTTTAGTATATAAATTTCCATAGATAGATCTGTCTTACAGAGGAGGATATCGGTTTTACACCTTTCTTTCAAAATATATCAGTTATATTTGAGAGATCAGAAATTGATGCAAAAATGTTCCTGTTATATAATATATATTATCTGTTTTTAAGCTGAATTCCCAAAACCATTCAATAGGGGAAAGAATAGTACTTAATTAAATAGGGGTAAAGTGAAGTGACAAGTAATGTTTTGCAGCCAACAAAATGTAAACTGTTGATGATTTATGATATGTTTTAAAAGGGAAATTGCATATATGGAATTCTTTGCAATGTGGCATATTATTAAAACCTAATATAATTTATTTTTGGATCTTGTTAGTGGTGATGCCGTTTTCTTCTTGTGTCATACAAATTCCAAATTCTCGGTAATTTTGTGAGCAAATAAACACAAACACATACACATATACATACAGGCCAATGACAGAGGCATGCTTCTAAAGCATTTAAATTTTCCTGTACAATTTTTTAAAATAATTTTATATGGTGTTGTATTGGGAAACTATATCTTTATATACAAAGTGAAGCAAAATAAAGTGAAGTCGTTCAGTCGTGTCCGACTCTTTGCGACCCCATGGACTGTAGCCTACCAGGCTCCTCAATCCATGGAATTCTCCAGGCAAGTATACTGGAGTGGGTTGCCATTTCCTTCTCCAGGGGATCTTCCCAACCCAGGGATTGAACCTGGGTCTCCCTCATTACAGGCAGACGCTTTACTGTCTGAGGCACCAGGGAAGCCCAACAAGGGAAATGTTAAAATCTTCAAAGTGCTGGGAATTAATTAAGTTGATAATAAATCATAATTCTAAACATACAACTAGTATATTTACAAATTAAAAATAAATGGCTAGTATATGAAAATTAGTATTTGAAGTCAAAGGGAAACTTTAATTTTGTTTTTGTACAAAATGAATGTCAGATATTTGCAATATATGTTCCAGATAAACTCAAACCATTTTGCTCAGTCATTAACTCACATCCCCTGAAACAAACTTAACTTTTCTTTTAAGTGGATATGTTGCTTAAATGAATGGGGTTATTTGTCAAACATCAATCTCTGTAAAGGACGAACTCATAAAAGATGAACCAATTTTTTAAAAATGAGTGATTCACTAAAATTCAAATTATCTTTTTTAAAATAAATCCATTTCTATTACATGGCTCACTTTTCTGAGCACCTTTTTGGGCATATGGGAATTAATGATGGTGGTGTTGACATTTCTGTTTTTGTGGTTAACATAAATGATCTATATATTTTTTAACTCTAAAAGAAGCATGGCGTTGTTCAAGTTTGCAATAAAAAAAATATCTACTAGAAGAATTATAGTGGAAAAAGAAAAACCTCAGAAGAGACATGTGCTTCCCTAAGACTCACAAATAGTCTTTATGTCATTATCCATTTATTAAATTGGCCTATAAGTACATTCTCAAAGTTCAGATGAATGATCTGCTTGTAGTATTAATCCCCCCTGAATATGTTTAGACCAAAGCTTTATGACCTCTATTTATTATGGCAGACAATGCTACCAGAAAATATCCGCTTTTAAAATCTTATTACTGTCAAATTCTTTATCTAGACCAGTGACTTGACATTCTCGCATGAGTGAGCATTAAAGCTTTTGCCTTTTTAACCTCATGATCCTGGAGCATAAATCATTTATAACAGATTCAATTCTCTGTGTCTTTTCAGTGTTGTTGGAGTCTTATCTTTCTTTCCGGTCTATGTTTTCAATTTAATTTCAGCACTTCTTTCTCTCCCTCTGTGTGTGTCTCTCTGTCTCATTGTCCCTCTTTTCCATTTCTTTTCTTCATTTTTTATACAAATAAAGATATTGGCCATTGTGATGAAATAAATTGTGTGCAATATTTTTATTTATTTGGTATATATTTCAATTTAAGAGGTTACATATTGAGTGAGTATTCATTTTTTTTATGTCACAACATTCTTGTTATAATAGGAAAAATGAATGAAGGCCTTTGTTGTGTTTCTGGTGCTATAAAGAAAATTCCTGCATTTAAGGAAATAAAGATCCCTACACTTGAGAAAACAGACAACCTTACACAAACAAAACTATAAAACAGAGATGAACCATAGAGTTTTTTCAAATGAGTGGCTAATTTTTAAGTAGAACACAGATACATCCAATTTGGGCTTCTTGTAAAAAAATAGTTTTTGCCAAGAAAATGACTATATTTGGATGACATAAATATAATCAATAGAAAGAACTCATATTCAGAGATCCTATATTTTCTTTCTTTCTATAACATAAAGACGTACTAAAATGTACTACACTAAAAGTGTAGATTAAGGGAAATAAAATAATATACACTATTATACTTCATTATTCTACATTATTATGTCTATATTACATATCATCAAGCTCTGTCCTGCTTTATCATAACATAGTAAAAATGAACTTACTCTATTCAACTAATATGTGATTCAGATTATTCAAAACAGTAACTATCTGACTTTTTCAGATAGAATCACTTTTTTCTCATCTCAATTGTTTTCCATTACAATCTATTGGTAAACAGAGATATATTCTTTCTTTACATTACCTTTCCATCTTGTCCACTATTATCATGTTGTTTCTTGTCCAGAGATCCATGTTTACAGTGCTTTTCCGGCAGAGAGGCTAAGCAGCTGTACGTTATTTAATAAATATAAGAGTTTTAGACAATAACTTTTCATGAGGTTATTACAGGGTATATGTTCTCCAGTTTTATTTTAAGGTTGGACTAGGGCTGTAGGGAAGAGTGGTAAAGCAACTGAAACACTTTCAAATATTTTTCAAAGGATCTGTAGAAAATTCTTTTCTTCTTATATTCAGATGTGAATAAAACTACTCAAAAGAATGTATAGTTTCAGATAATAATTTCTCTGGATAGTTTCTTGCTGGATAATAAATACTACACATTTCATCAATATTGTGGATGTTTGATCATAGCCAGTAGTGAAAAATGTGATTTTTAAGAAGCAAACAACTTCTAAGTGGTCATCTCAAATTATTTTAATCTTACAAATACAAGATAAATAGAATTTAATACTGTTCAAAACTAGAAAGTGCAATTAGCTGTACTGATGAATTCAGAATCTGTCTTTCTAGGTCAAATAATATTCTTATGCCTGTAAGTTAGATACATTTGATTTTTGTTTTATTAAATTCAACATAATGCCATTAATATATTTATTACCTCATCACCTAATGTTTAATGAAGATTCACTAATGAGCAACATGTTATTAAAATATTTTGGCAAGTAACAAAATGACTACCACAACTTTCAAGGCATTGTTGTTATTGTTCAGTCACTAAGTTGTGTCCAACTCTCTGTTATCACAGGGACTGTAGCACGCCAGGCCTCCCTGTCCTATGGAGGGACAAAAGCTTGCCCTGGAGCTTGCCAAGTTCATGTCCATTAAGTCGGTGATGCTACCCAGCCATGATATCCTCTGCCGTCCTCTTCTTTTCCCTTCAATTATTACCAGCATCAGGGTCTTTTCCAGTGAGGCAGCTGCTCACATCAGGAGCCCGAAGTATTGGAACTTCAGCTTCAGCATCAGTCCTTCCAATGAATATTCAGGGTTGATTTCTTTCAGGATTGACTGGTTTGATCTCCATGCTGTTCAAGTGACTCTCAAAAGTCTTATCCATCATCTCAATTTTTGTGGGCTATGGACCTATGTATAATAGAAGGAGGTATTGAGTTGGCAGTGTCAGTACAATTTCAACAGGCTGAGTTTTGACATATAACTGGTATAGAGTCACATCCAATTATTTCAATATTCTCTTAGCTTTGAGTATTAACTCCTTTTTGTGTCATTTTTGTGTTTATTCCTAATATTATCTCCCTTTTCATCCTTGCCTCCCTCCCTCCCTCTTTTTTTTCTTTTTTACACACATACGTATACACACACATGCACATTGGTCTTGAAGGAAAACTATCATATTTGTTAATCTGTGTTTTTCTGATACCAAATTTGGATTTTGTTGACTCTTAATGCTGTTTTTTCCTAATGTGCAGTTAGTGTATAGATACACAGACCCTTTACTTCTGGTTAGGATGAGATATTTCCTATACGTTTACCCAAAACTCACTAATAGATTATGCGGGGGGCGCTCCGCAGAAAGAGAGAGGCAGTGGAACTTCCCTTAGCAAAGCCGAGGGGTCCCAAGGAGAGGTGAGCCTACTGTCCTCCAACCCAGCCCCTCGGCGAACGAGAGACAATCAGACGCGACAGGGGTTCCGTCTAAGCAGTTCCGCTTTATTGTTGTAAACTCTTGGTTTATAAAGGCAAGCAGGGAGGGGTTTGTGAGGGACTTTCCATAGTGGCACCAATCACATTAAAGGTCAAATCGTCATGTGCCATCATTATAACAGGAGTCTATGGTGATCATGTGCTGTCTACGTGCACAGAAATCAAGAGAGCCAATCAAAAGTTTTGACAGACAACTTAGGCCACGCCCTCATCTCTTCCACCAGGTGCCATCTTAGCTCTAAACTGCAAAGCTAGCCCCCTCATCTCTTCCGCCAGGTGCCATCTTAGCTCTAAACTGCAAAGCTAGCCCTTCTTTTTTAAGGTTTCCCATTTAGGGTCCCACAAGATTAGATCCAGTTACCCTCAGTGGTAACTGGATTGATAATAAACCCTTTATAGACTTCCTTCTTTCCCTTGTCTCCCTTGCCAGAAACACTGTCTATGTTCCCTGAAGTAACTATCAAGGTGTGCACACTTAAATTCTATCTCATTCTCTGCTTCTGGGAGATCACAAACAAAAAGACACATCACTTTCCAATGTCACAATAGTGGGAACAGGTAGTAAATGATAAGTTTGCAGAGAGTAAAACCTAAGCCAAGCTCAAACAAAAAGGCTTCCATCAGAGTATCAGGGATTGCAACAGCATCACATATTAGAGCTTCCTGAAAAATCTAAAAGAAAATGATGCCATGTCTAGAAAGTCTTTGAGGAAAATACTATCTGTTATTTAATTCAGTGTTAAACTAAAGTACCAATTAAATGGTAGGGCCATATGCAAATATTTTACCACATGCAAACTGTAAATGTGTTATTCCCTATATATTATTTTTCACGAAACTGCTGTAGAAAATTACAGGAAGTCATGAGATTCAGAAAAGAGATCTAAAAGATGAAATTGATAGACTGCCTTAATTATTAAGTAAATAATTAACAGTATTTAGTTAATGTAATCCAAAATTATAGTTTAAAATATAACTACAACATATGTTGCAATATTATGTTCCTGCTTATGTGTAACAATTCAAGAAAAGTGCTTTTCTTTTTTATCAATGGTCTATACAGTCCATGGAATTCTCCAGGCCAGAATACTGGAGTGGGTAGCCTTCCTCCTCTCCAGAATATCTTCCCAACCCAGAAATCAAACCCAGGTCTCCCACATTGCCGGTGGATTCTTTACCTGCTGAGCCACAAGGAAGCCCAAGAATACTGGAGTAGGTAGCCTTTTCCTTCTTCAGCAGATATTCTCAATCCAAGAATTGAACTAGGGTCTTCTGCAATGCAAGAGGATTCTTTACCAACTGAGCTATCAGGGAAGCCTGGTCAATGATACAAAATAAATAATAATTTTATGAAGCTATATTTTGAACTTATTATTAATATACTAAACAATTTTTGTTAGTTTATTTTGTTTTCATATTTTTTGCATCAATTTTTAAAAATGTATACACATTTCTATTACTGCAAAACCCCTAGTATTTTAAGACATGTTCAATCCAAGTTATAAATGTTTGTTTGAAAGTTGTCCTTTTCTTGTATTAAATATATACTTAATTCATCAAAAAAGGAAAACATACAAGACTGAAAACTTTAGGAATATCCACTAAGAACATTCAGTTGATCATTAAAATCTAATTAATTACATGTATGGTAACTATCTATAAAAAGTCAGATCTGTATTATGCATTGGGAATACAAAATTGAGGAAGATATAGTCTTTACCCTTAAGAATTTCTGAAATTGAAGAGACAGTCACATAAACCTCTGACTAATCTAATATAATCAGTGCTAGATACTGATCTATATAAGATTGTCATGCAAAGCCATAGAAGATTGCTATTCTTTACCAACTGAGCTATCAGAGAAACCCAGAAGGCTGCTTAACTCTCCTTTAAAGAAGAATTGATGATGATTTCAAAGAGGAGGCAATGCTTGATTTAGTATGTGGGCAAAGACTTTGCAGGCAATTAGAGAAGTTACAGGATGGCAAACCCACAGATTTCATGGTGCCACCATTCTCTTCTCAGTTCCCCCTGGTAGATGTTTCTTGGCTCTTCTCATTAGAATACAGCCTGCACATAAGTATACGCTGAATTGTTTGTCTTAGACTAAATAATGGCACACCATCATGAAAGTCAATATTGGATTCAAAGTTCTTCAATTTATTCTCTAAGCCTGTAGGGAAGGTAAATGTGCACAAGTGATTATAGAGGATGCCCCATGTTACTGTACAGCTTAACAGTGAAAATTATGAGTCATGAACTAACAAGTCATAAATTTGAAGGTGTTATATAAGGGAGAGATAGGAACAGAATTGCATTTTATAAACATAATTTTGGCAGCAATTTGGATATTGAATTGGAGTGGGGAAAAATTGGAAGGAAAGAGATATGTTAAAAATAATCTAGTGGAAGATGATGTGAACTGACCTGTTATTGGTTCTGGTGGAAACACTTCACAGATACAGATTGACAGACTTGTTGATTGGCATGGAGGGCCTTAGATATGTTTCAGTAGCAGACTGGACTCCTAAAACCAAGGACCAAGGACAGAATCTTGACTTTGATATTTATCAACTATAGAGTTTGTACAATATTTGTAATATTTTCCAACCTAAGTTTCTTCCTTCTTAAAAGTTAAATAATGTATTTTACTTCACAAATTTACTCTAGAAATTTAATAAGTAAAATAGTTTCTGGCATTGAACATTCCATAATAGGTTGGTACAGCAATAAATGAGCAGTAAGAGGGAAGGGGGCTTCTCCAGTGGTTCAGCTGGTAAAAGGACCCATCTGCCAAGGTAGGAGACACAAGAGATGCAGGTTTGACCCCTGGGTCAGGAAGATCCCCTGGAGTAGGAAATGGCAACCTACTCCAGTTTTCTTGGCTGGGAACTTCCATGGACAGAGGAGCCTGGGTGAGCTACAGTTCATGAGTTTCAGAGTTAGACATGACTGAGCACGCACGCATGCATGCACAAACACACAGAGAGAAAGAGGCAACTACCTCTGAAGTTTGAAATCTTTAGAGATACAGCCACTGTGGAGAACAGTATGGAAATTTCTTAAGGGACTAGGGATAAATCTCCATATGGACCCAGCCATCCCACTGATGGGCGTATATCTTGAGAAAATCATAATTCAAAATGACACATGAACCCCAGTGTTCATTGCAACACTACTTATTTCCACAATAGCCAGGACATGAAAGCCACTGAGACATCCATGAATGGAAAAGAAGCTGTGGTACATGCATAAAATAGAATATTACTCAGCCATATACAGGAACAAAATTGAGTCATTTTAGTGATATTGATGAATTTAGAGTCTGTCATACAGAATGAAGTAAGTCAGAAAGAGAAAAACAAATATATTAATGCATGGACATGGAATCTAGAAAAATGGTACTAATGAATCAATTTGCAGGGCAGGAATAGAGATGCAGACATAGGGAATAGACTTGTGAACACAGCTGGGGGAGGAGAGGGTGGAATGAATTAAGATAGTTCTCTGTATGCCACCATGAGTAAAATAGGTAGCTAGGAGGAAGCTGCTGTATAACACAGGGATCTCAGCTCAGTGTTCTATGATGACCCAGAAGGGTGGGATGGAGGGGGAGCAGTGGGAGGGAGACTTTAGGGGGAGGGTATGTTTGCTTACTTATAGCTGATTCACATATTTGTACAGCAGAAACTAACATGACATTGTAAAGCAATTGTCCTCCAGTTTAAAAAATAAATTAGAGATTTATTTCTGCTTATTTGTTATTCTCTCACTTACTGTTCTAACGCAAATGGCTTTTCATGTACCTCTTCTTACATAAACATGTATAGAATACAGAGATCAGTTCCAGAAATACTCCCTCCCAGTCTATACTACATCTACATGTTTCTTTGTGCTTCATAATGAAAATGTCTTTTCTTTAGGACTTAGCTTCATTTTTGCCTCATCTTTTTTTTTTTTAGATTAAATTGTTGATTACATGGATTTTATATTTGTGTCTCTCAGGAGCTGGACCTGATTTCTGAAATATGGATAGGAGATGATCCATTTGGAAATCTCACTTCATAAATGATCTTTTCTTCACATGTAGCCAAAACAAATGAGTTGAAAATTAAGGAGTAGCCTCAACTTTTTTCTTGTTGAGAAATTTGAATACAGAACTCTGAATTCAGTCTGCTTTTGATAAGTACTGTTAAATATCTTACAATAGCATTTCTGTTTTAACTCTCATATACAATTAAGAGCAAGATGAAAGAAGAAGAAATTAGTCAGTACTAAGGTAAAGAGTAGAGGAAAAACAGAACAGCCAAACTTTTACTCTTGATATTAAGGTATATTCTTGAAAAAGACAGTATTGTATATGAACCACTGTTGTGGTGAAAACTGACCTTTTCCAGTCCTATGGCCACTGCTGAGTTTTCCAAATTTGCTGGTACATGGAATGCAGCACTTTGACAGCATCATCCTTTAGGATGTGAAATAGCTCAGCTGGAATTCCATCATCCCTACTAGCTTTTCTTGTAGTGATGCGTCTTAAGGCCCACTTGACTTTGCATTCCAGGATGTCTGGCTTTGGGTGGGTGATCACACCATCGTGGTTATCTGGGTCATGAAGATCTTTTTTCTATAGCTCTTCTGTGTATCCTGCTACTTCTGCTTCTGTTAGGTCCATACCATTTCTGTCCTTTATTGTGTCCATCTTTGCATGAATTGTTCTCTTGGTATATCTACTTTTCTTGAAGAGATCTAGTCTTTCCCATTCTATTGTTTTCCTCTATTTCTTTGCACTGTTCACTTAGGAAGGCTTTCTTATCTCTCCTTACTATTCTTTGGAAATCTGCATTCAGATAGATATATCTTTTCTTTTCTTCTTTGCCTTTCACGTCTCTTCTTTTCTCAGCCCTTTGTAAGGCCTCCTCAGACAACCATTTTGCCTTTTAGCATTTCTTTTTCTTGGGGATAGTTTTGATCACTGCCTCCTGTACAATGTTACAAACCTCCATCCATAGTTCTTCAACACTCTATCAGATCTAATCCCTTGAATCTATTTGTCACTTCCACTGTATAATGGTAAGAGATTTAAGTCATACCTGAATCCCCTAGTGGTTTTCCCTTCTTTCCTCAATTTTGGTCTTAATTTTGCAATAAGAGTTTCATGATCTGAGCTAGTCAGCTCCTGGTCTTGTTTTTACTGACTGTATAGAGCTTCTCCATCTTTGGCTCCAAAGAATATAATTAAGCAGTCAGAACCACTAACCAAATACAAATGTTGTTTCTGATAAAGGAAATTTCTTATTAAAAAAAAGAGAAAAAATTTTGAACTATGACAAATATAATGGATTCCAAATGAATCGTAACACCTTATGTTAACATACACAATCACACTACAGCATCCATATTTTCAGAAGCATTTCAAGTAAGCATAGTGGTTGTACTTGCTTTCTGCCCCTCTCCTGTGTCATATTTGGCAGGTTTTCATATAAAATATCTCCTTTACTTTCAGTTTCCAGAAAATATGCTTTAAATAAATGCTTTATCTTGACTTCTTTTTCCAAATGATGGTTCAATATATGTTTATTTCAGATCAAATTTCTTTTAATTTAAAGTTTATATCTTCAGCATTTATTTTAATTGAAAATTCCTTCAAACCTACCAAAGCTATTCATTGATTCACTATTAAAAATGATGTAATGCTTAATGTATCCAATCATGTGGTTTTGTTCCTTTATAAATCAAATATGTAAGCACAATGAATAAACAAGCAGTCAGTTGGTAGATTCATGGCAATGAAAGGGGTGTAGAACATTTGTTCAGCTTGATAGGTACAAACATGTCTCTACTGATGATTTATATAAATGTCCAAGGAGTATTCATTTTCCTGAGAGGAAAAAAACCTGCAGAAATCATAAAGTGGAAGGGAAAGTGTGTGCTATTAGAAGGTCTGATATTATATATAAGTTATAACATGAATATTTCAGTGTGACTTTGATAGTCCTACAACTGTAGTTTCTCAAAAAGAGAGCCTAGAATAGTCTCTGTGATTATTTAAATACAAGTCCAACCCAATGTTGTAATACATTAGTTTTACAGTTTTCTGGTGCTTGAGAATTTAAGTAGAAATATTTCTGAGACTATCACATTTCTAAAACAATATAAAGCTGACAAAGATCTATGGTATGGGGAGAAAACATACAATCAAGTCTCCTTGATCAAGTTCAATGAAGAACAAAATTATACTTTCAATACCAAAACCTCTGAAAGTAAAGTAAAGAAGAGAAAGAGAGTGAAACAAGAGAGCAAAGAAGGAAAGTGAAAGAAAATTTATTAAATTGGATACTCTAGAGGCCACTGGTGCTGATTTCCTTTCAGCCTCCCAGGTGTCTCAGTGGTAAAGAATCTGCCTGCCCACACAGGAGACACAGCAGACATAGGTTGGATTAGGAAGTTGCCCTGGAGTAGGAAAGGCAAGCCCACTCCCATATTTTTGCCTGGAAAAACCCCATGGACAAAGGAGCCTGGCAGTCCATGGGTTCTCAAATAGTCAGACATGCCTAAGCACACACATGCATGCTGATTTTCTTTAGGTGATTATAAGGAGTCTTATAATGCATCTCAGAATATTCTGTTCTGAAGGGCAAAGGTAGAGGCTAAAATCCCTTATCTTCAATTCCTTAAAAGTCAACTGTGGCCCCAAGGACCTTAAATCTGGAATACTTCTGTATTGTGCATGATGTGTGTGCTAAGTCACTTCAGTCCTGTTGGACTCTTTGCAACCCTGTGAACCATAATCCACCAGGCTCCTCTGTCCATGGGATTCTCCAGGCAAGAATACTGGAATGGGTTTCCATTTCCTCTTCCAGGGGATTTTCCCAATCCTGGGATGGAAACTTTGTCTCCTGTGGCTCTTGCATTGCAGGCAGATTCTTTACCGATGAGCCACCAGGGAAGCCCCCAGGATAGATATGATGTTTGCTAAGTTCCAAACAGGAAAAGGAGTATGTCAAGGCTGTATATTGTCACCCTGCTTACTTAACTCATATGCAGAGTATATCATGAGAAAGGCTGGGCTGGAAGAAGCACAAGCTGGAATCAAGATTGTTGGGAGAAATATCAGTCACTTCAGATATGCAGATGACACGATCCTTATGGCAGAAAGTGAAGAAGAACTAAAAAGCCTCTTGATGAAAGTGAAAGAGGAGAATGAAAAAGTTGGCTTAAAGCTCAACAGTCAGAAAACAAAGATCATGGCATCCAGTCCCATCACTTCATGGGAAATAGATGGGGAAATAGTGGAAACAGTGGCTGACTTTATTTTTGGGGGTTCCAAAATCACTGCAGACAGTGATTGCAGCCATGAAATAAAAAGAAGCTCACTGCTTGAAAAAAAGTTATGACTAACCTAGATAGCATATTAAAAAGCAGAGCTATGGCTTTTCTAGTATTCATGTATGTGAGAGAGTTGTATGGATCTGAGAGTTGAACCATAAAGAAAGCTGAGTGCCGAAGAATTGATGCTTTGAACTGTGGTGTTGGAGAAGACTCTTGAGAGTCCCTTGGACTGCAAGGAGATCCAACTAGTAAATCCTAAAGGAGATCAGTCCTGGGTGTTCTTTGGAAGGACTGATGCTGAAGCTGAAACTCCAGTACTTTGGCCACCTCAATCAAAGAAGTGACTCATTTGAAAAGACCCCGATGCTGGGAAAGATTGAAGGCAAGAGGAGAAGGGGACAACAGAGGATGGCATCACTGACTCAATGGACATGAGTTTGAATAAACTATGGGATATGGTGATGGACACAAAGGCCTGGTGTGCTGTAGTCCATGGGGTTGCAAAGAGTCAGACACGACTGAGCGATGGAACTGAACTGACTGAAGTCGCTTCAGTCATGTTTGACTCTTTGCAACCCTATGGATTGAGAGTAATCTATGATTTGTGTGTGGCTTTAATAGTTTGGAGTAGGGGGAATTAAGTATGATGTTTTGTTCACTCTCCCCTCTCTCCTTTCTTAGTCTCCCTCTCTGGTTATGGAACAGAGAAAAGAATAAGGAAAATGTTATGTTTACCCATTTAATTGAACAGTGTTGTGATCTCCTCTGTTGTTGACCCATGTATCCAGCTAAGTATGGACAGAAAATGACCAGTTATTGTACAAACCCCTAGAAATTGGTCTTCCCTTGTGATATCTGGCAACCACTTTTAGCTGACAACCTACACCCATCACTATGCCCACAATAGCTTTGTACAACTCCACACACTCATACTAATTTTCTTTGTACAAGGTGCACGTCCTTGATCTCATCTACTTTCTTCAGTAAGTTCTTGAACTCTAGGAATGATCATTTTTATCACTTGGACCTTGAGAGGTGCTAGGATCAATGGTGGCAACTCTGCCACTTTTCTATGTGTAAGTTTTCCATTGTATCTCTTTTCAAGATTTAAAAGTTCAGCAAAATGAATGCTGTCATGCTTCCCAAATTACTCTCAAGAAAAGGGATTATTCCTGCAGCTCTGAGAGTGTTGCTAGAAAATGACCCCTAGTCCTCAGTTTTCTTACAATTTTTAGGTTAAATTTATAGGTTTAACCTAATGGGCTAAATTAGCTCATTTAACCTAAATGGGCTAGGTTAAATGCCTAGCCCATAGTTGTGACTTTTCCACTGAAGAGCCATCAACTCCAGAACTCTCTAAAGAGCAGACTGAGTCCTTCATCTTAACTTAATTGTATCATAACTCAACTTCTTCCTCAACTCATCCTTAGTTCCTTGCCCTCACTTTCACAGGTGTTGGTCTCAAGGGTGCTCCCTTATATGTATCCTTCTACCTGTGACCTGAAGAAGATGGCAAAGACGCCTCCACTGTTAAGAGAAGGGAATAACTTCTATTTAGTGTACTGTACTTCCCAGAAATAAATAAACCTCTCTCTGGGGTTGAGTTAGGGCTGGTGTATTCAGTACCAGTTCTGTATGTCTTAAGAAGTTTTACATAGTGGAGGCTGTTTCTTATCTCTAGTATTATACTGAACATAGAAGTGGGGAGTCATGTGCTCTTTTGGCTTCAGATTGTGGTTAGCCCCGATAACTAGACATTAGGAAAACTCCTCTCAACATCTGATTACATTTGACTTTTCTCTTTTTATGAGTGCCCCAACTATAAGATGCAAGTTTAAGTTTTATCTGTTTTTCTTTAAGACAACAACAACAACAAAAACTAATTACAGTTAAGAAACTGCAGTAGCTAATTAAGATCTGCATATTGATCTAATCATGGTGATTTAATTGCTAAATCCTATCTGACTTTTGTGACCCCATGGACTGTAGCCTGCCAGGCTTCTCTGTACATAGGATTTTCCAGGCAAGAATACTGGAGTGGGTTATCATTTCCTTCTCCAGGACAGCTTTCTGACCCAGGGTTTGAACACAGGTCTCCTGCAATACAGATAGATTCTTTACCGACTGAGCTACCAGGTAAGCCTTATCTATTGTATGCCCATTTCACTTAAGCATTTATATATTTAATAACACCCATTCGCAACAAAAATGAATGTCTTAACTTTCACTAAGCATAAAGACTAAATCAATTGCTTATATTTTTCTTCAATGCACAAATGAAAATATACTACTTCTTAACTTCTTTCAGATTTTTATTATAATATATTACTACTCTTTTGCTTGTATGTTTAATATTACACTGCTTTGTCTTCATTTACCCTCCAGTCACTGAGGTGAAGATTCTGACCTAGAGCATACTAATTACTCGGCTTATTAGCTTCACATTATATCAGTAATGGGGTGATAGCCAGCATAATTACTATGACTTGAAACATTATGCTTTGCTTTACTATCAAGAAATCTGAAATATTCTGTTTTTTTACAACTCTTCTAAAATTGTTAAACAGCATTTTCATGTTTAACTCTTGAGAAAAAGATTTTAAAATACTTCCATTTTGAAATGACCTTTGAATATTAGAATAAAATCTATATAGAATAATAAAAGTAACACAACTGAACTTTTGATGACATCTTCTATTTTTTCAACTCCATAAGTGTACTTTGTGTGGATTAATGCTTTCTCACTTAATAATTTTTGTATTAAATTGAGTCATTTTTTAGGTTGTTATATATCCAGTTTGTTTTAGATGATAACTTAAAATTCTTGCATCTTAAATAGCATATACAATACCATGTGACACTAATCTACTTAGAGGAAAAATAAATAGTCACTCAGTCATGTCCTTGTGACCGCATAGACTGACAGGTTTCTTCAGCTGATGGAATTCTCCAAACAAGAATACTGGAGTGGGTAGTCACTCCCTTCTACAGAGGAACTTCCCAACCCAGGGATCAAACCTGAGTCTCTTACACTGCAAGTAGATTCTTTACCCTCTGAGCCACCAGGGAAGGTACTATCAATTGCCTTCTAGAATTAGTTTCATCCTATGGCTAGTTTTATGTCTGTCAACAAACTGCATATTCCTAATCTGTGTGCTTGCTTACTTGAAGGGAATGAGATACAAAGTAGAAGTAACCATTCTTGTTTTCTTAGACACACCAATATATTCCTCTGTTTTTTGGAGATGGTGAAATCATTAATAACAGGAAGAGATTTCTTGAAAACAGCAATTAACTACCCATACTCTGTGAAGTTCTTAAGTTTATTAGTTTCTTAAAGAAGAAGTTGAAATAAACTCAGGGATTTTATTTTTCTAAATAAGTGTTATGGCTGAATCTCACTAGGAAGAGTTATCATTTTTATATAGTAGAACAGGTTTTCATGAATTCTTGCAGTGACCTATGCATCCATTCAGTTTGTTCTGTTTAATATATTGAGAATGCTGGGTAGCAAATCTGACAGGTGCAACAGAATTAGTCAAGTGAGGGCAAGGTAGATGAGGATTTTAGATGAAAGAAACAAAATAATCCATATATACAAATGAATAAAATGGGCAAGATAAAATTAATTGATTAATTACAAAAACTTAATTCCATTTTCATTCTGTCCAAGGCAGTTTTAGCTGTTGGAGATATAGCATAAAACAGAATAAAATAAGATCCTTGTGCACATGGAGTTTCCATTCTTATTTGGGATTGGGAGAAACCATATAAATAAATAAAATATAGATATGTTAGGTAGTTAGAATAGGAAAAGGAGTTCAGAATGGTACTGGCTAAAAGACAAAGAAGGGAAAAGTGCACAAAAATAGAACAAAGGAAGGTCGAACGTCCTGAGTGAAAAAGAACCTCAGGTGAAGCAAACAGCCCTCCTTAGCTAGCCCAATTTACAAAACGCAGGCTCGGGGGAGGAGAAAAAACATATAAAAAGAAGAGCCAAAGCTGAGCTTTCTCTTCTCTTCACTTCTTTTGGGTCAGCCTAGCTCGAGGATGTATTTTCCCTTGCTTACCAAATAAAACTGAACTGTAACAGAGCTGTAACACTGGTCTATCCATCACTTCAAATTTTTGCTGCAGTGAGACAGAACTGAGGAAATTACACACTCCCCAGACAGATATATAAATGTATATTGCCGAAGAAGCACATGGAAATATGGGGAAAGGACAGGGAATGCTGGAGTAACACTTGGGAAGAGAAGTTGCTATTTTAAAATAAGGTCATTTAGTAAAGTCTTAAGAAATAGAGGAAAACAACAGAATGGGAAAGACTAGAGATCTCTTCAAGAAAATTAGAGACACCAAGCGAACATTTCATGCAAAGATGGGCTCGATAAAGGACAGAAATGGCATGGACCTAAGAGAAGCAGAAGATATTAAGAAGAGGTGGCAAGAATACACAGAAGAACTATACAAAAAAGATCTTCATGATGAAGATAATCACGATGGTATGCTCACTCACCTAGAGCCAGACATCCTGGAATGTGAAGTCAAGTGGGCCTTAGAAAGCATTACTATGAACAAAGCTAGTGTAGGTGATAGAATTCCAGTTGAGCTATTTCAAATCCTGAAAGATGATGCTGTGAAAGTGCTGCACTCAATATGCCAGCAAATTTGGAAAACTCAGCAGTGGCCACAGGACTGGAAAAGGTCAGTTTTCATTCCAATCCCAAAGAAAGGCAATGCCAAAGAATGCTCAAACTACTGAACAATTGCACTCATCTCACACGCTAGTAAAGTAATGCTCAAAATTCTCCAAGTCAGGCTTCAGCAATATGTGAACCATGAACTTCCTGATGTTCAAGCTGGTTTTAGAAAAGGCAGAGGAACCAGAGATTAAATTGCCAACATCTGCTGGATCGTGGAAAAAGCAAGAGAGTTGCAGAAAAACATCTATTTCTGCTTTATTGACTATGCCAAATCCTTTGACTTGATCACAAGAAAATCACAAGAAACTGGAAAATTCTGAAAGAGATGGGAATACCAGACCACCTGACCTGCCTCTTGAGATACCTGTATGCACGTCAGGAAGCAACAGTTAGAACTAGACATAGAACAACAGAGTGGTTCCAAGTAGGAAAAGGAGTCCATCAAGGCTGTATATTGTCACCCTGCTTATTTAACTTCTATACAGAGTACATCATGAGAAACACTGGGCTGGAAGAAGCACAAGCTGGAATCAAGTTTTCTGGGAGAAACATCAATAACCTCAGATATGCAGATGACACCACCCTTATGGCAGACAGTGAAGAGGAACTAACTAAAAAGCCTTTTGATGAAAGTGAAAGAGGAGAGTGAAAAAGTTGGCTTAAAGCTCAACATTCAGAAAACGAAGATCATGGCATCTGGTCCCATCACTTCATGGGAAATAGATGGGGAAACAGTGCAAATAGTGTCAGACTTTATTTTGGGGGGGGTCCAAAATCACTGCAGATTTTGACTGCAGCCATGAAATTAAAAGACACTTACTCCTTGGAAGAAAAGTTATGACCAACCTAGATAGCATATTCAAAAGCAGAGACATTACTTTGCCGACTAAGGTCCGTCTAGTCAAGGCTATGGTTTTTCCAGTGGTCATGTATGGATGTGAGAGTTGGACTGTGAAGAAAGCTGAGCACCGAAGAATTGATGCATTTGAACTGTGGTGTTGGAGAAGACTCTTGAGAGTCCCTTGGACTGCAAGGAGATCCAACCAGTTCATTCTGAAGATCAGCCCTGGGATTCCTTTGGAGGTAATGATGCTGAAACTGAAGCTCCAATACTTTGGCCACCTCATGCAAAGAGTTGACTCATTGGAAAATACTCTGATGCTGGGAAGGATTGGGGGAAGGAGGAGAAGGGGAAGACAGAGGATGAGATGGCTGGATGGCATCACTGACTCGATGGACGTGAGTCTGAGTGAACTCCGGGAGTTGGTGATGGACAGGGTAGCCTGGCGTGCTGCGATTCATGGGGTCACAAAGAACCAGACACAACTGAGTGACTGAACTGAAATGAACTGAACTGATATGAACTGATCTGAACTAGTAAGAAACAATTACTTAACAAACCACTTCAAAGGTTAGTAGCTTAAAATGAGAGTTGGGTAAAGCCTGGTAGTTTTACAGGTAAAGACCTCATTCAGCTGATATTGGCTAGATCCAGTCATGCATCTACACTCACATGGTGGTTTGGCTTGACTGCTTGATTGATGATGGACTCTCTCATGTATTTGGGATTTTTCAGGCTATTGACTGGGGTTACATAAGTGGCTGGATCTTGGGTATATTACTTGGAAACCTAACTCAGGATTGTTCACTTGCCAGATTGGCAGAGTTTCAAAGGTATGAGAAAATGTATGTGAAGCCTCTTGAAATTCAGGCTTCTAGCTGACATGTAATTCTCACTGAATTTTGTTGGTTTAAGCAAGTCACAAGCCCAGCTCAGATTTATGGGGTGGAGAAATAGATTCCTCTACCTATTGGCTTCCCTCATGGCTCAGAGGTTAAAGCGTCTGGCTGAAATGCAGGTAGACCTGGGTTCGATCCCTGGTCGGGGAGATCTCCTGGAGAAGGAAATGGCAACCCACTCCAGTACTCTTGCCTGGAGAATCCCATGGAGGGAGGAGCCTGGTAGGCTACAGTCCATGGGGTCGCAAAGAGTCGGACATGACTGAGCAACTTTACTTCACTTCACCTATTGGAAAACCTGAAAAAAAAAACTATTGGTACCTGGCATGGATACAATCAGGGAAGAACTCATAGCAGTTTTTCTTTCTTTCTTTCTTTTTTTTTTTTTCCAGTCTATCTACCACTATGAGATTAAAGCAAACTCTAGAAGGATTAAGAGTGCAAGATGATCTAAAACTTCTGTCTAATAAGTGAAAAAGATAAGCTCAGTTTGTCATTAATTTCCAAGGGGAATCCAATATATTCTTCAAATCAAATAGAAGTGAAGTGAAGTGAACGTCACTCAGTTGTTTCTGACTCTTTGCGACCTCATGGACTATACTGTCCCTGGAATTCTCCAGGACAGAATACTGGGGTGGGTAGCCATTCCTTTCTCCAGGGGATCTTCCCAATTCAGGGATCAAACCCAGGTCTCCTGTATTGCAGGCCAATTGTTTACCAGCTGAGACACAAGGGAAGCCCTTCAAATCAGATATGAAAAGAATTATTATGAAAAATAGGTCTTAGGCAACATACGGAACAGTTTCAAAGTGAAATTAAAGGGGATGCATATATGGCTTTGTTGCATACTCTATACATTCAACACATTCCTACCATAAGTCAATAATTCCACCATGTGACAGGAATATAGAGATAAGCAGAACAGTGTTCTCTTCTAGTAAAAAATTTTATTTACCTAATCCCCACAGTTTTTCAGGACTCATTCACATGGTTCACATATATCTAGTGGTCCATATGGATCTCCTTTGTCTCTCTTTCAAATCCTTGTGTCAATATAATTTAAATATAATGAAAGAGACAAACAAACAAACCATAAAATATGCTAAGTGGCCTGCTATGAGAAATATAATACACATAAACACAGGCAGCTACTTTAGTGAGGAGGGTTAAGAAAAATATCCAGGAGAAATTGATAAATCCTGAGGACAAGTAAATGTTGGCCATGCAGAGCTATAGAGACAGGTACTCAGTGTGCTCTAGGAACTAAAAATAACCTCTTATGATCAGAGGTCTTGGAGACACAGAGGATGTGGCAAGAATGTTAGTGGTCTCACACTTCTTTGATTTTCTTTAAATTGATGCTACCCATTTATAGGCTATTGTGGTTTTAGGCCTTAAACTTGAGTAAATACAATCATAATGGACATTTTGGTTCAGCATGTCATTATGCCTTATATTAGCTTTAGCAGTCACTGGCTACAGAAAAGTTAGCAAATAATAGGCTTGGGGGAACAGGCAAATGGCTACCATGGAAACCTTGGTAAACACAGTCATAGGAGCCTCACTGTGTGGGCTACAACAGAAGACCTTAAACCATGTGCATTTTCCTAAAATTTCAAATGAAAGAAAGACAGGGGAGGGGTAACCTTAAGAGAGACTTTTGGATCCAGGAAAATCACACTGAAATGAAAGCATTTTAATAATACTATTTCCTGTTTGCACTGTGATGCTCAGCCAGCTTAGGAAGCTACATCTTTAAAATTCAAAACCAGCTGAGTTACATGTGATCTATGGCAAAATAAGGATATTCTGGCAGTAAACTGTTAGTTCAAAATATAATATTAGGAGTAAAATTTCACTCCTATTAATGTTTCAAATTTCTTTGGAGTTGATTAGAATAGCCTTATCCATATGATGAAAAGTTGACTCTGGATTTGGGAATTTTTGAAGCCAAGATTATGGGTTTTCATGTAAGAGCTTCATATATAGAATGGCAGATAATTTTTTAATATAAATAAAAGCCTATTTCATTTTTAAAAATGTATTCCATTTTCATACATTTTGTTAGAGGAACACAATCATTAAATTCCTAGATTACTGCAAATCCAAAGGCAAAGGACAATGTATAGTCCTGTGTTTTGAATAATCTGTCTGTGGGGATTATATTTATTCAAAAAATCAAAGAGGAACTAAAGTTTCTTTGAAAAAATACTTTAGTGTTAAATATCAGAAATAACCATTAGAGAAAGGAAGAATTTTCTTTTGCAGAGGATTTAAATCTTAGACAAATAGAGAGCTATGAATGAGAAAGTGAGATCTCCAGGGCATGGTAGATGAGTGTAAAAAGGAAATGGATATGCATATGGGGCTACATTCTTAGAGATGATGATAGAAAAAGTGTTTGGTTGTTACTAGATCAGAATTAGTGTCTCCATCTAAAACATAAAATGAAGCAAAATATCAGAGAGTAGAATGCAGTGACTGTTCTGGAGGCAGTCAAGATTCTAATTCTCTTAAAGTTGGACAAAGAGAATTTTTTTCTCAAAGAGCAATTCAGTAAAAATCTCTAAGTAGGCCAGTACAGCTAAATGGTTAATAATTGTGTGATCATCAGCCAATAGATAGCAATCTCAGCCAAAGGAAGTGGGTGTTGATTCCTCAAGGAACTGTTTCTCAGTGAGAAGAATGGAGTTTACACAGTGATTCCAAAATCTCAGGGAAGTTTACTATTTGAGGCATAGGTTTAAATGTTTCACTTTAATTCTTGATACTCATAGTAATCCTATGAGATCTACTATAATGCTGTTTTTACAGAGCAATTTAGCAAGTTTCTCAAGTTCACACTGCTTATAAAATGTCAGACTTGAAAGTCAAATCAAGTCATTCTGGCACTGGAACATATAGTCCTACTTCACATTCTAGAGAGGGACCTTGAGCAGAAGTCTGCAGAACACTAATGGAAATGATGGGAAGTGGAAAGGACATGTTGTGACTTCTGATATATGTTGAAGATGTAGCACTAAAATCAATTCTTGCAAATGCAAAGGGCAAGTATTTTGTGCTCAAAATATGTAGTCTTCCAGCACTCAAATTTAACAAGGAACTCTTGATTAAATTCTTAGGTTTAAGTGTTATATAAATAGCGTGTTTCTTGGGTTAACTCCTCTACATTTTCCTCTATGTCAAAGTTTTCATGAAAGTTATGAATAAAGCAATAAGTTTGCATTATGTAGAAGGAGCCAACAGAATTATAAGCCTGCTCATTAAGGCAGTCCTAAGAGTTTTAGAAACCAAAGAAAGGGTAGTTACATTGAAATGTTATTATGAAAAATACATCTCTTACTCTACATACTTATTGAAAGGATCATCTCATGTCTTCATGTAGGTGGCATGGCTGGATATTTAAAGGCCCAAATCAATGTGGGTTTTTTTTTTTTTTTTCAAGAAAAGGACTTTTCATCTGCAAAACTAACAAAATTAAAATGGACTCTTAAATTTCACCATATAGAGATTATATTAACTCAATATTTATAAGGGTTATAGCAATGATAACCATGATCTGTCTATTTCTAAGCAATGTTGTATTTTTCTTGCTTGTACCTGTATGAACTTAAACCACATTTTTTAAAAAGTGACCTGAAACTTAATGCCAAATAAACATGCTTTCCATTCCTCATAATATGCATTCTAACCTATCATGCCTGTCAAACTATTTGGCAGGTGCTATATAAATATTCAGATACATAGGGTCTATGAATATTTATGTGCTAAAGTTGCATTTAATTTTACATATCTTATAAATAAATAGGAAAAGACCTGCAAAAGGGAACAATTTAGTCATGTCAGGTTCTCTATAAATAAATTCATCCTTTGTGTGTGATATGGATTCCATATTAATTCATAAAAGAATGCTGAGCATTTTTATAATGGGAGATTACATAATTAAATTATTTTTAAAAATAATCTGAATCTAACAGTTAAACTTGGCTCCCTGAGCAGAAATGGATACTTAAAAATTTATCTCCTTGAATTAAGAGATTATTACTTGCATCTGTGAAAATAATTAGACAAATTAAATTGTTGGCTTTTCTTTCCATTTATATGTAAAACTAAGCATTACATAAAATTAAATGGCAGTTCAAAAGGATGGAATTGTGTGGGAATAGCATTTATGATAAAAAAGCTTAAATCATCATTCCTGTGCTCTCTATTCACACATAAATTGACATCAGGACACATTTCCAGCTCATCTGGGCAGATGTTGATGATGAAGCCCAGTTCACTAATGGGATCTCTGTGTAAGATAATGAACATTGCTCAAAAGCTAATAACATGTTTTCTTAATAAGAAAATTTGACTTCATTTTTGTCAGAGTCTTGGCACAGTATTTAAGGACTTTAGGTTTCTAGCTTAAAAGATTAATCTGATTTCAATAACCAGGGAGCCACTAATTTTCTTTATGTCAAAATATCAAATGGAAAACCCTCAAAGTAACTCTTCAGTCCTTACACAAGGGTGTCTATTTCTAATAAAGACTCATATAGGCCATAAGGAATTACCTTCCTCTATGCCCTACAATTCAGTCTTCAGTCAGATTTCAGTCTCATCTGAATTCAAACTACCTACATTATGTGCCCTGGATGGAGCTTCTGGAAAAGGAATAATAGAAAAAGACAGGGCACATCTTTTGTTAAGTCACAAGATTTAAACATGTATCACTTTTACAGGGAAGTTTCTTTCTGTAACTTCCCTGATATCCTTTGTGTCTTATAGCAACTAATCTATAAATAAGTCTATCAGATTTTATTATATATCCAAGCAAGTGTTTAATCTCTCTGCATTAAGCATTAACAGATTTTCAAATATTATACCAAATTTTATATGTGTGTGTGTGTGTGTGTGTGCTGTTTGATTGTTACATGGAAACATCACTTCAGTTCAGTTTAGTTGCTCAGTTGTGTCCGACTCTTTGTGACCCCATGAATTGCAGCATGCCAGGCCTCCCTGTCCATCACCAACTCCCAGAGTTTACCCGAACTCATGTCCATAGAGTCGGTGATACCATCCAGCCATTTCATCCTCTGTCGTCCCCTTCTCCTCCTACCCCCAATCCCTCCCAGCATCAGAGTCTTTTCCAATGAGTCAACTCTTGGCATGAGGTGGCGAAAGTACTGGAGTTTCAGCTTTAGCATCATTCCTTCTAAAGAACACCCAGGACTGATCTCCTTTAGAATGGACTGGTTGGATCTCTTTGCAGTCCAAGGGACTCTTGAGTCTTCTCCAATAGCACAGTTCAAAAGCATCAATTCTTCGATGCTCAGATTTCTTCACATTCCAACTCTCACATCCATACATGACCACTGGAAAAACCATAGCCTTGACTAGATGGACCTTTGTTGACAAAGTAATGTCTCTGCTTTTAAATATGCTATCTAGATTGGTCATAACTTTCCTTCCAAGGAGTAAGTGTCTTTTAATTTCATGGCTGCAATCACCATCTGTAGTGATTTGGAGCCTAGGAAAATAAAGTGAGCCACTGTTTCCACTGTTTCCCTATCTATTTCCCATGAAGTGATGGGACCAGATGCCATGATCTTTGTTTTCTGAATGTTGAGCTTTAAGCCAACTTTTTCACTCTCCTCTTTCACTTTATCAAGAGGCTCTTTATGTCCTCTCCACTTTCTGCCATAAAGGTGGTGTCATCTGCATATCTGATGTTATTAATATTTGTCCTGGCAATCTTGATTCCATCTTGTGCTTCTTTCAGCCCAGTGTTTCTCATGATGTACTCTGCATATAAGTTAAATAAGCAAGGTGACAATATACAGCCTTGACGTACTCTTTTTCCTACTTGGAACCAGTCTGTTGTTCCATGTCCAGTTCTAACTGTTGCTTCCTGACCTGCATATAGGTTTTTCAAGAGGCATGTCAGGTGGTCTGGTAGTCCCATCTCTTTCAGAATTTTCCACAGTTTATTGTGATCCACACAGTCAAAGGCTTTGGCATAGTCAATAAAGCAGAAATAGATGTTTTTCTGGAACTCTCTTGCTTTTTCGATGATCCAGCAGATGTTGACAATTTGATCTCTTGTTTCTCTGCCTTTTCTAAAACATGGAAACATAGTTGTAGTTATAAGCATCTATTAGAAAGTGCTATTCACGCTCACTTGTGTCCAACTCTTTGTGACCCCATGGACTGAACAGCTCATGGAATTCTTCAGAATACTGGAGCGGGTAGCCTTTCCCTTTGCCAGGGGATCTTCCCAACCCAAGGATTGAACCCAGGTCTCCCACAGTAGGTCTCCGACATTGCAGTTGGATTCTTTACCAGCTAAGCTACAGGGGAAGCACAAGAATACTGGAATGGGTAGCATATCCCTTCTCCAGTAGATCTTCCCAACCCAGAAATCAAACCAGGGTCTCCTGTATTGCAGGTGGATTCTTTACCAACTGAGCTATCAAGCAAGAACTTTTAAATATGCAGAAGCAATTTTCAATTACCGTGTTTTAAGAGAATGACCCCTAAAGGCTTCCATGATGGCTCAGAGGGTAAAGAATTGCCTGCCAGTGCAGGAGACACAGGAGACATGAGTTCTGTCTCTGGGTCAGGAAGATCCCCTGGAGAAGGGAATGGCAACACACTCCAGTATTCTTGTCTGGAGAATCCCATGAACAGAGGATCCTGGTGGAATGTAGTCTATGGGATCACAAAGAGTTGGACACAACTGAGAGACTAACACTTTCAGTTTTCAAGAGAATACCTCCCAATTTTGGTGAAAAGCACACTAACACTGGAGATCATGAGTCAGTTTTCAGCACCTATGAACTGCCTAAATGTAACCCTTTTGGAACTTCAAATTTTATTTTTCTGGGAAAATGATCTATAGACATCAATAACCTTTTCAATGGCTATATGGACCACAAAAAATTTAAAAACACTGAGATGATATTTATAACCACATGAGTATATTGGAAAAACTAATTTAAGATTTATTGGCATAATTTTCATACTCAAGCCAGCATAGTTTTTTAGAGTTCAATCAACAGAAATTTATTTCATATTAACTCAGGAGATAGGGGGCTTCCCAGGTGGCACTAGTGGTAAAGAATCTGCCAGTGCAGGAGACATAAGAGACACATGTGTGATCCTTGGGTTGGGAAGATCCCTTGAAGGATGGCATGGCAACCCACTCCAGTATTCTTGCCTGGAGAATGTCATGGACAGAGGAGACTGGCAGTCTACAATCCATAGGGTCACAAGGATTTGGAAATGACTGAAGCAACTTAGCAGCAGCAACAGGATATAGGACTTTTTTTTACCAAACAGGTAGAATGCCTGCTCAAAACATTTTAACTTGTTATACAACTATTCATAATAGAAAGTGAGAAAGCCAGTTTTATTGTCATTGTTGCTTAACTGTTATAATAGAAAACCATTTTATGAAAGGTGACGAAGTGGCCTAGTTAAAGATGTGATGTATTATATCCTCTAGCTAGTGCCAGCATTGCTTCTAAAGGAAACTACAATTCTGAGTATGAAATAACTAGCTTAAATTGAATTTTCTGAAGAATTAGTCTGTTCATTGGAAACTGTTTATTTCCCATGACTTAAATGGTCTTTTTATGGACAATAAACCACAGAATGTGAACAGCCTTCCTGAAATGTTTAAGAGGGTCACTGAAACGGTGTTAAGAGATAAATGCATTAACTTAAGAAAATGCTTCGTTTAGTCCTTGAGAAATCCTCAACTTATTTTAAAAGTACACGTTTCACTTTAGAATTTAGAATTATACTAGCATTGTTTGCTAGATTCTACTGAAATGCTTTAATGCCCATAGTATTTACTTTCATTTTAGTAATAGGAAAGTCAGGACTTGTGTTTAAACATGCTTGAGTTATAAATACATGTTCCATTCAGTCTGGCTCATAAGGTCATGTCAAAATTAGCATTTACTCTTGCTCAAAATGTTACATATTTATAAAAAATACAAAGTTGTTTAAAATGCCTGTATGATTTGTTGGTTTTTCAGAAGTGTGTTGTTCAGCCTCCATATGTTGGGATTTTTAATAGTTTTTCTGCTGTAATTGAGATCTAATCTTAATGCATTATGGTCAGAAAATATGCTTGGAATGATTTCAATTTTTTTTGAATTTATCAAGGTTAGATTTATGGCCCAGGATGTGATCTATTCTGGAGAAGATTCTGTGAGCACTTAAGAAAAAGGTGAAATTCATTGTTTTGGGGTAAATGTCCTATAGAGATCATCTAGGTCTAACTGGTCTACTGTATCATTTAAAGTTTGCATTTTGTTGTTAATTTTCTGTTTAGTTGATCTGTCCATAGCTGTGAGTGGGGTATTAAAGTCTCCAACTATTATTGTGTTATTGTCAATTTCCCATTTCACATTTGTTAGCATTTGTCTTACATATTCCGGTGCTCCTATGTTGGGTGCATATATATTTATAATTGTTATATCTTCTTCTTGGATTGATCCTTTAATCATTATGTAGTGGCCTTCTTTGTCTCTTTTCACAGCTTTTGTTTTAAAGTCTATTTTATCAGATATGAGTGCTTTCTTTTGGTCTCTATTTGCATGGAATATCTTTTTCCAGCCCTTCACTTTCAGTCTGTATGTGTCCCTTGTTTTGAGGTGGGTCTCTTGTAGGCAGCATATATAGGGGTCTGGTTTTTGTATCCATTCAGCCAGTCTTTGCCTTTTGGTGGGGCATTCAACCCATTTACATTTAAGGTAATAATTGATAAGTATGGAGTAGCCATCATGGTCAATAAAAGAGTCTGAAATGCAGTATTTGGATGCAATATCAAAAACGACAGAATGATCTCTGTTCATCTCCAAGGCAAACCATTCAATATCACAGTTATCCAAGTCTATGCCCCAACCAGTAACGCTGAAGAAACTGAAGTTGGACAGTTTTATGAAGACCTACAAGATCTTTTAGAATTAACACCCAAAAAGGATGTCCTTTTCATTGCAGGGACTGGAATGCAAAAGTAGGAAGTCAAGAAACACCTGGAATAACAGGCAAACTTGGCCTCACAATGAGGAATGAAGCAGGGCAAAGATTAATAGAGTTTTCCCAAGAAAATTCACTGGTCATAGCAAACATCGTCTTCCAACAACACAAGAGAAGACTCTACACATGGAATCACCAGATGGTCAACACCAAAATCAGATTGATTAAATTCTTTGCAGCCAAAGATGGAGAAGCTCTATACAATCAACAAAAACAAGACCAGGAGCTGACTGTGGCTCAGATCATGAACTCCTTATTGCCAAATTCAGACTCAAATTGAAGAAAGTAGGGAAAGCCTCTAGACCATTCAGGTATGACCTAAATCAAATCCCTTATGACTATACAGTGGAAGTGAGAAATAGATTTAAGGGCCTAGATCTGATAGATAGAGTGCCTGATGAACTATGGAATGAGGTTCGTGACATTGTACAGGAGACAGGGATTAAGACCATCCCCATGGAAAAGAAATGCAAAGAAGCAAAATGGCTGTCTGGGGAGGCCTTACAAATAGCTGTGAAAAGAAGAGAGGCGAAAAGCAAAGGAGAAAAGGAAAGATATAAGCGTCCGAATGCAGAGTTCCAAAGAATAGCAAGAATAGATAAGAAAGCCTTCTTCAGCGATCAATGCAAAGAAATAGAGGAAAACAACAGAATGGGAAAGACTAGAGATCTCTTCAAGAAAATTAGAGATATGAAGGGAACATTTCATGCAAAGATGGGCTCGATAAAGGACAGAAATGGTCTGGACCTAACAGAAGCAGAAGATATTAAGAAGAGGTGGCAAGAATACATGGAAGAACTGTACAAAAAAGATCTTCATGACCCATATAATCATGATGATGTGACCCCTAATCTAGAGCCAGACATCTTGGAAAGTGAAGTCAAGTGGGCCTTAGAAAACATCACTACAAACAAAGCTAGTGGAGGTGATGGAATTCCAGGTGAGCTGTTTCAAATCCTGAAAGATGATGCTGTGAAAGTCCTGCACTCAATATGCCAACAAGTTTGGAAAACTCAGCACTGGCTGCAGAACTGGAAAAGGTCAGTTTTCATTCCAATCCCAAAGAAAGGCAAATGCAAAAGAATGCTCAAACTACTGCACAATTGCACTCATTTCACATGCTAGTAAAGTACTGCTCAAAATTCTCCAAGCCAGGCTTCAGCATACGTGAACTGTGAACTTCCTGATGTTCAAGCTGGTTTTAGAAAAGGCAGAGGAACCACAGATCAAATTGCCAACATCCGCTGGATTATGGAAAAAGCAAGAGAGTTGCAGAAAAACATCTATTTCTGCTTTATTGACTATGCCAAATCCATTGACTGTGTGGATCACAAGAAACTGTGGAAAATTCTGAAAGTGATGGGAATACCAGACCATCTGACCTGCCTCTTGAGAAATCTGTATGCAGGTCAAGAAGCAACAGTTAGAACTGGACATGGAAAAAGAGACTGGTTCCAAGTTGGGAAAGGAGTACATCAAGGCAGTATGTTGTTGCCCTGCTTATTTAACTTCTATACAGAGTACATCATGAGAAACGCTGGACTGGAAGAAACACAAGCTGGAATCAAGATTGCTGGGAGAAATATCAATAACCTCAGATATGTAGATAATACCACCCTTATGGCAAAAAGTGAAGAGGAACTAAAAAGCCTCTTGATGAAAGTGAAAGAGGAGAGTGAAAAAGTTGGCTTAAAGCTCAACATTCAGAAAACGAAGATCATGGCATCTGGTCCTATCACTTCATGGGAAATAGATGGGGAAACAGTGCAAACAGTGTCAGACTTTATTTTTCTGTGCTCCAAAATCACTGCACATGGTGATTGCAGCCATGAAATTAAAAGACACTTACTCCTTGGAAGAAAAGTTATGACCAACCTAGATAGTATGTTCAAAAGCAGAGACATCACTTTGCTGACTAAGGTCCATCTAGTCAAGGCTATGGTTTCTCCAGTGGTCATGTATGGATGTGAGAGTTGGACTGTGAAGAAGGCTGAGCGCAGAAGAATTCAGGCGTTTGAAGTGTAGTGTTGGAGAAGACTCTTGAGAGTCCCTTGGACTGCAAAGAGATCCAACCAGTCCATTCTGAAGGAGATCAGCCCTGGGATTTCGTTGGAAGGAATGATGCTAAAGCTGAAGCTCCAGTACTTTGGCCACCTCATGCAAAGAGTTGACTCATTGGAAAAGACTCTGATGCTGGGAAGGACTGGGGGCAGGAGGAGAAGGGGGCGACCCAGGAGGAGATGGCTGGATGGCATCACGGACTTGATGGAGGTGAGTCTGAGTGAACTCTGGGAGATGGTGATGGACAGGGAGACCTGGTGTGCTGCGATTCATGGGGTGTCAAAGAGTTGGACATGACTGAGTGACTGAAATGAACTGAACTGAACTGAACTGAACTGAACTGAATGATCCCATTTCCATTTACTTTATTGTTTTGGGTTCGGGTTTATATGCCCTTTTTGTGTATCCTGTCTAGAGAATATCCTTTAGCATTTGTTGGAGAGCTGGTTTAGTGGTTCTGAATTCTCTCAGCTTTTGCTTGTTTGTAAAACTTTTGATTTCTCCTTCATATTTGAATGAGATCCTTGCTGGGTACAGTAATCTTGGCTGTAGGTTATTTTCTTTCATCACTTTAAGTATGTCTTGCCATTCCCTCCTGGCCTGAAGCATTTCCATTGAAAGATCTGCAGTTATCCTTATGGGAATCCCCTTGTGTGTTATTTATTGTTTTTCCCTTGCTGCTTTTAATATTTGTTCTTTATGTTTGAATTTTGTTAATTTGATTAATATGTGTCTTGGGGTGTTTTGCCTTGGGTTTATCCTGTTTGGAACTCTCTGGGTTTCTTGGAATTGGGTGACTATTTCCTTTCCCATTTTAGGGAAGTTTTCAACTATTATCTCCTCAAGTATTTTCTCATGGTCTTTCTTTTTGTCTTCTTCTTCTGGGACTTCTGTGATTCGAATGTTGGAGTATTTCATATTATCCTGGAGGTCTCTGAAATTTCCTCATTTCTTTTAATTCGTTTTTCTTTTTTCTTCTCTGATTCATTTATTTCTATCATTCTATCTTCTATTTCACTAATCCTATCTTCTGCCTCGGATATTCTACTATTTCTTGCCTCCAGAGTGTTTCTGATCTCATTTATTGCATTATTCATTATATATTGACTGTTTTTTATTTCTTCTAGGTCCTTGTTAAACCTTTCTTGAATCTTCTGAATCCTTGTTTCCAGGCTATTTATCTGTGATTCCATTTTGATTTCAAGAGTTTGGATCATTTTCACTATCATTATTTGGAATTCTTTCTCAGGTAGATTCCCTATCTCTTCCTCTTTTGTTTGGTTTGGTGGGCATTTATCCTGTTCCTTTACCTGCTGGGTATTCTTCTGTCTCTTCATCTTGGTTATATTGCTGCGTTTGGGGTGGCCTTTCTGTATTCTGGGAATTTGTGGAGTTCTCTGTATTATGGAGTTTCCTTGCTGTGGGTGGGATTGTATCAGTGGCTTGTGAAGATTTCTTGGTTAGGGAAGTTTGTGTCGGAGTTTTGAAAGCAGTCCTAAGAGGAAAGTTCATAGCAATACAGGCATATCTCAAGAAACAAGAAAAAAGTCAAATAAATAACCTAACTCTACACCTAAAGCAACTAGAAAAGGAAGAAATGGAGAACCCCAGAGTTAGTAGGGCAGAAATAAATGCAAAAGAAACAAAAGAAACCATAGCAAGAATCAACAAAGCCAAAAGCTGGTTCTTTGAAAGGATAAATAAAATTGACAAACCATTAGCCAGACTCATCAAGAAACAAAGGGAGAAAACTCAAGTCAATAAAATTAGAAATAAAAATGGAGAGATCACAACAGACAACACAGAAATACAAAGGATCATAAAAGACTACTATCAGCAATTATATGCCAATAAAATGGACAACGTGGAAGAAATGGACAAATTCTTAGAAAAGTACAACTTTCCAAAACTGAACCAGGAAGAAATAGAAAATCTTAACAGACCCATCACAAGCATGGAAATTGAAACTGTAATCAGAAATCTTCCAGCAAACAAAAGCCCAGGTCCAGACGGCTTCACAGCTGAATTCTACCAAAAATTTTGAGAAGAGCTAACACCTATCCTACTCAAACTCTTCCAGAAAATTGCAGAGGAAGGTAAACTTCCAAACTCATTCTATGAGGCCACCATCACCCTCATACCAAAACCTGACACAGATGCCACAAAAAAAGAAAACGACAGGCCAATATCACTGATGAACATAGATGCAAAAATCCTCAACAAAATTCTAGCAATCAGAATCCAACAACACATTAAAAAGATCATACACCATGACCAAGTGGGCTTTATCCCAGGGATGCAAGGATTGTTCAATATCCGCAAATCAATCAATTTAATTCACCACATTAACAAATTGAAAAATAAAAGCCATATGATTATCTCAATAGATGCAGAGAAGGCCTTTGACAAAATTCATCATCCATTTATGATAAAAACTCTCCAGAGAGCAGGAATAGAAGGAACATACCTCAACATAATAAAAACTATATATGACAAACACACAGCAAACATTATCCTCAATGGTGAAAAATTGAAAGCATTTCCCCTAAAGTCAGGAACAAGACAAGGGTGCCCACTTTCACCGCTACTATTCAATATAGTTCTGGAAGTTTTGGCCACAGCAATCAGAGCAGAAAAAGAAATAAAAGGAATCCAAATTGGAAAAGAAGAAGTAAAACTCTCACTGTTTGCAGATTATATGATCCTCTACATAGAAAACCCTAAAGACTCCACCAGAAAATTACTAGAGCTAATCAATGAATATAGTAAAGATGCAGGGTATAAAATCAACACACAGAAATACCTTGCATTCCTATACACTAATAATGAGAAAGTAGAAAGAGAAATTAAGGAAACAATTCCATTCATCATTGCAACGAAAAGAATAAAATATTTAGGAATACACTTACCTAAAGAAACTAAAGACCTATATATAGAAAATTATAAAACACTGATGAAAGAAATCAAAGAGGATACTAATAGATGGAGAAATATACCATGTTCATGGATCGGAATAATCAATATAGTGAACAAGAGTATAGTACCCAAAGCAATCTAGAGATTCAATGCAATCTCTATCAAGCTACCAGCGGTATTTTTCACAGAGCTAGAACAATTAATTTCACAATTTGTATGGAAATACAAAAAACCTCGAATAGCCAAAGCAATCTTGAGAAACAAGAATGGAACTGGAGGAATCAACCTGCCTGACTCCAGGCTCTACTACAAAGCCATAGTCATCAAGACAGTATGGTACTGACACAAAGACAGAAATATAGATCAATGGAACAAAATAGAAAGCCCAGAGATAAATCCACACACCTATGGACACCTTATCTTCGACAAAGGAGGCAAGAATATAAATGGATTAAAGCCAATCTCTTTAACAAGTGGTGCTGGGAAAACTGGTCAACCACTTGTAAAAGAATGAGACTAGATCACTTTCTAACACCATACACAAAAATAAACTCAAAATGAATTAAAGATCTAAACGTAAGACCAGAAACTATAAAACTCCTAGAGGAGAATGTAGGCAAAACACTCTCTGACATAAATCACAGCAGGATCCTCTATGATCCACCTCCCAGAATACTGGAAATAAAAGCAAAAATAAACAAATGGGATCTAATTAAAATTAAAAGCTTCTGCACAACAAAGGAAACTATAAACAAGGTGAAAAGACAGCCTTCTGAATGGGAGAAAACAATAGCAAGTGAAACAATTGACAAACAACTAATCTCAAAAATATACAAGCAACTTATGCAGCTCAATTCCAGAAAAATAAACGACCCAATAAAAAAATGGGCCAAAGAACTAAATAGACATTTCTCCAAAGAAGACATACAGATGGGTAACAAACAGATGAAAAGATGCTCAACATACTCATTATTAGAGAAATGCAAATCAAAACTACAATGAGGTACCATTTCACACCAGTCAGAATGGCAGTGATCCAAAAGTCTACAAGCAATAAATGTTGGAGAGGGTGTGGAGAAAAGGGAACTCTCCTGACACTGTTGATGGAAATGCAAACTAGTACACCCACTGTGGAGAACAGTGTGGAGATTCCTTAAAAAATTGCAAATAGAACTGCCTTATGACCCACAATCCCACGGCTGGGCATACACTTGGAGGAAACAAGAATTGAAAGAGACACGTGTACCCCAATGTTCAGCACAGCACTGTTTATAATAATCAGGACATGGGAACAACCTAGATGTCCATCAGCAGATGAATGGATAAGAAAGCTGTGGTACATATACACAATGGAGTATTACTCAGCCATTAAAAAGAATACATTTGAATCAGTTCTAATGAGGTGGATGAAACTGGAGCCGATTATACAGAGTGAAGTAAGCCAGAAAGAAAAACACCAATACAGTATACTAACACATATATTTGGAATTTAGAAAGATAGTAATGACAACCCTCTATGTGAGACAGCAAAAGAGACATAGATGTATTGAATGGACTTTTAGACTCTGTGGGAGAGGAAGAGGGTGGGATGATTTGGGAGAATGGCATTGAAACATGTATACTATCATGTAAGAAATGAATCACCAGTCTATGTTCGATACAGGATACAGGATGCTTGGGGCTGGTGCATGGGGATGATCCAGAGAGATGATATGGAGTGGGAGGTAGGAGGGGGGTTCAGGATTGGGAACTCATGTACACATGTGGCTGATTCATGTCAATGTATGGCAAAATCAATACAGTATTGTAAAGCAAAATAAAGTAAAAATAAAAATTAAAAAATAAATAAATAAAATGCCTGTATGGATTATACTTGAAATATATCTTAATTTTTTAATACTTTTTTTCCAGTTATGGAATATTTTGAGTTTATCAGGGTGATAGATTAGTATATACAGTAATGTTTCAACTGTGTTCTTGGAGTTCTTACAATAAAATATAAAATTTCTCATGTAGAAACAATATTCCAAGATAAACAAAATTTGAGAAAAATGAGGATAAACAAAATTAAATGGATGTCATTTTTCAGAGCCTTTAAAGTTATTTCATATATTATATATAACATATATGGGCTTCCCGGTTAACACACTGGTAAATAATCCACCTGTAAGTTCAGGAGAATAGGGTTTGATCCCTACGTTGGGAAGATCCATGGAGAAGAAAATAGCAAGCCACTCTAATATTCTTGTCTAGGAAATCCCATGGACAGATGAGCCTGGAGGGCTACAGTTATGTGGTTACAAGAGTCAGACATGACTTGGTGACTAAAACAAAATAGCATAACATATATAATATGGTCTATATCTACTACATATTTTATACACTCATATACAGTGTTGTATATACACTCAGGCAGGAACTTCTAACAATACAGAAACAATTTTCACTTCCTGATGTTTTAAGAGAATAGCCTCAAATTCTCTCACTAACACTTGAGGTCTTGAACATAGTTTTTAACATTTATGAGCCTCCTAACTAAATGTATTTGTGTGTGTGTGTGTGTGTGTGTGTGTGTGTTGGTTCAGTTCAGTCACTCAGTCGTGTCTGACTCTTTGTGACCCCATGAACTGCAGCACGCCAGGCCTCCCTGTCCATTACCAACTCCTAGAGTCCACCCAAACCCATGTCCACTGAGTCGTTGATGCCATCCAACTATCTCATCTGTCATCCCCTTCTCAACCTGCCCTCAATCTTTCCCAGCATCAGGGTCTTTTCAAATAAGTCAGCTCTTCGCATCAGGTGGCCAAAGTATTGGAGTTTCAGCTTCAACATCAGTTCTTCCAGTGAACACCCAGGACTGATCTCCTTTAGGATGGACTGGTTGGATCGCCTTGCAGTCCAAGGGACTCTCAAGAGTCTTCTCCAACACCACACTTCAAAAGCATCAATTCTTCTGCGCTAAGCTTTCTTTATAGTCCAACTCTCATATCCAATACATGACAACTGGAAAAACCATAGCTTTGACTAAATGGATCTTTGTTGGTAAAGTAATGTCTCTGATTTTTATTATGCTGTCTAGATTGATCATAACATTTTTTTTCCAAGGAGTAAACATCTTTTAATTTCATGGCTGCAATCACCATCTGCAGTGATTTTGGAGCCCCAAAAAATAAAGTCTGACACTGTTTCCACTGTTTCCCCATCTATTTCCCATGAAGTGATAGGACCAGATGCCATGATCTTCGTTTTCTGAATGTTGAGCTTTAAGCCAAATTTTTCACTCTCTTCTTTCACTTTCATCAAGAGACTCTTTAGTTCTTCTTCACTTTCTGCCATAAGGGTGGTGTCATCTGCATATCTGAGGTTATTGATATTTCTCCCAGCAATCTTGATTCCAGCTTGTGCTTCCTCCAGCCAAGCATTTCTCATGATGTACTCTGTGTGTGTGTGTGTGTGTGTGTGTGTGGAGGGGGGATAATTCAATTTTGATTTTTTCTGGGAAAATTTGAGAAACTTCAACTTTCTAAATAAGATATCTTTTTTCATATATTGTTTATTAACATTTATTGGAACCAGTTGCTCTTTGGAGCTTATTTGTGAACCCTAACTTATATCTTCAAAGATATTTTTGATGCTTGTTCTTATTGTTGCTATATGCAGGAAGTGTTTACTTAGAAATATGGGAATGGACATCAAACAATTGCTGTAACCCAGTACCACCTCATATTTTACATGCTGAGAGATACAGTTATAAAATAATTAGGAGGAACAAAACTTGGCTTAATTTAGGAAAGCTTAGTTGAAAACAAATTTCAGAATTGAAAGAGACACATGTACCCCAATGTTCATCACAGCACTGTTTATAATAGCCAGGACATGGAAGCAGCCTAGATGTCCATCAGCAGATGAATGGATAAGAAAGTGATGGTACATATACACAATGGAGTATTACTCAGCCATTAAAAAGAATACATTTGAATCAGTTCTAATGAGGTGGATGAAACTGGAGCTGATTATACAGAGTGAAGTAAGCCAGAAAGAAAAACACCAATACAGTATGTTAACACATATATATGGAATTTAGAAAGATGGTAACGATAACCCTGTATGTGAGACAGCAAAAGAGACACAGATGTATAGAACAGTCTTTTGGACTCTGTTGGAGAGGGAGAGGGTGGGATGATTTGGGAGAATGGCATTGAAACACATATAATATCATATAAGAAACTAATTGCCAGTCCCGGTTCGATGCAGGATACAGGATGCTTGGGGCTGGTGCACTGGGATGACCCAGAGAGATGGTAAGGGGACGGAGGTGGGAGGGGGGTTCAGGATTGGGAACACGTGTACACACATGGTGCAAAACCAATAAAATATTGTAAAGTAATTAGCCTCTAATTAAAATAAATAAATTTAAATTAAAAAGAAAATTGCAGTTATTTCATGAGACAATTATTAAAGTGAAAATTATCATATGAGTAGGTAAGAAGGAATGTCTTTTGATATTAAAATTATCACTGACCAAAGTTATGAATCATGATTGGACTACACAATAATATTATTTTAGAGTCCAAAAGTAAGCAAAAAGTGAATGAAGAGTCAACTGAAACTAGCAAAGAATTAAGAAAGTCTGTCTAGGTAAAAAGAAGATGAGAAACAAATGTATATTTTGTATATGTATGTATGTTAGATACTTACTCTTGTCTAATTCTTCATTCCTTGGACTGTAGCCTGCCAGACTCCTTCATCCATGGAATTCTCCAGGCAAGAATTGTGTATAAACGTGACTTTTAGTTATCATTTTAAGAAATAAAGCATGATAGCTTATAATTAAATATATAGTGACAATGAGGCTCAGTCATTATTTTGGATCAAAATTAAGTTATTATTGTGTTGAACAGTAGGTGTGGTAGAAGAGAGGTAAACATATAATTAGCCTAAGTAGATTTTGAATAGATATCTACCCATGCACATTGATAAACAATATCTCTTCTCACCTTCAAAAGTGGAGAAGAACCAGGTAAGATTAACAATAGTTTCAAAATGATATACACATTACTCTGTTAGGAGTTTTAATTATATTGTGGAAATTAAAACTTAGTTTTTAATTACACCAAAATAAATCATTTAAAGAAATAGTTTAACATCTAGAAAATAAGACCTGAGATTTCCCTTTTAGTCTTCACTAAGACCATGGACAAAGATATTGTATTTTTGTGACAGATTGGATTGCTGCTTCAGATTCGGTATATAATTCAACCACCAACAATAATAAAAGTCATTGAAATTTCAATGTTGATTTGAGAATTTGAGATGGTACCTTATCTTCACACAATGCAGCATCCTTGAACAAAATTCAAACAATGAAAATGCATCAGTATGTTCTTAGGGAACATAAAAGCACCCATTCAAAGGGAATAAGACAAGTAAAGATGACTTGAAAATGTAGACTTGAAAATGTAGATGAAAAATGTAGACATTTTTTAAAACTAGTGAAGTCTATTCTTGAATTCATACTATTCACTGTGGAAATAACTAAAACCATATTGGGTCAAATCTATGTTGTTATACTTCCATGAGTCTTAAATATGATAAAATAATTTTTTTTGGCCAAACAAACTAGATTATAATAGAGGAAGCATTAATGACACTTTCAAGTATCTATACACATTTGATAAGCTGCCATGGATACACTTGCATTTTTAAAACTTCAGGTTTCATAGCATATTGAATATTGGAATATTTGTAAAAAAATTTAAAAGCTCATATAGAATATTTAAAATTACTTAAGAATAAATTATTTATAATAATATGAGAGGTATGATATAGATAAAATTATTTAAAATAATATTTAAACTCTACTACTTAGTTCCTCAGACGTCTCAATGATACATTTCTCATGCCTGATCTGTTTTTTTTTTTCTTTTTTTAAGGAAATACATTACTAAAGTTAATTATTTAATAAACTAGACTTAAACTAAATACCAAGTTACAGAGGATATTGTTATGTTGAAATTACATTTATTACTTTATTAATACTATAAACATTATGAGACCATGAAATGCAATCACTTAAGTTGAAAATAAGATAAATTGGGTTTCCCTTTGAGTTAACTCAGAAAATAATAAGTGATAAAACCATCCCATCTTGGAAGAGAAAGACTAACTAAAGTGGGGGAAAAAATTGATACTAACATGTACAAATAACATGTTGATCAAAAAGGGGCATTCAATTCCAATATACCTTGAAGTGAAGTGAAGTCGCTCAGTCGTTTCCAACTCTTTGTGACCCCATGGACTGTAACCCACCAGCCTCCTCCGTCCCTGGAATTCTCCAGGCAAGAATATTGGAGTGGGTTGCCATTTCCTTCTCCAGGTGCAGACAAATAGTTTGATTCGACTTAAACAAGGTACCTATAATAGTCAAATTCATAGAGTCAGAAAGTATACTGGTAGATGCCTGGGACTAGGGGAGAGAATGAGGAGGAGAATGAGGGCTTAGTGTTTAATGGGGACATAGTTTCAGTTCACAAAAGTGAAAGATTTGGGAGATGGATGATGATGAGAGTTGCACAACAGTGTGAATTTACCTAGAGCCACTGAACTGTACAGTTAAATATGGTTAAGATAGTATATTTCAGAACTTATGGTTGCCAGAGGATGACGGGAAGGGGTAGTTAGGGAATTTGGGGTGGACATGTACATACTGATATATCTAAAACGGATAACCAGCAAGGACCTATTGTATAGCACATGGAACTTTGTTCAATGTTGTTTAGCTGCCTGGATGGGAGAGGAGTTTGGGGGAGAACAGATACATGCACATGTTTCTCTGAGTCTTTATTCCGTTGTTCACCTGAAAATATCGAACAGTGTTAATTGGCTATACCCCAATACAAACTAAAATTTTTCAAAAAATGTATGTCTTATATCACAATGAAAACATTATAAATGCTCCTTCATAAACATAAATATAAGCAATAGAAAAAACAAAATTCACAGAGAGCATTTTGATGCTGCTTCTTCAACTGGGATATGAGTTATAAAAGCAAAGTTATTTAAATAGCATGGAGGAAATAACTTTGCTTAAAGTACTTAGCAATGAGTACACATTCTCTTTAGTTCTCTTTATAGAATGACTTCACTGCCCTTACTCTATTGACACACATTCTCTACTCTTTATCCTTTCTGCTTATGTTGGCAGATATACTATTTCAGTTTCCTTATAG
This sequence comes from Oryx dammah, assembly GCF_014754425.2. NCBI lineage: Eukaryota > Metazoa > Chordata > Mammalia > Artiodactyla > Bovidae > Oryx > Oryx dammah. The sequence continues at coordinate 52,708,802 of NW_024070211.1, forward strand.
TTTCTTATAACTTCAAAGTAATGATTTTATTCCCACTCCCGTTTAAAATCCTGAGAAAGGAAACTGACTAATTCATCATTCAGGGCACAGTGTGGTCAGAGATGGTTGGCCAGCCTGGAGGTCAGTCGTTTGGGATCAAATGCTTACTATTAGTCCAAAATATCTGAGGCCAGTGGTAGAAACAGAGACATAACCACTTGGTAATAGGAGTTGCCAAGGCACGTATTCTTAAAACTTACAAAGGTATGTAGACAAAGACCAATCTTTCCACTTCAGTTTCCAGTCAAGCTCTGTCCAGGGAAGAGTGTTCTGTAGCCAAAAATCCTGTCTGTCTGCATGGAAAGGCAAGAACAATTCATGTATATTGGAACTCTGACTCAGTCCTCTCTAATCTTATGCCATCAAGCCTGTGAATTTTAAAACGGGTTCTTTTCACTTATACTCCATTCCTTCCCTGAAAACTTCTGATTATAATGTGTGTCCCATGTAGACTATCTACTGGAAGAAAATATATTGAAAAGTAATGTACTGGTCTGATTTACTAGGCATATATGTCTATCTATAAATTACTAAATAAATACACTAAAAAAAAGAAAACATTTTCTTATAATGTTTGTTGTTTTGCATCAATATTAGCATGTCCTGTCATCTTTGAGACACTCATAAATTCAAGCCTCTAATGTATGGATGTGAGAGTTGGACTGTGAAGAAGGCTGAGCGCTGAAGAATTGATGCGTTTGAACTGTGGTGTTGGAAAAGACTCTTGAGAGTCCCTTGGACTGCAAGGAGATCCAACCAGTCCATTCTGAAGGAGATCAGCCCTGGGGTTTCTTTGGAAGGAATGATGCTGAAGCTGAAACTCCAGTACTTTGGCCACCTCATGAGAAGAGTTGACTCACTGGAAAAGACTCTGATGCTGGGAGGGATTGGGGGCAGGAGGAGAAGGGGATGACCAAGGATGAGATGGCTGGATGGCATCATGGACTCGATGGCCGTGAGTCTGAGTGAACTCTGGGAGATGGTGATGGACAGGGAGGCCTGGCATGCTGTGATTCATGGGGTCGCAAAAAGTCGGACACGACTGAGTGACTGAACTGAACTGAACTGAACTGAACTGAAGCCTGAAAAATTGAGTGCCAGATACTGCAGTGAGACAAACATATGAAGGCAAATGTCAATTGGAAAGAACTCTTGACAGCCAGTTAGCAAGCTGACCTTCCCTAGCTGACTTTTTCTTACATGTTTATCAATCATTTATTCCTGGTTCATTTTTATCAATATAATTATACAGAATACACATACACTCTCCTGTGTGCATGCACACACATGCACATGTACGTGTTAAAAAACGCTCACTTTAAAAATGCTTACTTTAGGATTTGTTGTTCATTGAGAAATTAAATTTCAGAAAAATTCTTTACTTCATAGCAATTTGTGAAAATAGATTTATATCAATAAAGGAATAAATTCAGCATTTAGATCATTTGTTATCACTTGTTATAAAAACACAATCAAGCAGGTTTAAGTTTCTTACTTTATGATGATGTTTTGATATCATCCACAAGACCATTCTTCTTAATATTTCTGACACTGTTATATTTACTATGACATTGAAAACTTTCTGGCCTAAAACTGGTTTATTTGTCCTTTTTTTTTTTTTTTTTTGTGCAAAGGTGTTAAAAGAGAAAAAAGTAATTAGAATTCTTCCAACGTTGCACATATTGCTTAATTTATACTCTTAATATTAGTTTGATTCAAATAAAATTGTTACTATCCAAATTTTATAACCTGCATGATTCTAATTTCACATGATTCAATCTAATAATTCCAAACTAGTCGTTATTTGGAAGTATGGCCTTGTTAAGTATTCTATTGGACCATATTGTGCTTCCTAATGCATAAATGTGTAATTGTTAATATTTGCTTCTAGACAGTTTCTTTGAGGAGTGCTTTAAACTTCCAAAAAGGCAAGAATACTAGAGTAGGTTGCCATTTTCTCCTCCATGGGATCTTTTTCACCCGGAGATCAAACTTGCATCTCTTGCATTGCAGGCAGTTCACCCACTGTACCATTGGGGAAGTCCAGGGCTGTAGTCAAGAATATCAAATCTGGAGTAAGAACTGGTGTCAGGTCCTTGCTGAATCATATGGTAGTTCTTTTTTTTTTTTTTTTTTTGATTTTGGGGAAACTTCCATACCATTTATTGTTCTTACTAATTTATTATTTCTTTCTTCCAAAGTAAACAATATAAAAACAAAAGAAAGCTTTCTAGGCAGAAATCTCAATAACTTGTGACTCCTAAACTTCAGGATTGTTTAATCTCATGTAATTCTTACACTATGCAGATGCTTCTGTGCAAAAGTGAGAATCAAATGCATGAGTATAGTAATAATCTAAGCAACTCCATCTAATGTAACACATAGTTATTGAGACTTTGCTGTGTGTAAATTGCTATTCTAAGTGGCTGAGGTATAAAAAGAATGTTCCAGAGATCATATAAAGAAAAGAATGAGTTTGCCTAGGAAGTGTTCAAATTATAATGATTATTCAATTTTAACTATAATCAAAAATCTGTGTAGATTTGTGATGGAAATCAAAAGTAGAAATGAATTCAAAAATCATAATTAATAGTCAACCCAAATGAGAATTTCATTGACTGAAGTCTCAGTCAGTGTTTCACTGACTAGCTGACATTTAAAGCAAGACCTGTTTAGTTGAGCCAAGGCAACTCATAGTGTCATCAAAGATAATAATGTATTGTTGCTTTAAGGCTCTAAAGCAATGTAATTCATTGTTGCTTTAAGGCTGGTTATTATGAAACAACAGATAACTAAAGTATCAAACAATTGTTTGCATAGTTTTTGTAGCACAAAACAATCTTAAGTCAATAATTGTAATTATATTAAAATTATATTGAAAAAATAGCAGTAGTAAGGCTATGTATTTTTGTGTTGAACTTAAATGCATTGAAATAAGGTCAACAAATTTTTAAAGAATAAAGCTTTGGTTTAACTGTTCACTTCAGTATATAATCATGAATTTAACTATACCAAGAAGTTCTGTTTTGTTTTCCTAATCATTTCAATTCATTTGTGGGACAGATTAAAAATATCTAATTTAGAAGTTGTCTCCATACTTTGCTGTCTCTTAGGTGTTGCTGAAAACTAGGTACTTGGGGAAACTTGTGGTGAATGGATACCAGCTCGTCAATTTCTTTCCTGATCAGTCTCACTACACCATGTCTATAAGAGGTTTACACAGTTTCCCTTTTTGTGTCTGCCTTTCCCTGGCTCCTTCTAATAGCAGCAAGGGGATGTCCCTGATGAAGTGTTCTTTTCTATAAAATAGAGCATGAATTTCAGGAGTGACACCTATAAATAGGAAGAACATTACTTGTTTTAAATGTAGCTTTAAGAATTTATTTTTTATTTAAATTTATTTAAATAGAGGATAACTACTTTACAATATTGTGAAGGTTCTTGCCATACATCGACATGAATTAACTACAGGTATAGATGTGTCCCCATCATCCTGAAGCTCTCCCCCAGCTCCTTCCCTACACTATCCCTCTGGGTTGTCCCAGAGCGCTGACTTTGGCACCCTGCCTCATGCACTGAATTTGCACTGGCCATCCGTGCAGAGCTCGGGTGGCTGCGATGACATGCAGAACATGGCCGAGAGGAACTACCCCACCTCCGAGGTCAGGGGCAGAAGTCGGGAGGACCCCACGCCTGAGGGGCGGTGACCGGGAGGAGCTACCCTGCATCCAAGGCCAGGGGCGGCAGCCCAGAGAAGCTGCCCCACACCCGAGGCCAGGGGTGGCAGCCAGGAGGAGGAACCCATAAGGAGGGGTGGCTGCATGGGTGACAGAGGGCCTAGAGAAGCTATTCCACATTCAAGGTTGGGAGGGGTGGTGGTGAGGAGATACCCCTCGTCCAAGATAAGGAGCAGCGCTGCGCTTTGCTGGAGCAGCTGTGAAGAGATACCCCACGTCCAAGGTAAGAGAAACCCAAGTAAGACAGTAGGTGTTGCAAGAGGGCAGACACACTGAAACCATACTCTCAGAAAACTAGTCAATCTAATCACACTAAGACCACAGCCTTTTCTAACTCAATGGAACTAAGCCATGCCCTGTGGGGCCACTCAAGATGGGGGGGCATGGTGGAGAGATCTGACAGAATGTGGTCCACTGGAGGAGGGAATCACAAACCACTTCAGTATTCTTGCCTTGAGAACCCCATGAACAGTATGAAAAGGCAAAATGATAGGATACTGAAAGAGGAACTCCCCACGTCAGTAGGTGCCCAATATACTACTGGAGATCAGTGGAGAAATAACTCCAGAAAGAATGAAGGGATGGAGCCAAAGCAAAAACAATACCCAATTGTCGATGTGACTGGTGATAGAAGCAAAATCCGATGCTGTAAAGAGCAATATTGCATAGGAACCTGGAATGTCAGGTCCATGAATCAAGGCAAACTGGAAGTGGTCAAACGAGATGGCAAGAGTGAACGTCGACATTCTAGGAATCAGCGAACTAAAATGGACTGGAATGGGTGAATTTAATTCAGATGACCATTATATCTACTACTGTGGGCAGGAACCCCTTAGAAGAAATGGAATAGCCATCATGCTCAACAAGAGAGTCCAAAATGAAGTACTTGGATGCAATCTCAAAAACGACAGAATGATCTCTGTTCGTTTCCAAGGCAAATCATTCAATATCACAGTTATCCAAGTCTATACCCCAACCAGTAATGCTGAAAAAGCTGAAGTTGAACGGTTCTATGAAGACCTACAAGACCTTTTAGAACTAACACCCAAAAAAGATATCTTTTTCATTATAGGCAACGGGAATGCAAAAGTAGGAACTCAGGAAACACTGGGAGTAACAGGCAAATTTGGTCTTGGAATACGGAATCAAGCAGGGCAAAGACTAATAGAGTTTTGCCAAGAAAATGCACTGGTCATAGCAAACACCCTCTTCCAACAACACAAGAGAAGACTCTACACATGGACATCACCAGATGGTCAACGTCAAAATCAGATTGATTATATTCTTCGCAGCCAAAGATGGAGAAGCTCTATACAGTCAACAAAAACAAGACCAGGAGCTGACTGTGGCTCAGATCATGAACTCCTTATTGCCAAATTCAGACTTAAATTCAAGAAAGTAGGGAAAACCACTAGACCATTCAATTCAGTTCAGTTCAGTTCAGTCGCTCAGACGTGTCCAACTCTTTATGATCCCAGGAATTGCAGCACGCCAGGCCTCCCTATCCATCACCAACTCCCAGAGTTCACTCAGACTCACGTCCATCGAGTCAGTGATGCCATCCAGACATCTCATCCTCTGTTGTCCCCTTCTCCTCCTGCTCCCAATTCCTCCCAGCATCAGAGTCTTTTCCAATGAGTCAACTCTTCCCATGAGGTGGCCAAAGTACTGGAGTTTCAGCTTTAGCATCATCCCTTCCAAAGAAATCCCAAGGCTGATCTCCTTCTGAATGGACTGGTTGGATCTCCTTGCAATCCAAGGGACTCTCAAGAGTCTTCTCCAACACCACAGTTCAAAAGCATGAATTCTTCATCACTCAGCCTTCTGCACAGTCCAACTCTCGCATCCATACATGACCACAGGAAAAAATATAGCCTTGACTAGACGGATGTTAGTCGGCAAAGTAATGTCTCTGCTTTTGAATATACTATCTAGGTTGGTCATAACTTTTCTTCCAAGCGTCTTTTAATGTCATGGCTGCAATCACCATCTGCAGTGATTTTGGAGCCCCAAAAAATAAAGTCTGACACTGTTTCCACTGTTTCCCCATCTATTTCCCATGAAGTGATGGGACCAGATGCTATGATCTTCGTTTTCTGAATGCTGAGCTTTAAGCCAACTTTTTCACTCTCCTCTTTCACTTTCATCAAGAGGTTTTTGAGTTCCACTTCACTTTCTGCCATAAGGGTGGTGTCATCTGCATATCTGAGGTTATTGATATTTCTCCCAGCAATCTTGATTCCAGCTTGTGTTTCTTCCAGTCCAGTGTTTCTCATAATGTACTCTGCATAGAAGTTAAATAAGCAGGGTGACAATATACAGCCTTGATGCACTCCTTTTCCTATTTGGAACCAGGCTGTTGTTCCATGTCCACTTCTAACTCTTGCTTCCTGACCTGCATACAGATTTCTCAAGAGCCTAAATCAAATCCCTTATGATTATACAGTGGAAGTGAGAAATAGATTTAAGTGACTAGATCTGATAGATGGAGTGCCTGATGAACTATGGAATGAGGTTCGTGACATTGTACAGGAGACAGGGATCAAGAACATCCTCAAGAAAAAGAAATCAAAAAAGCAAAATAGCTGTCTGAGAAGGCCTTACAAATAGCTGTGAAAAGAAAAGAAGTGAAAAGCAAAGGAGAAAAGGAAAGATATAAGCATCTGAATGCAGAGTTCCAAAGAATAGCAAAGAGAGATAAGGAACCCTTCCTCAGCGATCAATGCAAAGAAATAGAGGAAAACAATAGAATGGGAAAGACTAGAGACCTCTTCAAGAAAATTAGAGACACCAAGGGAACATTTCATACAAAGATGGACTCAATAAAGGACAGAAATGGTCTGGACCTAACAGAAGCAGAAGATATTAAGAAGAGGTGGCAAGTATCCACAGAAGTACTGTACAAAAACGATCTTCATGACCAAGATAATCACTATGGTGTGGTCACTCACCTAGAGCCAGACATTCTGGAATGTGAAGTCAAGTGGGCCTTAGAAATCATCACTACGAACAAAACTAGTGGAGGTGATGGAATTCCAGTTGAGCTATTTCAAATCTTGAAAGATGATGCTGTGAAAGTGCTGCACTCAATATGCCAGCAAATTTGGAAAACTCAGCAGTGGCCACAGGACTGGAAGAGGTCAGTTTTCATTCCAATCCCAAAGAAAGGCAATGCCAAAGAATGCTGAAACTACCACACAATTACACTCATCTCACACACTACTAAAGTAATGCTCAAAATTCTCCAAGCCAGGCTTCAGCAATACATGAACCGTGAACTTCCTAATGTTCAAGCTGATTTTAGAAAAGGCAGAGGAACCAGAGATTAAATTGCCAACATCTGCTGGATCGTGGAAAAAACAAGAGAGTTCCAGAAAAACATCTATTTCTGCTTTATTGACTATGCTAAAGCCTTTGACTGTGTGGATCACAAGAAACTGTGGAAAATTCTGAAAGAGATGGAAATACCAGACCACCTGACCTGCCTCTTGAGATACCTGTATGCAGGTCAGGAAGCAACAGTTAGAACTGGACATGGAACCACAGACGGGTTCCAAATAGGAAAAGGAGTACTTCATGGCTGTACATTCTCACCCTACTTATTTAACTTATATGCAGAGTACATCAGGAGAAATGCTGGACTGGAAGAAGCACAAGCTGGAATCATTATTGCCGGGAGAAATATCAGTAACCTCAGATATGCAGATGACACCACCCTTATGGCAGAAAGCGAAGAGGAACTCAAAAGCCTCTTGATGAAAGTGAAAGAGGAGAGTGAAAAAGTTGGCTTAAAGCTCAACATTCAGAAAACGAGGATCATGGCACCTGGTCCCATCACTTCATGTCAAATAGATGGGGAAACAGTAGAAACAGTGTCAGACTTTCTTGTTTTGGGCTCCAAAATCACTGCAGATGGTGACTTCAGCCGTGAAATTAAAAGATGCTTACTTTTTGAAGAAAAGTTATGACCAACTTAGATAGCATATTCAATAGCAGAGACATTACTTTTTCAACAAAGGTCTGTCTAGTCAAGGCTATGTTTTTTCCAGTGGTCATGAATGGATGTGAGAGTTGGACTGTGAAGAAAGCTGAGCACTGAAAAATTGGTTCTTTTGAAGTGTGGTGTTGGAGAAGACTCTTGAGAGTCCCTTGGACTGCAAGGAGATCCAACCAGTCCATTCTGAAGGAGATCAGCCCTGGGATTTCTTTGGAAGGAATGATGCTGAAGCTGAAACTCTAGTACTTTGGCCACCTCATGCGAAGAGTTGACTCATTGGAAAAGACTCTGATGCTGGGAGCGATTGGGGGTGGGAGAAGAAGGGGACGACCGAGGATAAGATGTCTGGATGGCATCACTGACTCGATGGACGTGAGTCTGAGTGAACTCCAGGAGTTGGTGATGGACAGGGAGGCCTAGTGTCCTGCGATACATGGGGTTGCAAAGAGTCGGACACGTCTGAGCGACTGAACTAAATGTATATGTTTCAGTGCTATTCTATCAAATCATCCCACCCTCGTCCTCTCCCACTGAGTCTGAGAGTCTGTTCTTTACATCTGTGTCTCCTTTGCTGCCCTGCTTGTAGGATCATTGGTGCCATGATTCTAAATTCCATATATATGCATTAATATACAGTATTTATCTTTCTTTTTCTGATTTAATTTATGTTCCATGTTCATCCAGCTCATCAGAATTGACTGAAAAACTTTCCTTTTTATAACTGAGTAATATTCAATTGCAGTATATATATCACAACTTCCTTATCCATTCTTCTGCTGATGGACCTCTTGTTGGCTTCCATGTCTTAACTATTGTAAATAGTGTTGCAACGAACATTGGGGTACATGCATCTCTTTCAATTCTGGTTTCCTCGGGGTGTATGCCCAGCAGTGGGATTGCTGGTTCATATGGCAGTTCTATTCCCAGTTTTTAAAGGAATCTCCATACTGTTCTTCATAGTGGATGTACCAGTTTGCATTCCCTATAAGAGTGTAAGAGGTTCCCTTTTCTCCACACCCTCTCTAGCATTTATTGTTTGTAGACTTTTTGATGATGGCCATTCTGATAGGCATGAGATGATGCCTCTTTTAAAATGTATAACTGGAGACCATGGACAGCCCAGAGACAGTTTTTATTTTTAATAGCAAAGACATTAAAGTATTTAACCTCCAATTAAAATAAATAAATTTATATTTAAAAAAAAAAACAGAAAAATGTCTGTGTTCTCTGAGTTAGTGATGATCCACTTTTTAGAGCTCTCTTTCGCTTTTTTCTTTATCTACTTCTGTGTTTTTGTACACATGCACATATCACATCATTTATCTTATTTAACAAAATGTATTTTTAAAAGCAAAAAAGATGAGAAAATTTCTTAAAATGATTAGTCTCCTGATAGAGATTTTTCCCCTTTATTTTTACTGTATATAGACTTTAAAAAAAGTTTTTTAGCCCTGTCCAGCTCAAATCTTATTCTTTGAAATCTCTCCTCTCTGACCAAGGAAAGTGACAAATGACCCTGTTGTGTGGTATGATGATGCATCTCATCTGCTTCTGTGCATTTGTGAGATATGGAGACAGGCCCTCTTCCCCTAATCCTTATCTCTAGCAAATATACTACACTGTTTATATCTCTGGGTGATTGCTTGAGCCCATGGTTAGCCTAGGACTCAGCTGAAAATTTAAGTCCCCTAGATGGACTAGTTCGCATTGAGTTGTGTCACTACTCAAGGCTGTTCTCTCAACTCAGAAAGCTCGAAGTATCAATACTTCTGTAGATGTTGCCAGCAGAAGTTTTCCTGAGAAGCAAGACTAGTCCTTGTGTTCATATGCCATTGCCTAGCTTCTTGGCAGCTTTTCACACCCTAATCCCCTAGGGAGAAGACGCAGAAACCATGCAGTCTTATTCTTTCTATAACATATCTTCAAATTCTACTCTCTCCTTCCTTTTGTCCATTTTGCTCTCAAGTCTCTCAATAAAAAATTGGGAGGTATGAGGAAAGAGGATTTAGAACTATTTGTGGCATGTACATCTCTTTAAATACGTTTGTTTTCCATGTTGCTAGATCTCTAGTGAATCTTCCAATTTATCATCCCCAGCCTATTCTCTTCAATTTATATGTGAAGTGCATGTGTGGAAAGGTGGCGGTGGAGGGAGTCTTGGGGACTTTGAAGCAAAAATCTTTGTCCTTTTTCCTCCATTGCTCAAGTTATTGCTGAGAGTAAACATTTTGCACTTCACTTCTTTACAAAAATATTCTGCTGTGGTAATAGAAATGCTCTGGTGGCACTCCTGAAGGCAAAACATATCATAGATATTTCAATTCTAGACCACCTATAATTACTAGAGCAAGGTGCACTGTGTTCAGTGTTCTTTTAGATGACTATTTATTGTACTATTCCAAAAAAGATGGTTTCCATAGCAACCTTGTCTGCAGATAGTTTCAGAATAGCCTTTTACAGCTTCAGAATCATGAGTATATTGTATCCTCTTGGAAAAAAAGAAGCAGATCAGGTTATACAATTAATTTATATTCAACATCAGGAAGAACTGTTTCTTCCCAAAGTACCTTTTACATGCACAAAACATCATTAACAATAATGCTCTAGTGTTTGTAGGAGAGAGAGAGAGTAAATGAAAGAGATTGATGATTGATTCTTCCCACTTCTCCCATCAGCTGCTCTCTGGTGAGGAATTAGAATTTTGTCTATTTTCTGAAAAAGTACATTGGATCTGATTGAAGTGTATGTCAAAAAAGAATGTGATGCCTCAAATAAGTATTCCAAGAATATGCTTGTATGTGGACATGTCTGAAAGGTACACACTCTGTTTATTTTCCTTTTGTTTAATGAGCATTTAAGCACCTTCTAATAACAAACACTGTGTGAACCTGCAAGTAAAACAATGAATATGATGTCACTGTTGTCCTCTAATTATAAAATCTCGAAGTGAAGGGTACAGTATAAAATGTAAAGACAACATGATACTTTGGCCACCTGATGCGAAGAGCCGACTCATTGGAAAAGGCCCTGATGCTGGAAAAATTGAAGGCAGAAGGAGAAGTGAACGAGAAAGGATGAGATGGTTGGATGGCATCACCGACTATATGGACATGAGTTTCAGCAAGCTTCGGGAGTTGGTGATGGAATGGGAAGCCTGGAATGCTGCAGTCTGTGGGGTCACAAAGAGTTCAACATGACAGGGCAACAGAACTGAACTGAGAGATTAAATCAGAACGAATGAAGCATTGCATAAAACTAGAGCATTAGTGGAAAAAAAATAAAACAGACACACAAATCAGACTGTTAGGTTTAACATGAAAAACATGGTCCTGATACATTACTGTCATACAATTCGTTAATCTACTCAGATGTTCTTTCTAGTAGAAGAGAAGTCTTTGTCATGGGTAGTCCAAGGGAGTCTCAAGAGTCTTCTCCAACACGACAGTTCAAAAGCATCAATTCTTCAGCACTCAGCTTTCTTTATAGTCCAACTCTCACATCCATACATGACCACTGGGAAAACCATAGCCTTGATTAGACAGACCTTTGTTGGCAAAGTAATGTCTCTGCTTTTGAATATGCTATCTAGGTTGGTCATAACTTTTCTTCAAAGGAGTAAGTATCTTTTAATTTCATGGCTGCAATCACCATCTGCAGTGATTTTGAAGCCCCCAAAAATAAAGTCTGATGCTGTTTCCACTGTTTCCCCATCTATTTCCCATGAAGTGATGGGACCAGATGCCATGATCTTCGATTTTTGAATGTTGAGCTTTAAGCCAATTTTCTCACTCTCGTCTTTCAGTTTCATCAAAAGACTTTTTATTTTCTCTTCTCTTTTTGCCATAAGGGTGATGTTATCTGCATATCTGAGGTTATTGATATTTCTCCCGGCAATAATGATTCCAACTTGTGCTTCTTCCAGCCCAGCGTTTCTCCTGATGTACTCTGCATATAAGTTAAATAAGTAGGGTGAAAATATACACCCTTTCATAATCCTTTTCCTACTTGCAACCAGTCTGTTGTTCCATGTCCAGTTCTAACTGTTGCTTCCTGACCTACATACAGGTTTCTTAAGAGGCAGGTCAGGTGGTCTGGTATTCCCATCTCTTTCAGAATTTTCCACAGTTTCTTGTGATCCACACAGTCAAAGGATTTGGCATAGTCAATAAGCAGAAATAGATATTTGTCTGCAAATCTCTTGCTTTTTCAATGCTCCAGCGGATGTTGGCAATTTGATCTGTGGTTCCTCTGCCTTTTCTAAAATCAGCTTGAACATCAGGAAGTTCACAGTTCACGTATTGCTGAAGCCTGGCTTGGAGAATTTTGAGCATTACTTTACTAGCACGTGAGATGGGTGCAATTGTGCAGTAGTTTGAGCAATCTTTTCCATTGCCTTTCTTTGGGATTGGAATGAAAACTGATCTTTTCCAGTCCTGTGGGCACTGCTGAGTTTTCCACATTTTTGGCATATTGAGTGCAGCACTTTCACAGCATCATCTTTCAAGATTTGAAATAGCTCAACTGAAATCCAATCACCTTCACTAACTTTGTAGGTAGTGATGCTTTCTAAGGGCCACTTGACTTCACATTCCAAGATGTCTGGCTCTAGGTGAATGATCACATCATCATGATTATCTGGGCTGTGAAGATCTTTTTTGTATAGTTCTTCCATGTATTCTTGCCACCTCTTCTTAATATCTTCTGCTTCTGTTAGGTCCATACCATTTCTGTCCTTTATTGAGCTCATCTTTGCACAAAATGTTCCCTTGATATCTCTAATTTTCTTGAAGATATCTCTAATCTTTCCCATTCTGTTGTTTTCCTCTATTTTTTTGCATTGATCACTGAGAAAGGTTTCTTATTTCTCCTTGCTATTCTTTGGAACTCTGCATTCAGATGCTTATATCTTTCCTTTTCTCCTTTGCTTTTCACTTCTCTTCTTTTCACAGCTATTTGTAAGGCCTCCCCAGACAGCCATTTTGCTTTTTTGCATTTTTTTTTCCCATGGGGATGGTCTTGATCCCTGTCTCCTATACAATGTCACGAACCTCTGTCCATAGTTCATCAGACACTCTGTCTATCAGATCTAGTCCCTTAAATCTATTTCTCACTTCCACTGTATAATCATAAGAGATTGATTTAGGTCATACCTGAATGGTCTAGCGGTTTTCCCTACTTTCTTGAATTTAAGTCTGAATTTGGCAATAAGGAGTTCATGATCTGAGCCACAGTCAGCTCCTGGTCTTGTTTTTGTTGACTATATAGAGCTTCTCCATCTTTGGCTGCAAAGAATATAATCAATCTGATTTCGGTGTTGACCATCTGGTGATGTCCATGTGTAGAGTCTTCTCTTGTGTTGTTGGAAGAGGGTGTTTCTTATGACCAGTTCCTTCTCTTCGCAAAACTCTATTATTAGACTTTGCCCTGCTTCATTCCATATTCCAAGGCCAAATTTGCCTGTTACTCCAGGTGTTTCTTGACTTCCTACTTTTGCATTCCAATCCCCTATAATGAAAAGGACATCTTTTTTGGGTGTTAGTTCTAAAAGGTCTTGTAGGACTTCATAGAACTGTTCAAGTTTGGCTTCTTCAGGATTATTGGTTGGGGCATGGACTTGGATTACTTTGATATTGAATGGTTTACCTTGGAAACGAATAGAGATTATTCTGTCGTTTTTGCGATTGTATCCAAGTAGTGCATTTTGGACTTTTGGACTCTTTTGTTGACCATGATGGCTATTCCATTTTTTCTAAGGGATTCCTGCCCACAGTAGTAGATATAATGGTCATCTGAATTAAATTCACCCATTTCAGTCCATTTTAGTTCGCTGATTCCTAGAATGTCAACATTCACTCTTGCTGTCTCGTGTTTGACCACTTCCAATTTGCCTTGATTCATGGACCTGACATTCCAGGTTCCTATTCAAGATTGCTCTTTACAGCATCAGACCTTGCTTCTATCACCAGTCACATCCACAAATGGGTATTGTTTTTCCTTTGGCTCCATCCCTTCATTCTTCTGGAGTTCTTTCTCTACTGATCTCCAGTAGCATATCAGGCACCTACTGACGTGGGGAGTTCCTCTTTCAGTATCCTATCATTTCGCCTTTTCAGACTGTTCATGGGGTTCTCAAGGCAAAAATACTGAAGTGGTTTGTGATTGTCTTCTCCAGTGGACCACATTCTTTTAGACCTCTCCACCATGATCCACCCATCTTGGGTGGCTGCACATGGCATGCCTTAGTTTCATTGAGTTAGACAAGGCTGTGGTCCATGTCATTAGATTTTCTCTGATTATGGTTTGTGTGTCTGCCCTCTGATTCCTCTTGCAACACCCTCCATCTTACTTGGGTTTCTCTTACCTTGGACATGAGGTATCTCTTCATAGCTGCTCCTGAAAAGCGCAGCCTCTGCTATTTACCTTGGACGAGTGGTATCTCCTCACAGCCGCCCCTCCTGACCTTGTTCTGGAAGTCACACAGTTGTCCAAGCAAGTGCAGAACCACGTCTCATGGTTTCATTCCACTGCAAAGTCAGGAGGACTGCTGGGATGCACAGAACCCTCCTCAAGGAGCTGCTGGTGCAGGCAGCCTAGAACATAGGCCTGGAGCAGCTCTATAGACTTTCTGAATTCTACTGGTCACACAAATTTGTTTACATAGATTAAGGAAATGCCATGGGAAACTTTTTAATTTCAATGAACTCTTTTTATAAGACTCTTTTTGCATTGACACAAAAATATTAATTGTGATAATTCAGTCCTTCATATGTTGAATCATAAGAAAGTTGAAGTACTGCTCTAGCACCCACGGCACCAATAGCCTTCAAAGCTGTATTCTTGATATCCTTCCCCTCCATTAATATCCACTACATTCTGCTAGTGAGTGAGACAATGGGCTGCTCCCTTCAGTTTGTGGCTTTTCTCTGAACCTCAGTGTAAAACTTTTTCTGTGACAAATATTTATTTGACTCTTATTGGATGGATTTAGCCATTCAATGTATAAGTGGATAAAAGTTACTGAATGGATAAGTTTACTAGCTTCATTTGAGAATGAAAAAAATAATATAGACAATTTATAAATCACAGGGAATAAAATGGAGGATCTAAAGTTACTATCAGTCTCAATAATTCACATGTTTTTCCAGATATTCAGTTTCTTGAGGCCATTGTCATTGAGTGTCCTAATTCATTCTTTGTTAGGAAACTATTTAGGCCTTTCTGTTACCCTCATGACATCCATGGTTCTTATTTTATTGAAAACATCAAGACCAATCAATTGTTAAACATTTCCTTTGATTTCTTAATTAGGTCATTGAATTTTTGAGCCATCTCCCTGAGCTCAAAATTTCTGATTCTGCAATTTAACCCTTTTTTGTCAATTACTTGCTATTGTCTTTATTAGAGTGTTAGTCTTTGGATGCCTCAAGAAGTCTAATATTGCTCATTAGTTGAAACAACTACTGTTTTCACTATATTTCACTTCCAGTAACTACATCTGATATATTATATTAGTTAGGAAACAGAATAATGAATAAGATAGAAGAAA
Organism: Oryx dammah; assembly: GCF_014754425.2. Classification (NCBI taxonomy): domain Eukaryota; kingdom Metazoa; phylum Chordata; class Mammalia; order Artiodactyla; family Bovidae; genus Oryx; species Oryx dammah. Next base: position 52,724,121 of record NW_024070211.1, read on the forward strand.
ATTTCTCTAGATCAATAATACAAAGTTATTTGTTTGGAAATACCCTGTGTCAAACGATGTCTCTGGCTATTCTGAAAATCACTTTACACACATAAAATATGTCTACAAGTGTGTATGATATTTTGCATGCCAAATATAATAAACCTCAAAATGTTGCTGGCAATATTAAGTGGAATCCAACTTGATCATTTTGCTTTGTTTTGTTATTTTTTTAATAATTGAGGAAACTCCATTTTTTAAAAATAAGTGAGGAAAAATTGCAGTTCAGAAACATTGAATCACTTGCCCTCTCTTGTATATTTAATATATGACCAAGAAAAGAGTTGAATAAAGATAACTTGGACTTGAAAGTTTAAATTCACACTTCTTGCTATTTTTCATAGCTATATTAACACAGTAAGGAAATTTTGCACAAACATTTTGGATGGGTTTCTCTTTCTCCTTATGAAATTTTGTTTTAATGAAAGCCCATAGTTTTACTTTAAGATTTCAGACAAACAGCACTTTTCATAGAAGATTTATGCCTTAGGCTCTGAAATGATCTGAGGCCACATCATTCTACTTCAGGGTTTGGTTCAAGAGCCATTCCCATGATGACACACTTTGATGTACATTAAATTTATTCTGTTTTTAGTGCTGTTTTCAGATTTCTTTTAACATTGCTGCCAGTTCCATTTTAATTAATTGTTTTTGGAAGTATTCTCAGAGACTCTTCTAGAAAAGTATGCTTCTTCAGGACTAAGTCAGATTATTTTCTAGGTCAACAATTATAAGGAATCAAGATATGCGTTCTGATCCGTGGACGGTCACTAATTAGCTGTATGATCCCAACCTTGGGGCGGGGCGGGGGAAGTAATTTAACCCCTCTGAAACTTTCTGACTTCACTTTTGATATAGTGACTGAACATAAAATATTTAATTCATTTCTAAGAGTCGGACACAACTGAGCGGCTTCACTTTCACTTTTCACTTTCATGCACTGGAGAAAGAAATGGCAACCCACTCCAGTGTTCTTGCCTGGAGAATCCCAGGGACGGGGAGCCTAGTGGGCTGCCATCTATGTGGTCGCACAAAGTCGGACATGACTGAAGTGACTCAGTAGAGCAGATCCCGAGTATTATATAAACCTATAATATTTTCCTTACACTCAGCTTCCTCTAAATGATGTCACATAAGCTAGGTCCAAGTCTCTACCCAATATTCTGAAGATTTTGACCTAGAGAGCTCAGTCTTCTTATACCTATAGGAGATAATCTTGGCAGGCTTTTCACAAATAACAAGCCATCCCTCTTCTCTTCAGGGAACACTACTAGCAATGTTTAAACTAACTCATCCTAACCTAGCACAGTAGATTGTAATGCCAAATAACTATGGTCAAATAAATAAGGCTGAACAAATTCAATTGTCTTGAACAAAGAATTTGGGGTTGAGATTCAGATTAAAAAAAAGTGAACTTATATAAACATTTTGCATGTACAGGATAGTATCACTTTCATTTATCCTTAAAGACAAGCCACTTGCTTGTCTTGCTATTTCTTAAATATTCCAAGAATACTGGCACCTCCAAGCCTATGCTCTTGTAAATACCTCTACCACTAAGGCATTTCCTTCAAATATATATGCAGTTTACTCCTTTTTCAGAGAGGTACTCCTTCACCATCTTATATAAACTATCACTTCTTATTCCACAAAATGCCATCCTGTTTTCACATGTTATTTTTCTTCATAGAACTCATTAGCATATTCTTTTTGTATCTGTCTCTCTTTATAAATTAAGCTTCATGGAAAGGGATAGCATCCTCCTCTGTGGTTTGCTGCATCTGGCCTTCAGATTAGTAAATAGTAGCTATTAAAACCTCCTCAATACCCTATATTGAAATACTGAGTGATGTATCTAACCCTTCAATTCCTGCTATCATGGAATTTCTTTGAATACTTTTAGTCAACTAGTAGGAAATTTTATTGTTGTTTGGTTGCCTAGTCCTATCTGACTCTTTTGTAAACACTATGGGCTCTAATCCACCAGGCTCCTCTGTCCATGGGATTTCCCAGGCAAGAATACTGGAGTGGGTTGCCATTTCCTCCTCTAGAGGATCTTCCCAATCCAAGGATCAAACCTGCATTGGCAGGTGGATTCTTTACCACTGAATCACCAGGGAAGCCCCGGGAAATATTATTCAGTTCAGTTCACTTGCTCACTTGCGTCCAACTCTTTGTAACTCCATGGATTGCAGGACACCAGGCTTCCTGATCCATCACCAACTCCCGAAGCTTGCTCAAATTCATGTCCATGGAGTAGGTGACGCTATCCATATTATTATTAGAATTCTAATTTTATTAGAATTTCTTAAATACTGAATTCAAGATTTCTGGCAAGTGCATGTGTGTGGAAGCAACACTGATTAAAAGCTATATTCCACTTCTGGATTAAGCTCTTTCAGAATTGATTCAGTTCAGTTCAGTTCAGCCCCTCAGTCATGTCCAACTCTTTGCAACCCCATGAATCACAGCACTCCAGGCCTCCCTGTCCATCACCATCTCCTGGAGATCACTCAGACTCACGTCCAACGAGTCCATGATGCCATCCAGCCATCTCATCCTCTATCATCCCCTTCTCCTCCTGCCCCCAATCCCTCCCAGCATCAGAGTTATTTCCAGTGAGTCAACTCTTCACATGAGGTGGCCAAAGTACTGGAGCTTCAGCTTTAGCATCATTCCTTCCAAAGAAATCCCAGGGTTGATCTCCTTCTGAATGGACTGGTTGGATCTCCTTGCAGTCCAACGGACTCTCAAGAGTCTTCTCCAACACCATACTTCAAAAACATCAATTCTTCAGTGCTCAGCCTTCTTCACAGTCCAACTCTCACATCCATACATTACTACTGGAAAAACCATAGCCTTGACTAGACGGACCTTAGTCGGCAAAGTAATGTCTCTGCTTTTGAATATGCTATCTAGGTTGGTCATAACTTTTCTTCCAAGGAGTAAGTGTCTTTTAATTTCATGGCTGGAATCACAATCTGCAGTGATTTTGTAGCCCAAAAAATTAAAGTCTGACAGTGTTTCCACTGTTTCCGCATCTATTTCCCATGCAGTAATGGGACTGGATGCCATGATCTTCGTTTTCTGAATGTTGAGCTTTAAGCCAACTTTTTCACTCTCCTCTTTCACTTTCATCAAGAGGCTTTTTAGCTCCTCTTCACTTTCTGCCATAAGGGTGGTGTCATCTGTATATCTGAGGTTATTGATATTTCTTCCGGCAATCTTGATTCCAGCTTTTGTCTCTTCTAGTCCAGGGTTTCTCATGATGTACTCTGCATATAAGTTAAATAAGCAGGATGACAATATACAGCCTTGATGTACTCCTTTTCCTATTTGGAACCTGTCTGTTGTTCCATGTCCATTTCTAACTGTTGCTTCCTGACCTGCATACAGATTTCTCAAGAGGCAGGTTAGGTGGTCTGGTATTCCCATCTCTTGGAGAATTTTCCAAGGTTTATTGTGATCCACACAGTCAAAGGCTTTGGCATAGTCAATAAAGCAGAAATAGATGTTTTTCTGGAACTCTCTTGCTTTTTCCATGATCCAGCGGATGTTGGCAATTTGATCTCTGGTTCCTCTGCCTTTTCTAAAATCAGCTTGAACATCAGGGAGTTCACGGTTCACGTATTGCTGAAGGCTGGCTTGGAGAATTTTGAGCATTACTTTACTAGCGTGTGAAATGAGTGAAACTGTGCAGTAGTTTGAGCATTCTTTTGCATTGCCTTTCCTTTTCCAGTCCTGTGGCCACTGCTGAGTTTTCCAAATTTGCTGGCATATTGAGTGCAGCTCTTTCACAGCATCATCTTTCAGGATTTGAAACAGCTCAACTGGAATTCCATCACCTCCACTAGCTTTGTTTGTAGTGATGCTTTCTAAGGCCCATTTGACTTCACATTCCAAGATGTCTGGCTCTAGATTAGTGATCACATCATCATGATTATCTGGGTCATGGAAATCTTTTTTGTATAGTTCTTCTGTGTATTCTTGCCACCTCTTCTTAATATCTTCTGCTTCTCTTAGGTCCAGACCATTTCTGTCTTTATTGTGCCCATCCTAGCATGAAATGTTCCCTTGGTATCTCTAGTTTTCTTGAAGAAATCTCTAGTCTTTCCCATTCTATTGTTTTCCTCTATTTCTTTGCATTGATCGCTGAGGAAGGCTTTCTTATCTCTTCTTGCTATTCTTTGGAACTCTGCATTCAGATGCTTATATCTTTCCTTTTCTCCTTTGCTTTTCACCTCTCTTCTTTTCATAGCTATTTGTAAAGCCTCCCCAGACAGCCATTTTGCTTTTTTGCATTTCTTTTCCATGGGGATGGTCTTGATCCCTGTATCCTGTACAATGTCACAAACCTCATTCCATAGTTCATCAGGCACTCTATCTATCAGATCTAGGCCCTTAAATCTATTTCTCACTTCCACTGTATAATCATAAGGGATTTGATTTAGGTCATACCTTAATGGTCTAGCGGTTTTCCCTATTTTCTTCAATTTGAGTCTGAATTTGGTAATAAGGAGTTCATGATCTGAACCACTGTCAGCTCCTGGTCTTGTTTTTGTTGACTGTATAGAGCTTCTCCATCTTTGGCTGCAAAGAATATAATCAATCTGATTTTGGTGTTCACCTTCTGGTGATGTCCATGTGTAGAGTCTTCTCTTGTGTTGTTGGAAAATGGTATTTGCTATGAACAGTGCATTTTCTTGGCAAAACTCTATTAGTCTTTGTCCTGCTTCATTCTGCATTCCAAGGCCAATTTTGCCTGTTACTCCAGGTGTTTCTTGACTTCCTACTTTTGCATTCCAGTCCCCTATATTGAAAAGGATATCTTTTTTGCGTGTTAGTTCTAAAAGGTCTTGTAGGTCTTCATAAAACTGTTCAACTTCAGTTTCTTAAGCGTTACTGGTTGGGGCATAGACTTGGATAACTGATATTGAATGGTTTGCATTGGAGACGAACAGAGATCATTCTGTCATTTTTGAGATTGCATCCAAGTACTGCATTTCGGACTTTTCTGTTGACCATGATGGCTACTCCTTTTCTTCTGAGGGATTCCTGCCTGCAGTATTAGATATGACGGTCATATGAGTTAAATTCACCCATTCCAGTCCATTTTAGTTCGCTGATTTCTAGAATGTCGATGTTCACCCTTGCCATCTCTTGTTTGACCACTTCCAATTTGCTTTGATTCATGGACCTGACATTCCAGGTTTCTATGCAATGTTGCTCTTTACAGCATCGGTGATTGCTGGTGATTGCTTCTATCACCAGTCACATCGACAACTGGGTATTGTTTTTGCTTTGGCTCCATCCCTTCATTCTTTCTGGAGTTATTTCTCCACTGATCTCCAGTAGCATATTGGGCACCTAATGACCTGGGGAGTTCCTCTTTCGGTATCCTATCATTTTGCCTTTTCATACTGTTCATGGGGTTCTCAAGGCAAGAATACTGAAAGCAACATACATTTATCAAATTTTTGCTCATCTAAATTAACAACTGCATGCAATTCTAATGTGCAAACCCTTGGCTTCAAATTTGAAAGCAGTTTTATACCTTTAAAACTGCTTGCTTCACAACTGTGGTTTCCCACAAAATGAGAAGTGGTTTGATTCTGCAAGCAAAACAAGGTGGGGCGAGCAAAAATTAATCTACCTGCTGAACCATTCATTGTTAGCTAATAAGAGATAGAGCTTTTCCTCTCTTCTCATTCTGAAGGACATTACTGTAGACAGGGTTTCCAGAGAAGTGTGCTTTGAAAGTGAAATTCACTCAGTCATCTTTGACTCTTTGTGACCCCTTGGGCTATAGACTTCATGGAATTCTATAGGCCAGAACACAGGAATGGGTAGCCGTTTTCTTTTCCAGGAGATCTTTCCAACCCAGGAATCAAACCCAGGTCTCCCACATTGCAGGCTGATTCTTTACTAGCTAAGCCACTAGGGAAGACATGTCCCATAAGCACGTGTTGTGACTGACGTAATTTATTTTTTATTTATTTATTTATTTATTTATGTAACTTGTCAGTTTTTATTTATTTTTTTTTTATTTTTTAAATTTATTTATTTATTTTTAATTTTTACTTTACAATTCTGTATTGGTTTTGGCATAGATTGACATGAATCCACCACAGGTGTACATGCGTTCCCAAACATGAGCCCCCCTCCCACCCCCCTCCCCACAACATCTCTCTGGGTCATCTCCGCGCGTCAGCCCCAAGCGTGTCATATCCTGCATCAGACATAGACTGGCATTTCGATTCTTACATGATATTATACATGTTTCAATGCCATTCTCCCAAATCATCACATCCTCTCCCTCTCCCTCTGAGTCCAAAAGTCCGCTATACACATCTGTGTCTTTTTTGCTGTCCTGCATACAGGGTCATCATTGCCATCTTCCTAAATTCCATATATATGTGTTAGTATACTGTATTGGTGTTTTTCTTTCTGGCTCACTTCACTCTGTATAATCGGCTCCAGTTTCATCCATCTCATCAGAACTGATTCAAGTGTATTCTTTTTAATGTCTGAGTAATACTCCATTGTGTATATGTACCACAGCTTTCTTATCCATTCATCTACTGATGGACATCTAGGTTGTTTCCATGTCCTGGCTATTATAAACAGTGCTGCAAGGAATCCAAATTGGAAAAGAAGAAGTAAAACTCTCACTGTTTGCAGATGACATGATCCTCTACATAGAAAACACTAAAGACTCTACCAGAAAATTACTAGAGCTAATTAATGAATATAGTAAAGTTGCAGGATATAAAATCAACACACAGAAATCCCTTGCATTCCTATACACTAATAATGAGAAAGTAGAAGAAGAAATTAAGGAAACAATTCCATTCACCATTGCAACAAAAAGAATAAAATACTTAGGAATATATCTACCTAAAGAAACTAAAGACCTATATACAGAAAACTATAAAACACTGATGAAAGAAATCAAAGAGGACACTAATAGATGGAGAAACATACCATGCTCATGGATCGGAAGAGTCAATATAGTGAAAATGAGTATATTACCCAAAGCAATTTACAAATTCAATGCAATCCCTATCAAGATACCGGCGATATTTTTCACAGAACTAGAACAAATAATTTCAAGATTTGTATGGAAATACAAAAAACCACGAATAGCCAAAGCAATCTTGAGAAAGAAGAATGGAACTGGAGGAATCAATTTGCCTGACTTCAGGCTCTACTACAAAGCCACAGTCATCAAGACAGTATGGTATTGGCACAAAGACAGACATATAGATCAATGGAACAAAATAGAAAGCCCAGAGATAAATCCACATACATATGGACACTGACGTAATTTATATTCAATACAATAACTTCTCTCTCACTGTGTTTCTTTTTCTTTCTCTGAAACTACAGAACTAAAGCTAAGTAACAGAGCCAAGATCAAAAGTCATAAAAATATGTAACAAGTTAGGAAGTTATATATTAAGAAGGATAAGAGTCTCAGAAACTCAAGAATCTTCTATTATACTGTTAGGAAGAGGGAGATGGAGTAGTGGGTAATTGTGCTTATGTGTTCAGTCATTCAGTCATGCCCGACTCTTGGAACACTATGGACTGAAGTCCTCCAGGCTCCTCTATCCAAGGGGATTTTCCAGGTAAGAATACTGGAGAGAGTTGCCATGCCCTCCTCTAGGGGATCTTCCCAACCCAGGGATCAAACCCAGGTCTCCTGCATTACAGGCGGATTCTTTAACATTTAAGCCACTAGGGAGTTACTATCATTTTAATTATTTTCTACTTGTCTTTACATTAAATACATTTACAGTTCAATGGGCTTCCCTGGTGGGTCAGATGGTAATGAATCTGCTTGCAGTGCAAGAAACCCAGCTTCAGTCTCTGGTTCAGGAAGATCCCCAGGAGAAGGGAATGGCTACCCACTCCAGTATTCTTGCCTGGAGAATTCCACGGACAGAGGAGCCTGGTGGGTTACAGTCCATGGGATCTCAAACAGTTGGACATGACTGAGTGACTAACACACTACATTCAATACACAGTTCTTTCTCTTATCCACTTGTAGAGTTTTATAATAAAAAATGCTTAATTTTTGGACTGTTCAGGTGGATAAAATTTTAAAGTTAAATACAAACCATCAACATTACCTTAGCAGTTATTCCACTATTGTTGTTGTTTAGTCACTCAGTCATGTTCACTATATGTGTTATTAATTTGGATGTTGACTGTATACTAAAAAAAACTTCTGTCTTAAGTAAACAACATATTCATTTAGCATTTTCTCATTCAGTCAGCTGATAAAAATTAAAAAATAGAAAATCTGATATTGAAATTAATCAATATAATTGTGATGAATAGGCCCTTCTGGCCAGTAAAACAACACTAAAATTTAGATTATAACACAAAAACCCCTAAAAATATAGATAACTGTTAAATATTCTAATGAATTGTGGAAATAGTGCAACAAAGTTGTGAGGACCATAAACAACGGTGTCAGATATGGTTTAAGTGAAGTCCCAGCTTGGCCAATAACTTACTCTGTGAATCTGGACTAATCTTTTATCTTTGTTAATACATAGATTTATCAAATGTGCCAGTTATAGGGTAGAACCTATTTCCTAGGACTACTAAGAAGATTAAATGTAAAATTGCACATTAAATACATATTACACCACTTAAGCAATATGAGTACAAGCATGAGTTGTTACTATTAGTACTGTTTTGTTATTGTTTTGGAAACATGTAGGACAATGAAGATTTCTATATAATAGACTGAAGAAGTCATTGATTTTCTTAACAATTGAGTGACAATAGCTACTGAGGGGAATGAAGATAATGATTATATAAAATCTTTTATTAAAAATGATTTCAAAATAGAGTAGAAAAGATTACCTATCACTGGTTGTGGATCTCGAAGTGTTTTTTTTTTTTTTTTTCCTGTTTGCCTTTTTTTTTTTTTTTTTTTACTTCTTTAAAGACAGATGAGTTAAAATGAAGGAGAGTTTAGAAGACTGTGGAAAATCCATAAATCAGTGGAATAATAGAACAGCTTTATTGTGTGTCTTATAGAAGACAGTTTTATACAAGTTGAATGATTAACCTTAGAAATGAGTAGAAATATCTTTGTTATAACAAGAAAGAGAAAAGAAAATATGTATGCCCATGTGGTAAGTTCATAAGTTTAAAAACAAATGTGATTTCATTTTCTTTGTGAAAATGAGTCTTATTTGCATAGACTCTCAAAATAGTAGTTACTGGATCAAGTAAATACATGTTTCTAATCAATTGTAGACATCCAAACAAAATGATTTTTAAAAGGAGAAGTACTAATTCATTCCCTTTAGTGGTATATCAGTGAGTCTAACCATTTCCCTATACCACAGCCAGAAAGCATTTGGTAATCATCAATTTATTCAATAAGAATCGTGTGCTAAATAATGTTTTAAACAGCGATGAAGGAAATATTTTCTTCTCTTAAGCAGTGTAAATACAGAAGAGGGAAACTGATAATAAATAGGACACATAATAAATGATAGCTTTTCTTTCCTTCTTTCTTTCTCTTTCTTTCCTTCCTTTTTATCTGTCTGTATATTTGCCTATGTATCTATTTTAACCTATTTAATGTACTATGAATAATGTAGATAGATATAAAGAAGAGATAGATGACCAATAAAAGGTCTAAATTATATGTAGAGATACATATATATCCAAATACTTTTGACTGCAACAAGGAAAATAAAATAGGATAGGTTGCTGTAGAATATAGGGTCTGCTTTGTTAAAAAACATAGTCAAAGAAAGTGTGTTCTTTTTTTAGTCTCCAAAATTAGTGGGGAATAAAAGCTATCTTCTTGATTGGCAAGAGTTTCCTCTAGATCCTTTACTGTTGATATATGGTAGTAGAAACATATAAAGGTAGATTTTTTTGGTGTGTGTTCCTTATTTAACCACGGTTTGCTCATTTATCAAAATGTTTTGAAGAGGTTTATCACATTTTTTTAAAATAAAAATCATTTGTACCTAATATAAAGATGAATGATAGGGACGTCTCTGGCTGTCCAGTGGTTAAGACTCTGAAGACCCAATGCAGGAGGCATGGGTCTGATTCCTGGCCAGGGAACTAAGAACCCACATGCCACATGATGTGGCCTAAAACATTTTTAAAAAATTGATGGAAGATCAGAAAAAGAAGAAATAAGGTAACATTTTAGGAAATCTTATAACAGAGAACAGAAAGAATAAAAGGCAGAAATAAAATACAGGATTTGGAAACTAGAAGAGAAGATGAGCTAGAGAAATATTTAGGTGGTAGAAATTGTTACCACCCCTCATATTTAATCTCTTTTTATGTAATATCTATTAGCTATCTCTTCTCAAGTGTGTGCCCAGACATTGGCAGAGGATGGAGGATGAAAGTTATCTCAGGGATATGCATGGTCATTGCTACTCTAATCTCAGGGAACACTGCCTCCTCAACAGCATCAAACCTGTTTCCTCTGTAAATCCAGCTTCTGTTCTCTTAAATAGGCCCAGAGATCAGTAGCAAGAGCTCAGAATTCTTTTCTAGTTAAGTATGCTTCTACTTAAAAATTATGTAAAACTTTATAACTAAACAATACATTTAAAACTTTCTAAAACAGTTCCATTTAAAAAATCTGTGAGGAGTTCTGAAATTATCTTTGCACATGTATCTTTGTGACTTGAGTTCTAAATCTCTAGTTTTCTAAAATTCAAATTCCCCTGCCCAAATATTCATGGATTAAAGCAGAACAAATACAAGAACAGAAACAGAAAAGCTCCAAGCATGGAATTGGTGCTAAGGCATGCAAATCTGACCTTCAAGTACTTAGGGATCACTCTTGGAGGTGGGACTGCTACTGAAATATTAAATGAAGTAAACATTTCCAAGAAGCCATGTTGGCCTCACTTTCACTTCAGTTGTAACCAATAAATTGACTTCTCTTTAATCCACATGCTGGAAGACACTAAGGAATAGAATACTTTGCTTTTATACTAATACAAATTAATTTGTATTAATTTGACTAAGAATGGAATAAACAAGGAAAAGATAAGGTGTCAAGACACCTAGCACTACAGAGTACCTTTTGCTGAATTTAAATTTAATTCACTCAGAGAGAACTCAGGAAATTCAAACTGTTCATTTCTGCCAATCCCCACATCCCCTGAAATAATAGTAATGATGATAGCAATAACAAAAATATAATAATAATTTATTTATATTCCCTGTACTGTAAAATCTCAGTGTCTGGAGAGTTGTTCCCTGCTGCTATAGGTACAGACAGAAATTACCTGTTTACAACTTCTGAGAGTGAATTACTTCAATTATAATTCAGGTTTTTTTTTATTTCTTTCAGAACATCTCTTTAGTAGAGATGACAGATATTTATCTCTTTTGTTGAAGAAATACACATTAATTTCTTCTTCAGTAATTTGCTGTCTCAAGCTTCATTTATTTTCCCACTCAGTTATTTTCTTAACAGCTTCTCAAACATGTTTAAATAGAGAAAAAGTCCTGTGTTTACAGACAGTAAGAAAGATGTCATCTTATCCTTTTGTACTTGTTCAACTCATGCTAAAATAGGGGAATGCAGGATTGACTCTTCTCTTCCAAGTTAGTGTTTTTGTGTTTTCAAATTTACTTTTATGTTAGTCAATTTGTAACGTGTACCTCAGTGTTCATCACAGCACTGTTTACAATAGCCAGGACATGGAAGCAACCTAGATGTCCAATGGCAGATGAATGGATAAGAAAGCTGTGGTATATATGCACAATGGAATGTTACTCAACCATTAAAAAGAATGCATTTGAATCAGTTCTAATGAGGTAAATGAAACTGGAGCCTATTATACAGAGGGAAATAAGTCAGAAAGAAAAACACCAATGTAATATACTAACACATATATATGGAATTTAGAAAGATGGTAATGATGACCCTATATGTGAGACATCAAAAGAGACACAGATGTAAAGAGGCCTTTTTGACTCTGTGGGAGAAGGCGAGGGTGGGATGATTTGGGAGAATATCAATGAAACATGTATATTATCGTATGTGAAACAGATCGCCAGCCCAGGTTCAATGCAAGAGACAGAGTGCTCAGGGCTGGTGCACTGGGATGACCTTGAGGGATGGGATGGGGAGGGAGTTGGGAGGGGGATTCAGGATGGGGAACATATGTACACCCATGGCTGATTCATGTCAATGTATGGTAAAAACCACTACAATATTGTAAAGTAATTAGCCTCCAATTAAAATAAATAAATTAATTTAAAAATTTTGTAATGGTTTTGGTATGGCATAGCTAATTTGTGTATGAATAGAGTTTAAAAATAATTTTCCTTTTGAATATTTAAATTGGAATATATGTCATCATCAATTAACATAGGACTCTGAAATACACATTCACAATTTATGATTCACATGGACATTCACAATCCTTCATAGCAGTCTCCTGCACACTTAAACATAGAGATTAATTGTTGTAAGTTCTAAAAAAAGGATTCTTCTATGCCTGACTACACAGAAGTCTGTTGCAGTTATGCAAATGTCTATTCAAACCATAGTTAAAATACCAGAAAGGGAATATCTGATTAGATTGATGTCTGACTCTTTGCGACCCCATGGACTGCAGTACACCAGGCTTCCCTGTCCATCATCAACACCTGGAGCTTACTCAAACTAATGTCCTCACGTCAGTGATGCCATCCAACCATCTCACCTTCTGTCATCCCCTTCTTCTCCCACCTTCAGTTATTCCCAGTATCAGGATCTCTTCAAAAGTGTCAGTTCTTTGCATCAAGTGGTCAAAGTATTGGAGTTTCAGTTTCAATATCAGTCCTTCCAATGAATATTTAGGACTGATTTCCTTTAGGATGGATTCTCCTTGCAGTCCAAGGGACGCTCAAGAGTCTTCTCCAACACTGCAGTCCAACAGCATCAGTTCTTTGGCACTCAACTTTCTTTAGGAGGATTCATTTTGTAAGAATGCTGTTTCATAGATCATAGAGAAAAAGCAATACAAATAGCAAATGAAAGTTTTGGAGAATGTGATATCAATTTTTCCTACTATTTCTTTAATAAATTTTGGCATTTCTAACATATAAGATTCTTGTTGCTGAAACTTCACAAGCTAAAAACCAAATCATGATTTAAAAATGAAAAAAAAAGAGATGACTTTATCAAAAACTGATTAGCATAGGATCAAATCCAGAAAAGTATCACAGGTGTTTTTAAGACAGTATGTCAGGTAACTCATTTTATCTCATAATAAGACTTTATCACTTAATATACTTATAACTTAAACCTTACAACTTATGCTTTGTTAACTGTAATCAAATAATTTCCAAACTTTATTAAACAAAAAATAACAATGGAATCAGTGATAGGTGAATATGTCATTTAGAAATCTATCTTCAAAATAGCTGGTTTCTTAAGGGAATATCCAAGATGTTTAAAGTCACATCTACTAATGTTAAAACACTCATGCAATAAATTTAATACTGATTTTAAAATGTATATTTACATATAACCTTATGAAGGTAGTTCTCATGTGTTTGTATGTTACTTTTAACTAATATTGAAAATAATTAGTACATAATTTACTGCTAGTTGGTAAGTGAGTTGATATGACTATGCAGACAAAGAAGTTTACAAATCTGATTTGATCTTTTAAACATTTTTTTTGCTTTTTAAAAAGCATGCCTGGAGCAATGTGATGATATATGCTTTTTTTCCTGAGTTTTTGAGGAAAATTTTCAGCCAGTCATTTTGAAGAGACAAATATTTTCATGATTTTTCAGCACAACTGTCAATATTATCTCTATTCATGTAAGTTGTACATAAGCATGTATTTCCTCAAATATATATTTCCTAAGAGATGTGATATGAAGGGATGTGGCACTCACAAGAAATTATTAACTTGGTAAGAAGTGGTAGGATACATGAATGGAGGATTGAGTTGTCTGCACAGTAGCTCTTAACTGGCAGCCTAGAAGGGCAGTTTGACACAGAGATTCTTCCCACCTAATATTCATAAAGTTTGTCTGCAACAGGCCATGTGTGGACTCAGGCCTTTAAACCCCTAGCCTTTGCCTCCACTCCCACTGGGAAGTAATAATTGTTAACTACAGAGCAAAATCTAAGGAGTGAAGCCCTCAGATACTAGCACGGCAGCACCTGCCTCCAAAGATGTTTCAACTGTGAGGGACAGTCTGCACAAAACAGAAGAAACCAAACTTCAGCAGAAGATAGATTAGTGATAGCAGAGACCAGGAAATATTTTCAAAAAGTGAATGGAAAAGACACTCAGTGAAAGAAAATAAAAGAATGACCAAGTAAACAAAAGATATGAAAGTTAAAAATATTGAATGAGATAGACAACTTGGTGAAGACAAGAGAAATGAAAGCATGAAGTATACTAAAAAGTTTGAATTAGAAATAAGAATATGTGGAAATAATGTGCAATATTGGAGAAGGGAATGGCAACCCACTCCAGTATTCTTGCCAGGAGAATCCCATGAACAGAGAAACTTGGTGGGCTACAGTCCATGGGGTCGCAAAGAGTTGGACATGACTAACATTACAACTACAGCTATGTACAGTGTAAGGATAATTGTGCACTAAAAATAAGATGTGTGACAATTATTCATTGATTTTGCATTACACGGAGGAACTTCTTTGCTTTCAATTATTCTCAATTAAACATGGATTCAAGGAAATATTTTCAGTATTAACATGGTATTGTTTTATGCTACTAAATTGATTGTTGATTTATTTTCTTTAATTTTGAGAATAACAATTGCCAGAACTTAATGTTAACTTACAGAATAGACAATGTTTATATGCTTCATATATAATAGCTCAAATTTCAACTTGTACATTCATCACAATCATCCCATAAAGTAGATACCACTATTATTCATATCTTATTATTAGGTACCACTATTATTTATATGGTAAGGGAACTAATGTCTTGACAAGTTAACCAAGAATGCCAAGAAGCATGCAACTTGTAAACATTTATGCCAGAATTTTCCATCACAATCTGGATTCAGAGACAATGTTCTTATCACACATTCCATGATAACCCTAAAATAACAGTCCATCTTTAAAGAAATGGTAATTAGCACATACCTATAATTTTCTTGTTGCTATATTGTTTTAAAATAATCAGTTTTATTCAGCACATTTAAAATTACCATCTCATCAAATATATATTTTATATTTTGAATATTACATGGCTCAAATCAGAGAAAAAGACATGTGGTACTTTTTACTGTGATGAACACCAAAAGCTTTAGGTTTAAGCAATATTATATATTAACATTAATTGAGTTGGAATAAATGGATTTTAAATGGACATTTCAGATTATTTTCTAATGAAAGTCCATTGTTAACAATAATTCCTATTGCCATTGAACTAGATCCTTCATGGACTAGACAGTCCATGGAATTCTCCAGGCCAGAATACTGGAGTGGGTAGTCTTTCCCTTCTCCAGGGGATCTTCCCAACCCAGGGATCGAACCCAGGTCTCTCACATTGCAGGCTGATTCTTTACCACCTGAGCCACAAAGAAGTCCAGAAATATTTATAAAGAATTCTATTTTTTTAAATTTTTATTTACTCTGACTAGATTCTAAAGCTGAATAACAGGGTTTGCTTGTTTGTCTCAGGTAACTACTATCTTAAAAAAATATCATCATAGCAAGATTTTTCAAAAAATTCCTCAGCCTATATGATGTATATAAACTGTTTTTTTTTCTTTAAAAAGAGAAAATTTTGCACTACTTCATGTGGAGTGATTTATAAAATTTCATCTTTATTATTTTATAAATTTTATTTGATGCAATTTGAAACATACAGAAAAATTTTCAAAATAGTACAAGGAATTCCATATACCCTTTATCCAGAGTCAACAATTATTTACACTTTGCTTCATTTGCTTTAGAGTTTTATATACACACATGTACTTGCACAGCACACACATATATATAATACATTATTATTCAGTTGACTAAGTTGTGTCTGACCGTCTATCTCTCTATGTATACACACATGTATATTGCATAGTGTATATACTGTACACATGTATAAAAATACTTTTTTTCTGAATTTTTTGAGAGAAAGGGTAAAATATCTCCCTTTAGCTTTAAATTTTTCAGTGTATAGTTTCCAAGTAACAGGACATTCTGTTACCTAATTATAGCATAGTTATGAAAATAAAACAATTTATTGATAACACTGATATGAAACTACTTTCCAATCCAAAGTCCACATGCAAATTTCATCAAGAGTTGCAGTTCATTATCCAAGCCAGAATCATACTTTTTATTGAGTTGTCATAACACTTTAGTCTCCTTTAATCAGAGACAGTCTCTTAGCCTGTCTTTGTATTTCTTGAATATGAATTTTTGAATAAGTCAATTATTTTACAAAGTAGTATTGGGTTATTCCATTATTTCTTCATGATTATAATTAGGTTATATATTTTTGGCAAGAATATCACTGAAATGAAACTGTCCTCAGTGAATCTTCTCTGGAGGGGCTTGATGCAGGTTTGTCCCAATGTTAATGATGTTAGCTTAGATAATTCAGATGGTCTAAGTATCCTGCAGTTTTCACCATTGTAAAGTCACTATGTTTTGTTTTGTTTTTCAATAAATACTTTGTTAGGAGATACTTTGAGATTATGCATTTATCCTGTTCCTTACCACAAAGCTTCAGTCAGTCAGTCAGTTCAGTCGCTCAGTCGTGTCCGACTCTTTGCGACCCCATGAATCGCAGCACGCCAGGCCTCCCTGTCCATCACCAACTCCTGGAGTTCACTCAGACACATATCCATCGAGTCAGTGATGCCATCCAGCCATCTCATCCTCTGTTGTCCCCTTCTCCTCCTGCCCCCTATCCCTCTCAGCATCAAAGTCTTTTCCAATGAGTCAACTCTTCGCATGAGGTGGCCAAATTACTGGAGTTTCAGCTTTAGCATCATTCCTTCCAAAGAAATCCCAGGGCTGATCTCCTTCAGAATGGACTGGTTGGATCGCCTTGCAGTCCAAGGGACTCTCAAGAACCTTCTCCAACACCATAAAGCTTACTGACTAGCTTTAGTCCATCAATCCCACATTTATTGTGTTCTAAGGAAGAACTTTCCTTTTTATTAAACATTTTTGATTTCATATGGGGGAAACCCACTCCAGTATTCTTGCCTGGGAAATCACATGTACAGAGATGCCTGGTAGTCTATAGTCCATGGAGTTGCTATAGTCAGACATGACTTAGCAACTAAATCATCAGTACCATAGCCAATTAATAAACAATGTTGTGATGGTTTCAGGTGAACAGTGAAGGGACTCAGCCATACATAACACATATATCCATTCTCCCCCAAGCTCATCTCCCATCCAAACTGCTATATACCATTGAACAGAGTTCCATGTGCTATACAGAATGTCCTTGTTGATGGCCCATTTTAAATATAGTAATGTGTACATGTCAACTCCTTAACTACCCTTCACCCCTATCCTTATCCCTGGCAACCATATTCTCTAACTCTGTGAGTCTTTTCTGTTTTGTAAGTTCATTGGTATCATTTCTTTTTAAATTTCATATATAATGAATATCATATGATATTTCTACTTCTCTGACTTACTTCACTCAGAATGGCAATATCTAGATCCATCTTTGTTGCTGCAAATGACATTATTTCATTCATTAATGTCAACATTAAAATGAATTCTTATTTTATTCAATGAATTTTAACCCATTATTATCATTATTTGTTTTAATGCTCAAGTAAAATCCTAGATTTGACCAGTGCATGCACTTTTCATTGCTTTTAGTGTCCATTTTACATATCTCCATGATTCTTTAAACCTCTCCTAACTTCCTGGCTCAATAAAATGCACTAGGCACATCTTGTAATTTCTCTTACTCAGCTGAGTAACTATCCATGAATCCTGGTTACTTTTATTTGTGAAATTTTTTACAGGTGTATTTAATTCAGGTATTTCATGCAAAGATGGGTACAATAAAGGACAGAAACAGTATGGACCTAACAGAAGCAGAAGATATTAAGAAGAGGTGGCAAAAATACACAGAAGAACCATACAAAAAAGATCTGAATGACAGATAACCATGATGGTGTGATCACCCACCCAGAGCCAGACATCCTGGAGTATGAAGTCAAGAGGGCCTTAAGAAGCATCACTACAAGCAAAGCTAGTGGAGGTGATAAAATTCCAGTTGAGCTATTTCAAATCCTAAAAGATAGTGCTGTTAAAGTGCTGCACTTGATATGCCAGCAAATTTGCAAAACTCGGCAGTAGTCCAGGACTGGAAAAGGTCAGTGTTCATTCCAATTCCAAAGAAAGGCAATGCCAAATAATGTTCAAACTACCACACAATTGCACTCATTTCACATGCTAGCAAAGTAATGCTCAAAATTCTTCAAGCTAGGCTTCAATGGTATGTGAACCAAGAACTTCCAGATGTCGAAGCTGGATTTAGAAAAAGCAGAGGAACAAATGATGAAACTGCCAACATCCGTTGGATCATCAAAAAAGCAAGAGAGTACCAGAAAAACATCTCCTTCTGCTTTATTGATTATGCCAAAGTCTTTGACTGTGTCAATCACAACAACTGTGAAAAATTTCTCAAGAGATGAAAATACCAGACCACCTTACCTGACTCCTGAGAAAACTGTATGCAGGTCAAGAAGAAACAGTTAGAACTGGACATGGAACAACAGACCCTGCTTATTTAACTTATATGCAGAGTATATCACAAGAAATGCTGGGATGGATGAAGCATAGCTGGAATCAAGATTTCTGGGAGAAATATCAGTAACCTCAGATACACAGATAACACCACTCTTATGGTAGAATGGGAAGAGGAACTAAAGAGCCTCTTGATGAAAGTGAAAGAGAAGAGTGAAAAAGCTGGATTAAAACTCAACATTCCAAAAACAAAGATCATGGCATCTGATCCCATCACTATCCCTAGAAACAGTGGAAACAGTACAGACTTTACTTTCTTGGGCTCCAGAATCACTGCAGATGGTGAATGCCACCATGAAATTAAAAGATACTTGCTCCTTGCAAGAAAAACAATGACAAAACTAGACGATACAATAAAAAAACAGAGACATTACTTTGCTGACAAAGGTCTGTCTAGTCAAAGCTATAGTTTTTTCAGTAGTCATGTATGGATGTGAGAGTTGGACTATAAAGAAAGCTGAGCACAAAGAATTGATTCTTTTGAACTGTGGTGTTGAAGCAGACGCTTGAGAGTCCCTTGGACTGCATGGAGTTCAAACCTGTCAATCTTAAAGGAAATCAGTCCTGAATATTCATTGGAAGGACTGATGCTGAAGCCGAAGCTCCAATGCTTTGGCCACCTGATGCGAAGAGCCAACTCGTTGGAAAAGACCCTGATGTTGGGAAAGATTGAAGGCGGGAAGAGAAGGGGGTAACAGAGGATGAGATAGTTGGATGGCATCACTGCCTCGATGGACATGAGTCTGATCAAGCTCTAGCAGATGGTGAAGGACAGGGAAGCCTGGCATTCTGCAGTCCATGGGGTCACAAAGAGTTGAACACAACTAAGTGACTGAGCAGCAAATTTAATGCCACTAGTATCAATGGAAAGAAGTGAAACATATATAAATAAGTTCTATCTCTATATTTGTCTGTCCATCCTATTTACTTATCTGTCCATAGAAACAATCTCTTTATTTGTAGCGGTTTTATCCTTCAAGTAGCCACAAACACTGATTTAGTGAATACTGAGTCATTGTTCTTAGGAGAAATACAGAGTTAGATTCCTACAACCGCCAGGTTACAGCACTTCAATCCACTGATCAATATATAACCTTGTTAATGTGTATGTGTGTTTAAAGACACTGTATATAGCAAATAATTAATTTTATATGGTATTTGTTTGTAATAAAGAAATGAGTCATGAAAAGGTTAACATTTTCCTGGGTAATGAGGATTCTCCCATGGCTCAGTTGGTAAAGAATCGCCTGCAGTGCAGAAGAGACAGGAGACATGGGTTCAATCTCTGCATCAGGAAGATCCCCTGAAGAAGGAAATGGCACCCCATTCCAGCATTCTTGCCTGAAAAATCCCGTGGACAGACAGGTCTGGCAGGCTACAGCCCAAAGTGTTGTAAAGAGTCAGACAGAAATGTGCGACTATACACATACACACATGCAACCCTGAGTAATGATTTCTGAGACTCTTAGTATCACAATAATGCCTTGTGCTGTGCTTTATCAGTCATCTTTGTATCTTTTACATAACTTCATCACCTGCTATCTATTTTACCTTAGCACTTTCCAGAGCTGCTTCACATGCAAATGGGCAATTTCCTTTTTTTTTTTTTTTTTTTTGAATGTACACTACTGTTGGTTCATTAACATTAAACCTGCAGCCAACAGCACTATAACCTATGTCATAATGAAACTTATTTAACACATACATTTTCTCCCTAAGGTACACTGCAGCTTTCTTGTGCTTAGGTGCACTATAGTGCACTGCAGCACTACACACAGGAGCAATTCTAAACAGTAAAATCACCAATGAAGAACAGACAAATGTGACAAAAAATAGCACTAAATACTCCATGAGCAGTACACTTGTATTCAGCATGAGAACTGAAACATGAAAGCAGAGTTTCCTTGCTCAACATAAGCTGAGAACAGGTGCCCTAGGCAATTCCAGTTTTTCACCACACTGTACATGTCTGCAAATGACTATAAAAACACTGTGGCTATTGATTTGGGGATTAAAAATATATTTTGTAAGTGGGTAAATTGACAAATATGAACTCAGAATAATAAGAATTGATTGCATATTATAAAATATAAAACACATGAAATATGAAATATCCAAAATATATGTATAGTGATGCTTAAATGCATAAATGTGTATTATAAAATAGTTTAAAATATATTAATATAAAACAAAATTATCTTGATGATATATATTACACAAAATACATATAATGTATTTGGGGGGATACACATATACATACTCTTATATATGTGTGTGTGTATATATATATATAAAGAAAGAAAGTGGAGTCACTCAGTTGTGTCCAAGTCTTTGTGACCCCGTGGACTGTAGCCTACCAAGGTTTTCTGTCCATGGGATTTTCCAGGCAAGAATACTGGAGTGGATTGCCATTTTCCTTCTCCAGGAGATCTTCTCAACCCAGGGATTGAACCCAGGTCTCCCCCATTGTAGGCAGACATTTTATCGTCTGAGCCACCAGGGAAGTCATGTATATATATATATATTTCTCTCTAAATTTCTCTCTCTGCATCTCCTTATAGGTATGTAGATACATATGTAGATACATAGATGAGTATGGATATGTAAGCAGATACATAGATGTACATACACAATTAACTTGAACAAGGCACAGGTCCACTTACACGTGGGTATTTTTCAACACTAAATAGTACCATACTGCACTATTCATAATTGGTTGAACCCACAGATTCAGAGAAATCTCAGATGCAGAGGACTTACTAAAAATCATACTGAAATTAACCCCCGAGTTGTTCAATGGTCAACTGTGGAGATAGAAATGGAGATAGAGAAAGAGATAGAAAGACGGATGTCATACTGATACCTTAATCTCTAACCCAATGCCAGAGGATACATCCTAATCTTTCCTCTCTCTCTTTGCAGCTCTTTCCAAACATATGAAATATGGCTCCCACTATCTTCAATATGTTCATTCCTTTGCTCAAAGTCTAAAATATATAGAAAACAGTCTCACTATTGCTAACATTAAAACACTGCACCATGCAGACCTACTTACTAGTATTGATATCTATCTACAATTCTTGGCTAGTGGACTTCACTCTCACTTTTCACTTTCCTGCATTGGAGAAGGAAATGGCAACCCACTCCAGTGTTCTTGCCTGGAGAATCCCAGGGACGGGGGAGCCTGGTGGTCTGCTGTCTATGGGGTCACACAGAATCGGACATGACTGAAGCGACTTAGCAGCAACAGCAGCAGCAGAAGCAACAGCAGTGGTAAAGAACCCTCCTGCTAAGGCAGGAATTGTAAGAGATATGAATTCCATCCCTGGGTTAGGAAGATCTCCTGGAGGAGCTCTTGGCAACTCACTCCAGTATTCTTGTCTGGAGAATCCCCATGGACAAAGGAGCCTGGTGACTGTAGTCCTACAGTCCACAGGGTGGCAAAGAGTTGGAGCCAACTAAAGTGGCTTAGCATGCACATACAATTTTAAGTTAGGTACATTTATACAAATTTAAATGACAAACTTGGACATTTAAAGTGAACATTCCAAGTTTGTGAAAAAAAAAAAAAAAAAACAAAACACACATCTGTTAATTCTTAAAAGTTTGGATTCACACTATACTACCTATAATAAGCCCCCAGTACTCTTTAACATCTAAACACTTCTGAAATTTAATGTATGGCAAAACCAATACAGAATTGTAAAGTAAAATAAAAAAATAATTTAAAAAAATAAATAAAAAATAAAACAAAGGAAAAAAATAATAAAACAAAGATAACTTTGAATAGTAATTCCTATAAAGGCTTAAAGTCATTTTTGAATTGGTGTTGAAATAATAGAGTAAGACAAGAAAGGTAAATAAGTGTTAGCACATCAGACTTTAAAAGGTCAACCATTATAAGGAGGGAAAAAAATCTGGGAACTAACAGTATTCTTAACAAGAAAAACTTAGTTTTTCAAATAAGATTTATTTTTCTGAAATAAAATGTAACTTTTAACCATTAAGAAATACTCTGAAGATTAAGAAAAAAACAACAAAAACTTGTCGTAGATACTTACTGCTAACATGTAAGTTGTAGCTTACTGGCAAAGAGCATTTTAAAGTCATAACTGCATTCATATTTTCAACACTGCTATTTTTTAGCAATATGACATTAGGGTTATTATTTAATCTCAACAAACCAGGGTTTTATAAGATATTAAAAAAATTCATTATCTAAATTTCATAACTGTATTAACACCCTGTCTTTAATATACCACAAAGCACACTTTACTTATAATAGGATTGGATAAAAGGCAGCTTAATATATAAAATCATGGTCTTGGTGTATACATAGTATTCTATCCTGGATTTTTCCTCATTGCTATATGTTAAACATTACATTTAGTCATGGGAAATATTTGAAGCATGATTTTTAGTGGCTTCCTAATATTCTAGTATATGCATGTACTACAAATTATTCAATTTCTGTAACTGTTGGGAAATGATGCTTTTAAAATACTACAGTGATTCAATGTGCATCCTAGTATATTCATTCTCTCTTATTCCATAAATATCTAATGAGTTGGGTCATCATATGCACTGAGCTTGCTGCTAGGTGTAAAAGTGTTATGAAAAGAATAAAACATCTGCCTTCATGAGACTTAGAGCCTACTGGAGAAGATATATAGTAGGCAAAGAAACAATTACAAAATGTGACACATGCTATTTACAAATGAGTGGAGCTACAAGTAACCTTTCTTTCTCTCTGTTCATCTTTTTCTTCTTTTTTCTTTTAATCTATGTGACAGTGGCTAGGGAAGGATATTCGAAAGATTCAATCTTTATCCAGTAGTGAATTTTCAAAAGGGGTCAATATGCAAGATACCAGGGAGAGAACACTCCTGGTCATGGAAACACTATGTGTAGATATTCTATTGTAAGAAAAATTTTGTATATTTTAGGAAGCCAGAGATGGCCTCCTATATGTCTGAAGCATAAATGTGAGGGTCGAGAGCTAGGGGCTACACAGTTGTGTCAAGTAAGTTAAACAAGCACTGAGTAAGCTTATATCAGAGCTCAAATTGAGTCATTCTCCCTCTTTTCCCTTTGACTTTCCCCATTTAGAGTAACCTCTTTCCTTTGCTGAAAACTTCAGTATCCATCCTCTCTTAATTGTTAGGTTATGTCACAATCAAAATGTCAGTTTAGTTACTGGAGAGCATACAAGACTTTTTTTCAAATCACAATATTTAAGTTAATACTAAATGGTTTCCCTTCCCTAAACTCAAGCTACTTTTGACTGAAAGCCTATAACTGCTGCTTCCCTGGTGACTTAGATGAATAAAGAATTTGCTTGCAATGCAGGAGACCCAAGTTCAATCCCTGCTTCAGGAAGATCCCCTGGAGAAGGGAATTGCTACTCATGCCTGTATTCTTGCCTGGGGAATTCTGAGGACAGAGGAGCCTGGCAGGCTATAGTCCATGGGGTCACAAAGACTCAGACATAACTGAGCAACTAACAGCTATAACTGCTGCAAGCTGCTTTCCAACAGAAAAGGGATTAGGGTTTGAGAACCCTGATCTCCTCTCAATCTGATCACCAGCATTGTTACCCTTGACCAGAAGGATTTTGTTGGCAATTTTCATCCTTTATCCCGGAGATACCTCAATGCCCTCTTCCTCTCTGTCCACACTGCAGGTTTTACTGTTGGGTGTCCCAAGGCTCCTCCTTCTCTATGACTCTCTCTTGGTGGTCCACAGCTCCTCCCAACAGCACTCACCATTCCTTCATCTCATAGCCTCTAAGAAGCAGAGAAGGTGCTCACTTGCTCTTATGTCTGCCATAGAAGCAGCCAAGCCTTTGCTTGTTTTCTAGATTTCTCAAGTCAAGATTGACACCCCATGCCTCTGTCTAAATTCAAAAGAATAAACTACACTTTTCCCCCAGGCCTTAGATAAAACACAAACATAATTCTCTAACTGCTATATTTCAGTCAAGTGAACAATATTCCTCTCTGAATGAACCAACTAAAATCCTTCGATGCCATCCTCCATCTTCTCCCATTTATTTTCACCATATCTTTAGAGTCAGCCTCTTAGAAACATTCATTGACATCATTAATATCTACTTCATGCCGATACCCTACTTCCCCTATATCAAAGCAAGAGCTTCCTAACCAGTCTGTTTCTACTAGCATTGCCCTCATGTAATACTGTTTCTTTTGTTTGCTATTGGAATTTTTTTAAATTTCAAATCTATTATGTAGGTCCTTTGTATAAGTTTTTCCAATGCCTGGTAAAGTCTCTGATTCAGAGACCCTCAGAGTTAGTCTTAACCCCCAAATCCTTCACAAGAACCTTATTGCCTCAGTTAGAGTTATTTGCCGGGAGCCAGCGTGAGGAATTCCACTCGTGACAAGCTCATGCGACAGAGCTCTGATGGCAAGGCTAATCAGACCTCAGGTTTTCCCCCTGGAATTTCCTGAGCATCCACTATCTCCCCCCCCCCCCCAAATAAGAATCTGCCTGCTTTTCCACTCTTCTGATATTCTCTGGAAACAGTCAAATCAGGGCTTTAGTCTTCTACATTTGAAAGGGATGTTTCAGCTTAACCCCCCTCTGGTAACTCTCTAGCTTGCCTAACAGGTTCCCCCGGACCTCTTACAGCTTGTGAATTGCTTACAGCCCCCCAACCACAAGAGGCGCAAAACTTAAAGCATCTTAAAGATACAGAGCCTTTTCTAAAGAGTTAAAAATCATATTGGTAGAGGGTTTTCACTGTTGACTCAATGACTGCTGCCAAGCCTCCATATTCTTTATCTTTTAGGCACCTGGGAGGATGTTAATCAATGTAAATGGGATACAGAAAAAGATATATAGTAGTTTTGATGTTAGCAACACTAGACTTTTGAGTTAATTACTTTTCTCTTTGTTATATATCACTGCACTCCTCTTGTGTCCTTGCTATGTAAGAATGTAACTTTATTTAGTGCTTTCTGAGAGTGGCACCAGACTTTGGGAAGATCAACACAAATAAGTCTTCTGGTTGACAAACCCTTATCAGAAAAAAGGCTGTAAAATGTTAACTGGCCCTTTTGGCCGGAAGATGATGTAAATTACCTAAGACTTGTGTATACAACTAGGTATGCAGAGAGAAAAGCCTGGTTTTGATAAGAGTCTGGGCTGCTAACGCTGCATAACTTTGTGTTACGCATTGATCTCCATGTTTTATCAAAAGTATAAAAGGCCTTCTGAACAATAGAAGATGAGGCCAATCACTGGACTGGTTTTCCCCGTGTCTCCTCTCTAATTTCTGGCTGAATTCCCATCTGGGGTGTGGAGGCTCACCATGTCTACTTACTTGTCCTGGCTTTTAAGATCCACGCGAGGGGGAGCCCAAGGCAGGGCACCCCCCAATATTCAAGAGGATGCCTGTGGCCTAATGTAGATGGTGCAAGCTCCTTGTCTGGAACTTTATTGGCTTCCCACATAAACCAAGTTATTCAGCCTTCTTTCTCCACTTAATTTCCCTACTACACTATTTCTTCCTAATCTAATCTTATATTAATAAATAAATAAGTTTTCCTCTCCAACACCGTCCCCACTTCAAATTCCCTGCATCCACCGGGGCTGGACCCTGGCAGTTATTCTCAGTTCTGAGGACAGTAGATTCATGGTAAAAAATTAAAATAAATAGTAGCTTTCTGCCTATGTGGGTGCTTTATTTTACTAGTTTGATTTCTAACATATGAAATAGAACAGATTAATTTCATTAATACAAATGAATTCTAATATATGAATATATCTTTTGTAAAAGCAACATTACCAGGAAAAGCCTATTATTATTGACAATAATATAAGAAATAAGAGAAGATTGTTTACTTTTTCTTCAAGCAAGGAATGTGTGTGAATTTTTATAAGAACCCATAATTACTCTGAATGAATAAAAATAGTGGCATGCTTTTAAAAATGTCAACACTCTTAACACTTAAATCTGTAAATTCGAGAGAACTGCTAGTGCCTCAGCTCTGACATTAAAAAATCAGTTTATGAGAAGTTAGAAAATCTTCTGCTTTTTACATTGGTTATAATTGTATACTTACCTGTTAAGATGGTCAGATTTTCTGAGGAACAGTTCTAGTATTGCATATTATAGACTGGATTAAAATGGCATTAGAGAATTAAAAAACAAATTGAAGGTGTTTACTAAGGGTTCAAATATTCCTGACAATAATACTTTACACTGAATAATTCTGAGTCTGGATCACCATGGATTTTAGTATCGTGTTAGAATTCATTTTTTCAGTTCAGTTCAGTCGCTCAGTCATGTCCAACTCTTTGCAACCCCATGGATTGTAGCACACTAGGCTTCCCTGTCCATCACCAACTCCAAGAGCTTGCTGAAACTCACATCCATTGAATCAGTGATGGCATTCAACCATCTCATCTTCTGTTGTCCCCATCTCCTGCCTTCAGTCTTTGCAAGCATCAGTATGTCTTCCAGTAAATCAGTTATTTGCATCAGGTGGCCAAAGTATTGTAGCTTCAGCTTCAGCATCAGTCCTTCCAATGAATATTCGGGATGGATTTCCTTTAGGATGGACTGATTGGATCTCCTTGCAGTCCAAGGGACTCTCAAGAGTCTTCTCCAACACCACAGTTCAAAAGCATCAATGTTTCAGTGTTCAGCTTTCTTTAAAGTCCAACTCTCACATACATGCATGACTACTGGAAAAGCCATAGTTTTGACTAGATGGACCTTTGTCAGCAAAGTAATGTCTATGCTTTTTACTATGCTGTCTAGGTTGGTCATAGCTTTTTTTCCAAGGAGCAAGTGTCTTTTGATTTCATGGCTGCAGTCACCATCTGCAGTGATTTTGGAGCCCAAACAAATAAAGTCTGTCACCATTTCCATTGTTTTTCCATCTATCTGCCATAGAGTGATGGGATCCCAAGCCATGATCTTAGTTTTTTGAATGAGTTTTAAGTCAGCTTTTTAACTCTCCTCTTTCACTTTCATCAAGAGGTTCTTTAGTTTCTCTTCCCATTCTGGCATAAGAATGGTGTCATCTCCATATCCGAGGTTACTGATATTTCTGCTAGCAATTTGATTCCATATTGTGCTTCATCCATTCTGGCATTCTTGTGATGTACTCTGCATATAAGTTAAATAAGCAGAGTGGTAATATGTAGCCTTGACGTACTCCTTTCCCAGTTTGGAACCAGTCTGTTGTTCCATGTCCAGTTCTAACTGTTGCTTCTTGACCTGCATACAGTTTTCTCAGGAGTCAGGTAAGGTGATCTGGTATTCTCATCTCTTCAAAAATTTTCCACAATTGTTATGATCGACACAGTCAGAGGCTTTGACATAATCAGTAAAGCAGAAGTAGATGTTTTTCTGGGACTCTCTTGCTGTTTGATGATCGAACATATTTTGGCAGTTTGATCTCTTGCTCCTCTGCCTTTTCTAAATCCAGCTTGAGTATCTGGAAGTTCACAGTTCATGTACTGTTGAATCCTGGTTTAGAGAATTTTGAGCATTACTTTGCTGGCATGTGAGATGAGAGCAATTGTGCAGTTGTTTGAACATTCTTTGGTATTGCCTTTCTTTGGTATTGAATGAAAACTGACCTTTCCAGTCCTGTTACCACTGCTGAGTTTTCCAGATTTGCTGGCATATTGATTGCAGCACTTTAACAGCATTATCTTTTAGGATTTGAAATTGCTCAACTGAAATCCCATCACCTCCACTAGTTTTGTTTGTAGTGATGCTTTCTAAAACCCACTTGACTTCATACTCCAGGATGTCTGGCTCTTGGTGAGTGATCCCACCATCATGGTTATCTAAATCATGAAGATCTTTTTTGTATAGCTCTTCTGTTTATTCTTACCACCTCTTCTTAATATCTTCTGCTTCTGTTAGGTACATACAATTTCTGTTATTTATTGTGTCCATGTTTGCATGAAATGTTCCCTTGGTGTCTCTAATTTTCTTGAAGAGATCTGTAGTCTTTCCCATTCTAATGTTTTCCTCTATTTCTTTGCACTGATCCCTGAGGAAGGCTTTCTTCTCTCTTTTTGCTCTTCTTTGGAACTCTGCTTTCAAATGTGTATATCTTTCATTTTCTCCTTCACCTTTAGCTTCTCTTCTTTTCTCTTCTATCTGTAAGGCCTCCTCAGACAACCATTTTGCATTTCTTTTCCTTGGGGATGATCTTGATCACTGCCTCCTGTACAATGTCATGAACCCCCATCTATAGTTCATCAGGCACTCTGTCTATCAGATCTAATCCCTTAAATATTTTTGTCACTTCTGCTTATAATTGTAAGGGATCATGTTAGAATTGCTATCATGTTAAAATTCATTTTTTATCCCTAAATATATATTAAGGTTTTTAAAAATGCAACATATATTCAGACACAGGTAACTTTAAGGCACAACTAAAGCCAATTATAGTCAATAGAAATTCTAGAATTTCATATTTTGGTTATCTCTCACAAATGAAATATTCTTAGGAAACATGTTCTGAAATATTTTTAACTGTATGTTGCTATGACATAAAAGGCTGGTTCAGCAGGATTTACTGTTTGTTTTGTCTTTTGTTTCTTTTTTTTTCATTTACCTCCTTTAAATCACATGTTTTTACATGAGTTTTCCATATGGCAGTCTCTTTCTTTCTTTCCTTGGCACAGACCCAAAGCAGGTGTTTTAATTTCAAAGTGTGGCATGCTTACTGTTGCATCCTATAAATCCTTTCCTCTTTAGAGACACAACTATCTTTTATGTATTCTTAGTCTCTCAGTCATATCTGACTTACTGCAATCCCATGGACTATAGTCCACCAGGCTTCTCTGTTCATAGGATTCTCCAAGCAAGAATACCGGAGTGGATTGTCATTCCCTTCTCCAGAGGATCTTCCTGGATCTAACCTGGGTCCTGAACTGCAGGTGGATTCTTTATCATCTGAGTTACCGAGGAAGCCTGAAACTATCCTTAGAAAGCTACTCTTAGAAAAGCATCAATAATGGAACAGGGATTCCAACTTTTCTACTTAATGTCCATACTCCATGTATCTCATAATGGATACTGTTTTCTATTTTATAAGCTTATTTTCTCAAAGTTAGTGCATCGATCCTTCAGTGACAAAATATTAGATATTATTCAGTTCAGTTCAGTCGCTCAGTTGTGTCCAACTCTTTGCGACACCATGAATCACAGCACGCCAAGCCTCCCTGTCCATCACCATCTCCCGGAGTTCACTCAGACTCACGTCCATCGAATCAGTGATGTCATCCAGCCATCTCATCCTCTGTCGTCCCCTTCTTCTCCTGCCCCAATCCCTCCCAGCATCAGAGTCTTTTCCAGTGAGTCAACTCTTTGCATGAGGTGGCCAAAGTACTGGAGCTTCAGCTTTAGCATCATTCCCTCCAAAGAAATCCCAGGGTTGATCTCCTTCAGAATGGACTGGTTGGATCTCCTTGCAGTCCAAGGGACTCTCAAGAGTCTTCTCCAACACCACACTTCAAAAGCAATTCTTTGGCACTCAGCCTTCTTGACAGTCCAACTCTCACATCCATACATGACTACTGGAAAAACCATAGCCTTGATTAGACAGAACTTAGTCGGCAAAGTAATGTTTCTGCTTTTCAATATGCTATCTAGGTTGGTCATAACTTTTCTTCCAAGGAGTAAGCGTCTTTTAATTTCATGGCTGCAGTCACCATCTGCAGTGATTTTGGAGCCCAAACAAATAAAGTCTGACACTGTTTCCACTGTTTTCCCATCTATTTCCCATGAAGTGATGGGACCGGATGCCATGATCTTCATTTTCTGAATGTTGAGCTTTAAGCCAACTTTTTCACTCTCCTCTTTCACTTTCATCAAGAGGCTTTTTAGCTCCTCTTCACTTTCTGCCATAAGGGTGGTGTCATCTGCATATCTGCATATCTGAGGTTATTGATATTTCTCCCAGCAATCTTGATTCCAGCCTGTGTTTCTTCCAGTCCAGCGTTTCTCATGATGTACTCTGCATAGAAGTTAAATAAGCAGGGTGATAATATACAGCCTTGACATATTCCTTTTCTTATTTGGAACCAGTCTGTTGTTCCATGTCCAGTTCTAACTGTTGCTTCCTGACCTGCATACAGATTTCTCAAGAGGCAGGTTAGGTGGCCTGGTATTCCCATCTCTTTCAGAATTGTCCACAGTTTATTGTCATCCACACAGTCAAAGGCTTTAGCATAGTCAAGAAAGCAGAAATAGATGTTTTTCTGGAACTCTCTTGCTTTTTCCATGATCCAGTGGATGTTGGCAATTTGATCTCTGGTTCCTCTGCCTTTTCTAAAACCAGCTTGAACATCAAGGAGTTCACGGTTCACGTATTGCTGAAGGCTGGCTTGGAGAATTTTTAGCATTATTTTGCTAGCATGTGAGATGAGTGCAATTGTGCGGTAGTTTGAGCGTTCTTTGGCATTGCCTTTCTTTGGAACTGGAATGAAAACTGACTTTTCCTAGTCCTGTGGCCACTGCTGAGTTTTCCAAATTTGCTGGCATATTGAGTGCAGCACTTTCACAGCATCATATTTCAGGATTTGAAGTAACTCAACTGGAATTCCATCACCTCCACTAGCTTTGTTCATAGTGATGCTTTCTAAGGCCCACTTGACTTCACATTCCAAGATGTCTGGCTCTAGATTAGTGATCACATCATCATGATTATCTAGGTCGTGAAGATCTTTTTGTACAGTTCTTCTGTGTATTCTTGCCACCTCTTCTTAATATCTTCTGCTTCTGTTAGGTCCATACCATTTCTGTCCTTTATCAAGCCCATCTTTGCATGAAATGTTCCCTTGGGATCTCTAATTATCTTGAAGAGATCTCTGGTCTTTCCCATTCTGTTGTTTTCCTCTATTCTTTGCATTGATCGCTGAAGAAGGCTTTCTTATCTCTTCTTGCTATTCTTTGGAACTCTGCATTCAGATGCTTATATTTTTCCTTTTCTCCTTTGCTTTTCGCCTCTCTTCTTTTCACAGCTATTTGTAAGCCCTCCCCAGGCAGCCATTTTGCTTTTTTCCATTTCTTCTCCACGAGGATGGTCTTGATCCCTGTCTCTTGTACAATGTCACGAACCTCATTCCATAGTTCATCAGGCAGTCTATTTATCAGATCCAGGCCCTTAAATCTATTTCTCACTTCCACTGTATAATCATAAGGGATTTGATTTAGGTCATACCTGAATGGTCTAGCGGTTTTCCCTATTTTCTTCAATTTGAGTCTGAATTTGGTAACAAGGAGTTTATGTTCTGAGCCATATGACAATCTATTCTAACTTAGAAAGCTAGAAAAAAATGAAACGTTCTGCCCTTGGATTCAGAAACAGGATGTTGTTGTTCAGTCAGTAAGTCATGTCTGACTTTTTGTGACCCCCATGGACTGTAGCATGCCAGGCTTCCCTATTCATCACCATCTCCTGGAGATTGCTCAAAATCATGTCCATTGAGTTGATGATGCCATCCAATGATCTCAACCTCTGCTGCCCCGCCTCCTGCCTTCAATTTTTCCCCACACCAGGGTTTTTTCCAATGAGTTGGCTCTTTGTATCTGGTGGCCAGAGTATGCACGTTTACAAGAAATTTGCTTTTTCCTAATAGTTAAGCTGTGGGTGGAGTATCTTAACAGAATCAACAAGGTTTCTAGTTTGTCCTTAGGTAATCATTTCCACAAATTTGGCTTTATTGGTACAATTTAGGGTAATCTTGTTTTCACACTGTCACATATGTAAATATATATATGTGTTTGTATATATATATATATTATATGTGTGGAGCTTCCCTCATAGCTCAGCTGGTAAAGAATCTACCTGCAATCCAGGAGACCCTGGTTTGATTCCTGGGTCAGGAAGATCCCCTGGAAAAGGGATAGACTACTCATTCCAGTATTCATCAGCTTCCCTGGTGGCTCAGATGGTAAAGAACCCGCTTGCAATGTGGGAGACCTGGATTTGATCCATGGGTTGGGAAAAATCACTTGGAGGAAAGCATGGCAACCCACTCCAGTATACTAACCTGGAGAATCTCCATGGACAGAGGATCTTGGTGGGCTACAGTCCATGGGATCATAAAGATTTATACATGACTGAGTGACTAAGCACATTGTATGTGTACATAAATATAATGAATAATATTTCAACTTTAAATTGTGGAATAAGTAACAGCCAAGTTGATTATAAGTTTTATGAAGCATTTTTTGTTAATTTTTGTTTTTTTTTGTAATGCATATTTAAAACACATAGAGAAGCAAAGAGCATCTAATGCCTTTCAACAAGATTCAGCAACTGTTAATATTGAAAGGTTGTTGAATCACGCTGCCAGGATTCTTGGCCCCCGGAGAAGAATTCAGTCCAGGGCCAGAGACAAGGCTTGATAGCTCACAGCTTTTGTGTAATAAAGTTTTATTAAAGTATAAAGGAGATAGAGAAAGCTTCTGACATAGGCATCAGAAGGGGGTAGAAAGAGTACCCCCTTGTTAGTGTTAGCAATGAAGCTATATACTCTCCAATGAATCCAAAGAATGTCTGGAGGTCGTAAAGACCTCACCAGACCTACTCCCGTAATTTACATTTTAAGATAACAGAATTAGCCAGAAGGTTTAATCCAGAGACTGTCCTCAGGCAGAGTACATTGTTGTTATATAATCCTAAGGAATGTAGAGAAGGAAAAAAGTTTGTCCTTTCTTCCTCCTTGAGAATTCCAGACCCCTCTCTCCTTGGGGACTAGTCTTCTTATCAACCTGCCTAGGAAATGACTCTCTCAATATTTTGCTACATTTGAGCTATCTCATTTTGCTTTCACTGAAGTATTTTAAGTTATAATTCTAAAACATATCATACCAGAAATAAATAATTCAGTTGACATCTGTACAAATAAGATAATTTTAGTAACATTATCATTATATCTTCAGATATAACAATAATTCCCTCATGATCTAAAAACTGGTTTTAGTGACATTTATTTACCCAGTTCACCAAATATCTTTTATGTTGTTTTCACTTAATGAATATTCATAATGAGCCATCATTCTTGGTTAGTATATCTTTTAATTCACTTTAATCTAAAAGACAACACCTAGAGAAACAAACACTCATGGACACACATACCCTTTATTTCCTTGATGGTACTGACTTGTAGAAGAGCTTCCAGAATGTCCTACCTTCTGAACTTTTTGAATGTTTTTACTTTAATTGTTCATTCATTATCTGAATTACTGTAAACAGAAAGTTGAATCTAAGAGATGGAATATTTTGGGTTAAATATTTTTTACAAACACATTTCAGCAGGGATGCTGTGAATTTCATATGGGAAGATGTCAGGTGGTTAAATGAGATTAAGACAGATCACTGACTATGAATAAGGTAATAAAAGTTGGCTTCAGTCATTGAGAACAAATAATGTATGGAGTGATACTTTGGTATAACACAAATATGCCTCATAAATATTTTAGCTAAAGGTTTAGGATCAATGATGATCATTGTCTGAATCAGTCATTTTATTGGGGGTTACAAAAGGGTGATTAACTAATTTTATCACTCTTTCTAAATTTATTTATTCTCATTCTTCTACTAAAAAGATCTTTCTAGGGGAAGGGCAAGTAGGGGTAAGGGACTAAGAAGTACAAACTGCAATGTATAAAATAATAAGCTGCAAGAATAGCTTATATAGTGCAAGGAATTTATCCAATATTTTATAATAACTATAAATGGAATATAATCTATAATAATTTTGAATCACTATGTTGTACCCCTGAAACTGTT
This sequence comes from Oryx dammah, assembly GCF_014754425.2. Lineage (NCBI taxonomy): Eukaryota > Metazoa > Chordata > Mammalia > Artiodactyla > Bovidae > Oryx > Oryx dammah. Next base: position 52,758,735 of record NW_024070211.1, read on the forward strand.
ATAATACTGTTCATCAACTATGCTCAACAAGAAAATGATCTTTCTTGGATCAACTATGACTACACATTCTCTACTGCAAAAAGGAGTTAAAGCCTAAGTTCTTCCTTTTAAGTAGTAATTTTGAGAGTAAGTAGTTGGCATTTTAGTTACACACTTCAAATTGTAGAAATGGGCTTTTTTTGCTTTTGCTATTTTGAGTTTATTATAGACTAATGGATTTTTGCCTGTGAAATATGTTTATATCAAGAATAGTCTTTTTACTACATGCTATTCATCTTAACCAACCTTTTGGTTGTGTGCCCAACTTTAAATAGGCCACATTGTCCTTTTGATACAACTCTGGTCATTTCCTTATTTCCTGGTCCATAAGGTCAGACTCACCTTATGACTTTCCTACTTTAAACATATATATATATATATAAAAACAACAAATATTAATTATTTTATTAAGTATCTTAAACACAAAAGCTATAACAGCCAGATTATAGAGAAAGTCAGATTTTATGTGTAGTGCCTAAGCCTTCTTTCTAAACCTGGACACCAAGGTTTGCATTAACTCCCTCATCACCCTTTTTCTACTAGAATTGAAATGTGAATCATTAAGAGAACAGATTTTCTTACATCATTGTAAATCCCCTGGAGTTCAGTTTTGGGTGAGACTAATAATAAGTATACTCAGTACGAATTATGATAGGAAAGGCAGTTGGCAACTTTCGCCCTTTTTGAATGTCAGACAGGCTTTACATAAAAATCCCACTGGTTCTTACAGTATTCTCATTCCCTGTTTTTTTTTTTTTTTTTTTCTCACCAGTACCATTGAAAGAATGGAATAATATTTTGAACAGGTAAGCCTGTAGCAGTATAAACAGTTGTGAAATCATAATTTTTCTTATAAAAAAAGATAAAAAGCTTAATGAGAAAATGAACTGTACTCATCTTTTCTTGAACTTTGCTGTCTGACAGTTCTTCCTATTTCTTGTTACTTTGGGTAGATTTATTAAGCTGTTTCAAGTTCTTATGCTCTTTCTCTGTAAAATGGGCATGTTAATCATATCTAATTCTCATGGTTGTTGTAAGGAATTAATAGGGTGATTTAAGCCAAATATTTTAGCACAATAACTAAAATAATCATGTGACAAATGTGGTCAACACAAGTGCGTTGAAAAGTCAGGAGGAGAGAAAGATGATAGAGCTAGAACGGGCAGTCTGTTCATTCCATGATCCTAGAGTTTTCAACAATCAAGTGACAAATTATGGAAGCCATTGACAGGAAAGTATGAAGGAAGTGTTCACTGGAATATATTTTCACCATGATCCCCACAACATCTATGCTAAAACCTAGGTTAAAAATTCAAGCTGCAGAATATTTAGTGACATAGAGAAGTGGGAATATTTAACCTACTAGTTTCCAAGCTAATGTTTGCCTTTTCACTGTTTTCTGCCATTGTAAGTTCTTAATGTAATTCTGTTCCAGTTGTAGAGAATGACGGAATAAATACATCTTACCTCAGAAAGAAAGGTACCAAATGCACAGAGAGAAGACAAAGTAAAATAAAGAGCAATTTTATCCTAAGATAAATGTAAGAATCAATACAGGGACTACATTCAATTAAATCTAATGACTACATATAATTAATTTCTTATACTATATTTTTCCTGCATTACGTTAAATGATGATGAGAAATAAGGTTTCATACAAAAGGCAATTTAGAAAAGAAACTAAACTTCTATTTCTGTATCTCATGTTTACCATACTTTATAGCATTCTACAATTGGCTTACATTTTCATCAAAGAAAGTTTTGTTTCTCAATGAACATATTTATAATCAAATTTCATTGATAAAATTTAAAAACAAATTAGTATTTAAGAAATATCTATCTGTTTTCAGTGTGTTCCTTTGGAAAATACATGTTGAATGCATATATTCCAATGTATTAAAAAAGAAAAAAAAAAAACACTTTCTCAACAAATGAAGCCTAAAGTTAGTAAAAAGAAGGAATAACAAAGAATAGAACAGAAGTGAATAAAAGAGACTAAAAAGAAGTACAGAAATTCAATGAAACTGAGTTGGTTTTTTTAAAAGGTAAACAAAATTAAGAAGCCTTTTAGCTTTAGCTTTAGAAGCCTTTAGCTTTAGACTGACTAAGGAAATAAAAAAGCCCAAAATAAATAAAATCATAAATAAAATAAGAACTGATATTACTAATAACAGAAATACTAAGGACTATAAGAGACTAATATGTAGAATTATGCAACAACAACTTGGATAACCTAGAATAAATGGATAAAATCCTAGAAACATACTACCTTCCAAAACTGAAATATGATGAAATAGAAAATGTGAGAATCTGTTTACTAGTAAGAAAATTACAACAGTAATTGAAAACCTTCCAACAAATAAAACCCCCAGAACCGGATGACTTCACTGGTAGATTGTAAAAACCATTCCAGAAAGAATAATTACCAATCCTTCTCAAACTCTTTGAAAAATATAAAAACAGAAGGCAACTCTTTCAAATCTATTTTATGAAGTAAACATTTTCCTGATACAAAAACCAGACAAGGACAGAGGAAGAAAAATATTACAGAACAATATCTTTGGTGAACATAGATGCAAACTTCTCAACAAAATATTAGTAAACTAAATTCAGCAATACATTTTAGTTTGCATTGAATATTTAGTATAACAATTTTAGAGAGAAAGTACAGATTGTAAAAGAAAAATAATCTATTATGGCTCCTTGTTTGAAATTATCTTGCTTTTTTGATGTTAATTTTGTACAATTTTGACTTTTAAATGGGGTGTGTAATTTATACAAAGTATGCTATCTTTTTTGAATAATTTATTTTTTTAAATTAATTGGTTAGTTTGGTCTGTGCTGGGTCTTCATTGCTGCTCAGGCTTATTTCTAGTTGTGGCAAGTGGGAACTACTCTCTTGCTGCAGAGCACAGGCTCTTTGGCTCAGCAGTTGGAGAGTGTGGGCTCAGTAGCTGTGGCTCCTGGGCTTTTGAGCACAGGCTCAATAGTTGTGTCACAAGAGTTTAATTGCCCCATGGCATATGGGATCTTCCAGATGAAGAATTGAACTCATGTCTCCTTCACTGACAGGTGGATTCTTTACCACTGAGCCATCAGGGAAGTCCCAAAGAATGCTCTTTTTATCACTCTGGAACCATGGTATTAGCAGCTTCCCTGGTGGCTCAGAGGGTAAAGTGTCTGCTTACAATGTGGGAGACCTGGGTTCAATCCCTGGGTTGGGAAGATCCCCTGGAGAAGGAAATGGCAACCCACTCCAATACTCTTGCCTGGAAAATCGCATGGACAGAGAAGCCTGGTAGGCTGCAGTCCATGGGGTCACAAAGAGTCGGACATGACTAAGTGACTTCACTTTCACTTTCACTTTCACTTTCAGAACTTCACAATGGAATTTTGGATTCAGTTTTTAACATGTTTGAGGAGTACAGGTGATATATCTGTAGAGGGTGATGGTGTACTAATAATCTATTCACTTAGGTGGCGTCATTGTTGGTGATTACTAAGGTTGTGACTTGGGAGACTGGTTTGGAAGGTCATTGTGAGTATATACAAGTAAAAGATCAAACTGAACCTTAGAAGCACAACTTAGCACACTGGTATAAAATCAGAAAGTCTCATGCTGGCCTTGATAGACTCTCTCCTCTTGAAGAATTTCAGAGAAGATATTTCAAAATCAAGTTCAGGGTCTGATTATAAAAGTTAAGTAGCAGCACAGGAAACAAGTCTGTATTGGTACTCGATTTCTTATACTAAGATGTGGGGAGGAGTGGACCCTGAGACATGGCATAGGGATATTTAGGCAAACAAAAAGACAAAGGTAGAAATGTAAACTTATAAATCCTACTGTAACTAACTATCTGGCAGAATCAGCTTTCCTTCCTATTGAAGAATTCAGCTTTCCTCTATATAAAAGATTTTTAGTGGTTAGACTTTTCCATACAAAAACATGCCTTTATTGTTAGTATTAAATCTCCCCAAGCACAACCTGCTATTTTTCTAGAATGGAGTGATTCCAATCAGTCACACTAGTACCAGTCTATATTGAGAGATGTCAGCTTAGACAGAGAAAGGGTGGCTAATTTGCATCATCAGGAATCTGGGAAGATATAATTGTGTGGAAAAGAATAGCCCAGGAAAAAAATTATATAAAGCTTGCTAGTAATGGATTGCCATTTCCTTCTCCAGGGGATCTTCCCAACCCAGGGATCAAACTCAGATCTCCCGCATAGTGGGCAGATGCTTTACCATCTGAGCCACCAGAGAAGACATATAATGCTTCATTAGACTGAATTTATTAGTGCATGTCTCAAACTCAAAACTCAGGTTTCAGCATCTTGGTTTAATTATGATTGAGCGGTTTATTAGTCAGTTGTATTGGTTAATCTAAGTCTTGAATCACATTCAATGAGTTTGTCATGCCTGAATTTCCTTTAAATGTTGTTGAAGGATTCTAAGGACTAGAGAGTTGGAAATGTTGGAACTTATTTTTCTGTGTAATTTAGTCATACTTTTCCACTATATCCTTCACAAAGTTCATTAAAAATGTACTATGAGAAGAGAGAGCTTCAAAATGCTTGCATATCTCTTCAGTATGCTGAAGTTGGTCAAGGTAGAGATTGTAATTTAACTGTTATTCCTTTTTCAATTGGAAAAAGGGAGTTCTTATTTGTATGTGCATAAGACAGGAGAGTGATTTTAATAGTAATAAAATATAAAACATTCTCTTTTCTTTCAGTCTCTCTCAATTTATCATCTATTTTTCAATGACAATTTTAAATGCAAATTTAATTTAAAAGAGCATTGAACTCATACTCAGAATTGTAAAAAGTATACAATTCGTTTTTCATAGGTTATACATGAATATGTGTTTTTGTTGTAACCAGAAGAATAGAAATACTGTTTGAAACTAAATTAATTAACATATTTCCCTTCTTGATATGTGTGCACATTCTGTCAAAACTTTTGACCTGTGGCTTAGTAAGGAATTAGAAAGGAAGGACTTACTAATGTTAAGAAAAAAGAAAAAAACAGAACTGTAGTTGCCTTTTCTTTCTTTCTCTGTGCCATTTTCAGTGTGATGACTAATGCATGGATTAACATGAGTGAGAAAGAAGATGGCAGGGTTTCTTGGTCTTTCATATTTCTCATAACTCTGTTGGTTTCTTTTTGCTTTTGAAACATGCTCTGGTTCAATGACCAATTGTCAATGTTTCCCTGACTCAGTTGTAGACACAGCATAACGACCTTGAATGTGCTTTGAGTCTCACTGAACTCTCATGCATAAGGGAGCCACTGGAATTTTGTGCTTATTTTTTGTTGTTCAGTCACTCAGTCATGTCTGACTCTTTGAGACGAGATGGACTGCAGCACGCCAGGCATCCCTATCCTTCACTATGTCCCAGAGAGTGCTTAGGGGATATTGCAAATACTATATTCAAAAGAAGTAACAAGAAACAGTGCAAGACATGCATATTGCACAGTTTACTCTATTCACAGGAATCCTCAAATGTCCTGTCAAACTTCACATACACAAGAGAAGTTCACAGTTAAAATTATTAAGATTTCAAGAAAACAAAAGCAGAATATTAGATGTGGAAGCCTGCTCTACAATGTTATGTTCTTCATGCTGAAACTGTGCACCTGTTTGGGATGTGAACCCACAATCTTTTAATTGAGATCATACATCTGGTCTCAGGACTTAATGACTCTCAGGTTCATGATGTAACATCATATAAAGAATTCAGTGAGAAATCAAGTGAAAGGTAAGAAGTAGATATATTTAGAGAGAAACACACTCCACAGACAGAGCATGGGCCATCTCAGAAGGTGAGAGGCCCTGGATTATGGTGTAGATAGGTTTTTATAGGTTGTGTAATCTCATAGGCTAAGGAATGGGATGATTTTTTCAATTTTTCAGGGAAAAAATGGAGATTTTCAGGAACTGAGCCACTGCCCACTTTTTGACCTTTTATGTTGACCTCAGAACTGTCATGGCACTGGTGGTGTATCATTTAGCATCCTCATATATTGCAATGAGCCTATAATGAGACTCAAGTTTCAGAAGTCAAATCTTCTACCATCTTGGGCCTAGTTGGTTCCAACCAGTTTTTGTCATATTCCATGGCCATGTCATTCTTTTAATTGCTGTGCCCTGCCCTTTTCCCTCCTATTTCAATGCCACTGACCCTTCCTGAGAAAAGAGGTTTACTATACTGATTAAAGCAGTGAAATCTCAGTTGTTGCCACACAATAACTAGGAGGAGTTTTCCCCCAGCTTTATTGAGAAATAATTACCTTATAAAAATGAGTCCATTTAATGTGTAGTGGTGGTAGTTTAGTCGCTAAGTCGTGTCTGACTCTTGCAACCACATGGACTGTAGTCATTTTCCAGGCAAGAATACTGGAGTGGGTTGCCATTTTTTTCTCCAGGGGACCTTTCTGACCCAGAAATCGAACCAGGGTCTCCTGCATTGCAGGCAGATTCTTTACTGACTGATCTACAAGGGAAATATAGTTTAATGTGTACAACATAACAAATAAATATATTAATATTTACATATTGAAAATTATTACCACCATAACACTTCCATAATTATCATTTAATTTATGTGTGTACTGAGAACAATTAAGATATATTTCTTTAGCAACTTTCAATACAATACTGTTAACTATATCCTATACATTAGATCTCCAGAAATTATCTGTCTTATAACTGGAGGTATGTACATTTTGACCAATATCTCCTCATTCTCCCCAGACCCCACCCCAGTTTCCAGCAATTGCCATTCTGCTCTTTGTTTATGTAAGTTTGTTTTTATTATATGCTACATATCAGTTCAGTTCAGTCACTCAGTCATGTGCGACACTTTGCAACCCCATGACTGCAGCACGCCAGGCGTCCTGTCCATCAGCAACTCCCAGAGTTTACTCAAACTCATGTACATTGAGTCAGTGATGTCATCCAACCATCTCATCCTCTGTTGTCCCCTTCTCCTTCTGCCTTCAATTTTTCCCAGCATCAGGGTCTATTCCAATGAGTCAGTCCTTTGCATCATGTGGCCAGAAAATACTGGAGTTTCAGCTTCAGCATCAGTCCTTCCAATGAATAGTCAGACTGATTTCTTTTAGAATGGACCAGTTGGATCTCCTTGCAGTCCAAGAGACACTCAAGTGTCTTCTCCAACACCACAGTTCAAAAGCATCAATTCTTCAGTGCTCAGCTTTCTTTATAGTCTAGCTCTCACATCTGTACACGACTACTGGAAAAACCATAGCTTTGACTAGATGGACCTTTGTTGGCAAAGTAATGTCTGTTTTTAATATGTTGTCTAGGTTGTCCATAACTTTTTTTCCAAGGAGCAAGCGTCTCTTAATTTCATGGCTACAGTAACCATCAGCAATGATTTTGGAGCCCCCACCCCCTGCCAAAAAAATAAAATAAAATAAAGTCTCTCACTGTTTACATTGTTTCTCCATCTATTTGCCATGAAGTGATGGGACCAGATGCCATGATCTTCGTTTCATGAATGTTGAGCTTTAAGCCAACTTTTTCACTCTCCTCTTTCACTTTCATCAAGAGACTCTTTAGTTCTTCACTTTCTGCCATGAGGGTGCTGTCATCTGCATATCTGAATTTATTGATATTTCTCCTGGCAATCTTAATTCCAGCTTGAGCTTCATCCAGCCCAACAATTCTCATGATGTACTCTGCATATAAGTTAAATAAGCAGGGTGACAATATGCAGCCTTGAGTACTCCTTTCCCTATTTGGAACCAGTCTGTTTTTCTATGTCTAACTGTTACTTCCTGACCAGCATACAGATTTCTCAAGAGGCAGGTCAGGTGGTCTGGTATTCCCATCTCTTTCAGAATTTTCTACAATTTTTGTGGTCCACACAGTGAAAGGCTTTGGTATAGTCAATAAAGTAGAAAGAGATGTTTTTCTGGAACTGTGTTGCTTTTTTGATGATTCAGCAGATGTTAGCAATTTGATCTGTGGTTCGTCTGCCTTTTCTAAATCCAGCTTGGATATCTGGAAGTTCATTGTTCATGTACTGTTGAAGCCTGGCTTGGAGAATTTTGAGCAATACTTTACTAGCATGTGAGATGAGTGCAATTGTGGGATAGTTTGAGCATCCTTTGGCATTGCCTTTCTTTGGGATTGGAATGAAAACTGACCTTTTCCAGTCCTATGGCCCTGCTGAGTGTTCCAAATTTGCTGGTATATTGAGTGCAGCACTTTCATAGCATCATCTTTCAGGATTTGAAATAACTCAACTGGAATTCTATCACCTCCATAACTTTGTTCATAGTGATGCTTCCTAAGGCCCACTTGACTTTGCATTCCAGGATGTCTGGCTCTAGGTGAGTGATCATTCCATCCTGGTCATCTGGGTCATGAAGATCTTTTTTGTATTGTTCTTCTGTGTATTCTTACCACCTCTTCTTAATATCTTCTGCTTCTGTTAGGTCCATACCATCTCTGTCCTTTATTGTGCCCATGTTTGTATGAAATGTCCCCTTGTTATCTCTAATTTTCTTGAAGAGATCTCTAATCTTTCCCATTCTACTGTTTTCCTCTATTTCTTTGCACTGATCACTGAGGAAGGCTTTCTTATCACTCCTTGCTATTCTTTGGAACTCTGCATTCAAATGGGTATATCTTTCCTTTTCTCCTATGTCTTACCCTTCTCTTTTCACAGCTATTTGTAAGGCCTCCCCAGGCAGCCATTTTGCTTTTTTGCATTATTTTTCCTTAGGGATGGTCTTGATTCCTGCCTCCTATACAATGTCACAAACCTCTATCCATAGTTTTTCAGGCATTCTGTCTATCAGATCTAGTCCCTTGAATATATTTCTCACTCCTACTGTATAATCATAAAGGATTTGATTTAGGTCATAGCTGAATGGTCCAGTGGTTTTCTCTACTTTCGTCAGTTTAAGTCTGAATTTGGCATAAATTTGTTCATTATCTGAGCCATAGCCAGCTCCAAGTCCTTTTTTTTGTTGTTGTTGACTGTATAGAACTTCTCCATCTTTGGCTGCGAAGAATATAATCAATCTGATTTCAGTATTGACCATCTGGTGATGTCCATGTGTAGAGTCTTCTTTTGTGTTGTTGGACCAGAGTGTTTGTTCTCCCTTCTCCAGGGTATCTTCCCAATCCAGGGACTGAACCCAGGTCTCCTGCATTGCAGACAGATTATTTACTGTCTGAATCACCAGGGAAGCCCAAGAATACTGTACTGGGTAGCCTATCCCTTCTCCAGCAGATCTGCCTGACCCAGAAATCCAACAGGGGTCTCCTCATTGCAGATGGATTCTTTACCAGAGAAGCTCTATATATATATACAAGAAAATGGCCATTTGAAAAGTAACAAGTTGTTAACCATATAAACTTTCCATTGAAATATCTATTTTTTAATTGTTTTTTAAAATTTTAATTCAAATTTGAAAAAGCATTTTGACTGTGGAGACACAGCCTAATACCCTTGCTTCTTTTTCCCTTTAAGAAAAAGCCATAATAATTACCCTGTTACCTCTGTAATAATGTATGTTGACTACTGGGGTTTTCACAATCCTATTTGCCTAGCACTGATGCAGGTCACACAAATTTCTAATATAATTATTAATAGTACACTTTCAAAATGATCAGTTTAGATGATAAATTATATGGTTGCTTAAGGCAGTTCTATATGCTGCAAGTTTTATTTGCCAGACTTTGTTCTCCATCAACCATATTAAAGGCTTTACATTTATACCGGTTAGTTTATCAATGCTTTCTTTAAAGCCTATTTAAACATTTAGAGAAAAATCAAATAAAAGTTCTTGCAATCCCCAGTGACTCAGTTTTTCTTTGACTTTCAAGGAAATTAGCCTTGTAATTCTCTTCTCTGAATGTCTGAGAAATCAGTATGAAATGTTAATTGGGTAAATCTTAATGGCAAACACATCTTGAAAGCAAATATAGAGGGAAAACAAGAGGTCATTATTTTTATCAGATTTTCAAAGAACATGGTCTAAAAAATCCAGTTCATATCCATGTGGACTGGAGAAGTATTGAGCTGCAGTATTTTATAATAATGATAATTAATAAAATAAATGCATGTAGATGAATTTTTAATAATGTAAAATATGATTTGAACGAAAATTACACCTGCAGGTTATGAAAAAATGACCAAGGAAATAAAGCAAACCAAACAATACACCTTTGCCCATACTTTTCTTTTTATATATAATCTCAAGCACATGTTTAATATCAATCTAAGTATGAGGTGTGTTTACATTTAATTTATCTATGTTTCCCTCTGAGCAGATATATATAATTATTTATCTGCTTAGAGGAAAGCATGTATACTCAATACACTAATTATATTCTTTATTTAAATTATAATTTCTTATCTTTATTATATTTAATAAGTATTAACCAAGTGAACCTACTATATGACTAACTCTAATTTCTCAGTACATTGAAAAAATAAATATTATTTTGTCCAAATTAAAAAGAAAATACACACACACATGGGCACCAGACTAATGCTTATATAAACTAGTTTGATATACCATTTTGCAACCAAAGAGTCAAAAAATGTACCCTAGTTGCTGTCATGAAATGAATAGTGTACCAATTTTCTCTTATGTCAGTGAGACAAACAAGAAGTGATGAAAACTTTGGCTTTTATCAGCTCAATTCTCAATTGCTTAGTTGCTAGGTAATATTTTGACACTTTCAACAGTATTCAGTTTATTTCAGTTCAGTTCAGTCATTCAGTCCTGTGTGACTCTTTGTGACGCCATGGACTGTAGCATGCCAGGCTATCCTGTCAATCACCAATTCCCAGAGCTTACTCAAACTCATGTCCACTGAGTTGGTGATGCCATCCAAACATCTCATCCTCTATCATCCCCTTTTCCTCCTGCCTTCAATCTTTTCCAGCATCAGGATCTTTTCCAATGAGTCAGTTCTTCACATCAGGTGGTCAAAATATTGGAGCTTCAGCTTCAGCATCAGTCCTTCCAGTGAATATTCAAGACTGATTTCTTTTAGGATGGACTGGTTGGATCTCCTTGCAGTCCAAGGGAATCTCAAGAGTTTTATCCAACACCACAGTTCAAAAGTATCAATTCTTCGGCCTCAGCCTTCTTTATAGTCCAACTCTCACATTCATACATGACTACTGGAAAAACCATAGCTTTGACTATATGGACTTTTGTTTGCAAAATAAAGTCTCTGCTTTTTTTATTTGCTTTACTGAAATCTGCCTGTATCCTAACATTGCCAGGACAGATGAACAAAAATAATGTCAGTGCTTTGGCTTAATTTCAGATTGAGTCTTTGTCTCTTAAAAAAAAATGGTTTGCTGATTATTTAATTAACACTTCTAAGATTAATATTAAAATCAAAATAACTGTGTTACATAAATCAATAAAAGAGGAGAAATAAAATCTTATAATTTTGTTACTGTAATATAAATTTTATAAATTAAGGCCTTTTAAAATTATATTGCTGCTGTGTTAAAGCATCTGCCTGGTTTTAGTAATTGCTCAATAAATATTTGCTAAATAAGCAAAAAGACTTCACATAATTACCCTTAAACTTATCTGACAGTAAACTCACCTACAAAGTTCTATTTATACAAAAATAATTTCACAAGAGAAGACTCTAAACATGGACATCACCAGATGGTCGACACCGAAATCTTATTGATTATATTCTTTGCAGCCAAAGATGGAGAAGCTCTATACAGTTAGCAAAAACAAGCCTGAGAGCTGACTGTGGCTCAGCTCATGAACTCCTTATTGCCAAATTCAGACTGAAATTGAAGAAAGTTGAGAAAACCACTAGACCATTCAGGTACGACCTAAAATCAAATCCCTTGACTTCCCCGGTGATGCAGACGGTAAAGCATCTGCCTGCAATGCTGGAGATATGGGTTCAGTCCCTGGATGGAAAAGATCTCTTGGAGAAGGAAATGGCAACCTACTCCAGTACTCTTGCCTGGAAAATCCCATGGACAGAGGAGCCTGGTAGTCAGTCTCTGGGGTTGCAAAGAGTCGGACACGACTGACTGAGTTCACTTTCACTATGACTATACTGTGGAAGTAAGAAACAGCTTTAAGGGAAAAAATCTGATAGACAGAGTGCGTGATGAACTATGGATAGAGGTTTGTGACATTATACAGGAGATAGGAATCAAGACTATCCCCAAGAAAAAGAAATGGAAAAAAGCAAAATGGCTGTCTGAGGAGGCCTTAAAAATAGCTGTGAAAAGAAGGGAAGTGAAAAGCAAAGGAGAAAAGGAAAGATATAAGCATCTGAATGCAGAGTTCCAAAGAATAGCAAGAGATAAGAAAGCCTTCCTCAGCGATCAATGCAAAGAAATAAAGGCAAACAACAGAATGGGAAAGATCTCTTCAAGAAAATTAGAGATACCAAGGGAACACGTCATGCAAAGATGGGCTCGATAAAGGACAGAAATGGTCTGGACCTAACAGAAGCAGAAGATATTAAGAAGAGGTTGCAAGAATACACAGAAGAACTGTACAAAAAAGATCTTCAAGACTCAGATAATCACGATGGTGTAAACACTCACCTAGAGCCAGACATCTTGGAATGCAAAGTAAAGTGGGCCTTAGGAAGCATCACTATGAACAAAGTTATGGAGGTGATAGAATTCCAGTTGAGCTATTTCAAATCCTGAAAGATGATGCTGTGAAAGTGCTGCACTCAATATGCCAGCAAATTTGGAAAACTCAGCGGTGGCCACAAGACTGGAAAAGGTCAGTTTTCACTCCAATCCCCAAAATAGGCAATGCCAAAGAATGCTCAAAATACCACACAATTGCACTCATCTCACACGCTGTAATGCTTAAAATTTTCCAAGCCAGGCTTCAGCAATACATGAACCATGAACATCCAGATGTTCAAGCTGGTTTTAGAAAAGGCAGAGGAATCAGAGAAGTAATTGCCAACATCTGTTGGATTATTGAAAAAGCAAGAGAGTTCCAGAAAAACATCTATTTCTGTTTTACTGACTATGCCAAAGCTTTTGACTGTGTGGATCACAATAAACTATGGAAAATTCTAAAAGAGATGGGAATACCAGACCACCTGATTTGCCTCTTGAGAAATTTGAGTGCAGGTCAGGAAGTAACAGTTAAAACTGTACATGTAACAACAGACCTGTTCCAAATAGGAAAAAGAGTACGTCGAGGCTGTATATTGTGACCCTGCTTATTTAACTTCTATGCAGAGTACATCATGAGAAACACTGGGCTGGAGGAAGCACAAGCTGGAATTAAGACTGCTGGGAGAAATATCAATAGCCTCAGATATGCAGATAACACCACCCTTATGGCAGAAAGTGAAGAAGAACTGAAGACCCTCTTGATGAAAGTGAAAGAAGAGAGTGAAAAAGTTGGCTTAAAGCTCAACATTCAGAAAACTAAGATCATAGCATCTGGTCCCATCACTTCATGTCAAATAGATGGGGAAACAGTGGAAACAGTGGCTGACTTTATTTTTCTGGGCTCCAAAATCACTACAGATGGTGACTGCAGCCATGAAATTAAAAGACACTTTCTCCTTGGAAGGAAAGTTATGACTGACATAGACAGCACATTAAAAAGCAGAGATATTACTTTGCCAACAAAGGTCCATCTAGTCAAAGCTATGGTTTTTCCAGTGGTCATGTTTGGATGTGAGTATTGGACTATAAAGTAATTAACCTCCAATTAAAATAAATAAATTTATATTAAAAAAAAAAAGAAAGTTGAATGCAGAAGAATTGATGCTTTTGAATTGTGGTGTTGGAGAAGACTCTTGAGAGTCCCTTGGACTGAGAAGAGATCCAACCAGTCCATCCTAATGGAAATCAGTCCTGGTTGTTGATTGGAAGGACTGATGTTGAAATTGAAACTCCAATACTTTGGCCACCTGATGTGTAGAGCTGACTCATTTGAAAAGACCCTGATTCTGGGAAAGATTGAGGGCAGGAGGAGAAGGGGATAACAGAGGGTGCGAGGGTTGGATGGCATCACCGACTCAATGGACGTGGGTTTGGGTGGACTCTGGGATTTGGTGATGGACAGGGAGACATGCATGCTGAGGTTCATGGGGTCACAAAGAGTCGGGCATGACTGAGCGACTTAACTGAACTGAACTGAAATAATTTCACCATAATGGACCAAACCCAAATTGATTACATGGACTGCTTCCTTTCCTATAATTATTTAATTGCAAAGAAATAGATAACATAATGAGAAATAGATAAGATATTATAATGTCTTATATGTTGATATTCTCATGACCTAGATATTCACATATATCACAATGATTTAATGAATTTTAATTTATCTTTCAATAGAATTATTCTAAAAATGTTATATTGAGATTATTTTCTTTCTTTAATGCAGAAGAATTGGAGAAGGAAATGGCAACCCACTCCAGTGTTCTTGCCTGGAGAATCCCAGGGACGGGGAAGCCTGGTGGGCTGCCGTCTATGGGGTCACACAGAGTTGGACACGACTGAAGTGACTTAGCAGCAGCAGCAATGTAGAAGAAACTTTGAATTTCATTCATGCTCAATTTTAAATATCATTTAATTCTACAATGCTGCTGCTAAGTCGCTTCAGTCGTGTCCGACTCTGTGCAACCCCATAGACGGCAGCCCACCAGGCTCCCCTGTCCCTGGGATTCTCCAGGCAAGAACACTGGAGTGGGTTGCCATTTCCTTCTCCAATGCATGAAAGTGAAAAGTGAAAGTGAAGTCGCTCAGTCGTGTCTGACTCTTAGCGACCCCATGGACTGCAGCCCACCAGACTCCTCTGTCCGTGGGATTTTCCAGGCAAGAGTACTGTGTATTGTCATTTATTGGTTTTTGATATATGGCAGGTAATCCTTAAGCTTAAAAATGCATGTACCTAATAAATATTAACATTCTCCAACCACTGATTCTCAATTTATGTTTCTGAAGTAGTTAAAAGTTTTGCCTCTTTAGCTAGGAAAGATGGCTACATTAGTGAAAGTGACAGTGAAAGCATTGATTGTTCAGTCGTGTCCAAGTCTTTGTGACCTGTTGGACTATAGCCTCTGTCCATGGAATTCTCCAGGCAAGAATACTGGAGTGGGTAGCCATTCCCTTCTCCAGGAGATTTTCCTGACTCAGGCATCAAACCCTGGTCCCCTGCATTGCAGGCAGGTTCTTTACTATCTGAGCCACCAGGGAAGCCCCTGATGACACAGATCTAGAGGCACGGATTTATCCTGCATATGTAGAGATATGGCACTCTTTATTTGTTATACAACATATATTTTACTATTGCCATTTTTATTGTTGGAGAAGATTTGTATGTTTTGTTTAAGCCAAAGGTAACCTTGTACTCCTAGATGAGTCACCTAGTGAATTTAAAAAGCTAACAAGAAAACATTTGCCAGACCCCAGCATATATTTATTAGGACTGATGCTGAGGCTGATGCACCAATACTTGGTCATGTGATGCAAAGAGCTGACTCATTGGAAAAACCCCTGATGCTGTGAAAGATTGAGGGCAGAAGAAGGGATGACAGAGGACAAGATAGTTGGATGGCATCCCCAACTCACTGGGGATGAATTTAAGCAAACTCGGGAAGATAGTGAAGGCCAGGGAATCCTGGCTTGCTGCAGTTCATGGTGTCATAAAGAGTCTGACACAACTAAGCAACTAAACAACAAGAGCTAGAATTGGGCTTCCCTGGTGGCTCAGCGGTAAAGACTTTGCCTGCCTATATGGATTAGATCCCTGAGTTGGGGAGATCTCCTGGAGAAGGAAATGGCAACCCCCTCCAGTATTCTGCCTGGGAAATCCCATGAACAGAGGAGTCCAGGGGGCTATGGTCCTAGGAGCTGCCAAAGTTTGAATAACAGCTACAATTACTTGAACTAAAAATTTATAGCCAAAAATATATGTTTTAAAACTTCTTTAGCAAAGCACAGTCATCATATGAATATGACAACCTGCTTCTAATGTGTATATCTAGAGAATTTTGGAATGCTTAATTTACTAAATATTCCACACATTTCCACAGACTAGTTACAATGCAGGTATTCAGTAAAAGATATCATATTAAGTGCTGTTTCACATTTTGGCATTGAGATGGCCAGATTTGTATTTTAAAAAACATTTTTAATTACCAAGAGAAAAATAATTGTTGTGTTAGAAGTTCCCTAAGGAGTTTAATAGTAACAGTAGTTGTTGTGCACAAAGGTGCCAAGCACTTAATCAGCACTCCATAAGTATTGTTTGTGTCAATCCTTAAAGCAATTGTATTAAATAGTTGTTTTTATCCCCCTTTTACAGGTTAAATGTCTAAGGCTGAGTAAAATTAACTTATATTCTTAATATCCTAGAAATTTTAAGACAAAAGTAGTAAAACTGGACTCTGAAGTTCAGTAAGAACTATGGATTTCTCAACAGTGTTTTTTTTTTTGTTTTTTTTTTTTGTTTTTTTTTCATTTTTGGCCACACAGCACAGATTTCAGAGTCTTAGTTCCCCAAACAGGGATTGATCCCAGGCCAAGGCAGGGAAAGTGCCAAGTTTTAACCACTAGATCACCAGGGAACTCCCTCAACAGTTGTGATTTTTGTGTGTTTGAAAAACTATTCATCAAAACAATGATGAAATATCACCTCACACCTGTCAATTGGCTATTATTAAAAAAAATAATAATAATAAGCAACTGACAGGTGTTGGTGAGGTTGTAGAGAAATTGAAATCTCTGCACGCTATTAATGGGATTTCAAAATGGTGTAGCCACTATGGAAAGCAGTACACAAATTCCCCCCAATATTAAAAATAGAGCTATAATATAATCCTATAATCTCACTTCTGGGTAGTTATCAAAATAACTGAAATAGTGTTCACAAAGAGGTATTAGTACTGCTATGTTCATTGAAACACTATTCATGAAAGCCAAAATGTTGAAACAACCAAAATGTTCATCAATAAATAAATGGATAAAGGCAATGTGCTATATACATATCATGGAATAATACTCACCATAAAAGATAACAAATCCTGAAATATGTGCTACATGGATGAATCTTGAAGACATTATGCCAGTTGAAAAAAGCCAGTTACAGAAAGACAAATACTGCATCATTTCCGTTGTATAAGGTATCTCACATAGTGAACTCACAAAATCAAAGAGTAGAATGGTGGTTGCCTGGGGCTAGGCAGAGGAAAATAGGGAAACTAATAATCCTTTGGGTATAAAGTTTCAGTTAAGCAAGATGAATAAATTCTAGAAATCTGTTATACAACATTGTGCTACCTTTTACAGTATTGTATTGCGCTTACAAATTTAAGAAAATGCATCTCATACTCTTACCATATATACAAAATGATTATTCAGAGATTCTTTTATTTTTTAAGTGTTAAGATGTAAACTATTAAAATTGTAGAAAAAACATTTTAAAACTTTAAGTTAAGCAAACAAATTTTATTATTTTGTTTGTACATTTACAGAGTATTAACAATTAGTTTTTGTAAGCTTTGAGCAATGTCTGATTCCATTTATAAACTTAATTAAATATTTTCAAATATTTTAACTGAATTTTAAATTGGAATATATCTGATTCCCTTCATAAGTATTTCAGTTATCTCACTTATCAAACAAAAGTTTTCTGATGATAAATAGCCTTTAATGTTTAATAACTTAAATATGTAAATATAGTATGAAGGAACTAAAATTCTCTTAAATGTTCTAATACTGTACAAACTTTGTAAAATTTCAATTTGGAACTAAAAGTACAGATTTCATAATTATTCTCTTCAAACCGAAGCTCTAAGGTTATTGTTCCAACAGACAAAATTTATAGTACAAACAAAAATGCAAAAAATTTCTTCTTAAACGAAAAAGGTCAGTTTTCATTCCAATTCCAAAAAAAGGCAATGCCAAAGAATGCTCAAACTACCGCACAATTGCATTCATTTCACATGCTAGTAAAGTAATGCTCAAAATTCTCCAAGCCAGGCTTCAGCAATACATGAACCGTGAACTTCCTGCTGTTCAAGCTGGTTTTTGAAAAGGCAGAGAACCAGAGATCAAATTGCCAACATCTGCTGGAATGTGGAAAAAGCAAGAGAGTTCTAGAAAAACATCTATTTCTGCTTTATTGACTATGCCAAATCCTTTGACTGTGTGGCTCAAAATAAACTGTGGAAAATTCTGAAAGAGATGGGAATACCAGACCACCTGACCTGCCTCTTGAGAAACCTACATGCAGGTCAGGAAGCAACAGTTAGAACTGCACATGGAACAAAAGACTAGTCCCAAATAGGAAAAGGAGTACGTGAAGGCTGTATATTGTCACCCTGCTTATTTAACTTCTATGCAGAGTACATCAGGAGAAATGCTGGAGTGGAAGAAACACAAGCTGGAATCAAGATTGCTGGGAGAAATATCAATAACCTCAGATATGCAGATGACACCACCCTTATGGCAGAAAGTGAAGGGGAACTAAAAAGCCTCTTGATGAAAGTGAAAGAGGAGAGTGAAAAAGTTGGCTTAAAGCTCAACATTCAGAAAACGAAGATCATGGCATCTGGTCCCATCACTTCATGGGAAATAGATGGGGAAACAGTGGAAACAATGTCAGACTTTATTTTTTGGGCTGCAAAATCACTGCAGATGGTGATTGCAGCCATGAAATTAAAAGACACTTACTCCTTGGAAGAAAAGTTATGACCAACCTAGATAGCATATTCAAAAGCAGAGACATTACTTTGCTGACTAAGGTCCATTTAGTCAAGGCTATGGTTTTTCCAGTAGTCATGTATGGATGTGAGAGTTGGACTGTGAAGAAGGCTGAGCACCGAAGAATTGATACTTTTGAAGTGTGGCGTTGGAGAAGACTCTTGAGAGTCCCTTGGACTGCAAGGAGATCCAACCAGTCCATTCTGAAGGAGATCAGCCCTGGGATTTCTTTGGAGGGAATGATGCTAAAGCTGAAGCTCCAGTACTTTGGGCACCTCATGCGAAGAGTTGACTCATTGGAAAAGACTTTGATGCTGGGAGGGATTGGGGGCAGGAGGAGAAGCGGACGACAGAGGATGAGATGGCTGGATGGCATCACTAACTCGATGGACCTGAATCTGAGTGAACTCCGGGAGATGGTGATGGACAGGGAGGCCTGGCGTGCTGTGATTCATGGGGTCGCAAAGAGTCGGACACAACTGAGCGACTAAACTGAACTGAAACAAAATATTAATTTTATGTTACCAATTTTTAAACACTAGACCCTACACTAAACTCTAAATTTTCCTCAGTGTGAAAATGTTTAGTTAGACAATAACTTTATTATCTAAGGTTTCTGAAGACTAGATAATCTGGCCTTGTGTGAAACTTGAACCTGCAGACATTCAGAGCAACTTATTTCACTATTAATCCAGAAAGCTATTGTATCTACCCGAGGAATTTTGGGAGTGACTTTTTCAGTATACCTGAAGTTATGACAAACCAGGGATATTGACTGGGATGCTTACCAGAATGGTGTAGGTGACATCATTGGGTCACATGAAATCCTATATATAGAATTTATTGTTAATTATTCCATAACACAGAGGAGAGACTGATCTAGCTTAACTCTTGATATTCAGAATATACACATTACTTGATTATTTTCTACCTGTAGAACCAGAGGCTTCTACCAAATGTGATTATTAAATTTGAAATAATCTTTGAAATTTGAAATTCTTTGGAATTTGAAATTCTAAGATATATACATACTTTTTTCTTTATATTCAAACAGCATTTGACCTAGACGGTATCTTAATAAATATAAGAATATATTCTGTCCAGTGATAAAGACATCAAACTTTATATACTCTTGCATTCCTTCCTGTTCATTAGATACAACTTTTACACACATTTAAAAATTAATCAGTTTGAATTTTGTCTATCTTACATGATTTTGTCAAACAGTGGCTCAATTTGTAAAGATAATACTGATAACCAGATGGCACCAGTGTTAAGAACCCACCTGCCAATGCCAGAAACAAGAGATGTGGGTTCCATACCTGGGTCAGGAAGATCCTCTGGAAGAGGCCATGGCAATCCACTCCAGTATTCTTGACTGGATAGTCCCTGGACAAAGAAGCCTGGCAATTTACAGTCCATGAGGTCGCAAAGAGTTGGACATGACTGAAGCAACTTAGCACACAATAATAATACGAGGCACATATTTCTACAGATTATCAAAAAATATATAAATAAGTAAAAGAAGCCTGCTCCTGGAAAGAAAAGCTATGAAAAACATAGACAGCCTATTAAAAAGCAGAGACATCACCTTGCTGACAAAGGTCTGAATAGCCAAAACTATGGTTTTTCTGTTTTTCATGTATGGGTATAAGAGTTGAGCCATAGAGAAGGCCGAGTGCCAAAGAATCGATGCTTTCCAATTGTGATGCTGGAAAAGACTCTTGAGAGTCCTTTTTTTTTTGCTTTTTCTTTTATTATTATTATTATTATTATTAACTTTACAATATTGTATTGGTTTTGCCACACATTAACATGAATCCACCATGGGTGTACACGTGTTCCCAATCCTGAACCCCTCTCCCACCTCCCCACCTACACCATCCCTCCAGGTCATCCCAGTGCACCAGCCCCAAGCATCCTACACCCTGCATCGAAGCTAGACTGGCGATTCATTTCTTATATGATATTATACACATTTTAATGCCATTCTCCCAAATCATCCCACCCTCTCCCTCTCCCAAAGAGTCCAAAAGACTGTTCTATACATCTGTGTCTCTTTTGCTGTCTCACATACAGGGTTATTCTTACCATCTTTCTAAATTCCATATATATGCGTTAGTATGCTGTATTGGTGTTTTTCTTTCTGGCTTACTTCACTCTGTATAATCAGCTCCAGTTTCATCCACCTCATTAGAACTGATTCAAATGTATTCTTTTTATTGGCTGAGTAATACTCCATTGTGTATATGTACCACAACTTTCTTATCCATTCATCTGCTGATAGACATCTACAGCAAGGAGATCAAACCAGTCAACCTTAAAAGAAATCAACCCTGAATATTCATTGGAAGGGCTGATGCTGAAGCTGAAGCTTGAATACATTTTCCACCTGTTGAGAAGACCAAACTCTTTGGAAAAAACCTTGATGTTGGGAAAGACCGAAGGCAAAAAAAGGGGCACCAGAGGATGAGATGGTTACATAGCATCACCAACTCAATGGACATGAATTTGAACAAACTCCAGGAGATAATGAAGGACAGAGGAGCCTGGCAGCCTGGCATGCTTCAGTCCATGAGGTTGCAAAGAGTCAGACATGACTTAGTGACTGAATAGCAAATCAAAAAAATAAAAAATAAAATAAATTTTCATTGAATTCATAATATTGTTTAATGTGAAAACATTGTTCCTTATATTTGAGTTGTGCCTATCTCTGGGCAATATTTCCTACAGTTTACTTTTAAGTCAAATGCATTATCTTAAGTTTTCAATGATAATTTACACGTTGGGGTATTTTTCCATATTAATATGATCTGAAGCCAAATGTGCTCCTCAATTGAATTCCTGTGTTACAATAATTATCTAAGTTCAAGAACTTTTGGAGACCTGGGTATAAAATATCTTGATATAAATCGTTTGAACTTAGAATGAAGAGAAAGGGCCAGAGAAGAGAAACAGATTCTTTACCAGCTGAATGGCAAGGGAAGCCCAAGAATACTGGAGTGGGTAGCCTATCCCTTCTCCAGGGGATCTTCCTGACCCAGGGATTAAACAAGGGTCTCCTGCATTGCAGGTGGATTCTTTACCAACTGAGCCATTGAAGGAATAGATATTTTTAAATAACATTTCATACATGTCCTATGCTAAACTAGATTCTTGATAAATTTATCTCATTTAATTTCTATAGCAGTGTTACATGGAGGATATGATGATATGGATGATACACATTAAACATAAATATGCTGATTCATGTTGATGTTTGACAGAAAACAGCAAAATTCTCTAAAGCATTTATCTTTCAATAAAAAATAAAATTTTATAAAACTAAATAAATAAACTTCAGTTAAGTTTGTCTCCAAGCAAAACTTCCTTCCTACTGGAACCATACTTTTGCTGCACCAGTTTAGAGATGATCTATAGTCCAAACTTTTTTTTTTTCTTTTTTAAATAGAAAATTGAACTTTGTCCCAGAGAAGTACACTATTTTGAACAGATTCATTTTCTGTCAAGAGCATACCCCAGTGTTCTCGGGATCATATAATACTTTTGCCTTATATCACATGGACCCTTTACATCCCCTCAGTATGTTGTTTTTTAGTATTAAACCTTTTAAAAGCCCACATAATGGGAGTCCCTGACTTGATAAATAGTTCAGCATGTATTTAAACCTTTTCTTAAATAGGAACCTTATTGGGCAAGATAGCCTGTAATTGAACAATAGTAACTTCTCCCACAATCTGAAATAAATAACTTCTAAAATTATTTTAATTTGGTGTGGAGATAGACATAGTTACTAGATTAAATATCAGCTATATTTAGTGAGTGTCCTAGGAAACTGAAAAAAAGTGAAAATCTTTACCAACGGTATCCTCTACCCTAAACTCACTCTTCAATGAGGACAGTTAATTAAGCTTTATCTTAAAAGCATTCTTTCACGTGTGATATCTTGACACTTAAGTTGTTATTTTTTAATATAAACTTATTTATTTTAATTGGAGGTTAATTACTTTACAATATTGTATTGGTTTTGCCATACATCAACATGAATCCGCCACAGGTATACACGTGTTCCCCATCCTGAACCTCCTTCCCTCCCCCCTCCCCATACCATCCCTGTTGTTATTTTTTACAAAAAAGTGTGGAGCAGAAATGTAACACTTGATTATTTTAAAAAATATTTTATAATTTATTAAAGACTGCTTAGTCAAGTTTGCCCAAAATTTGGAGCTTCTATTAAACAAAATTAAATGCACTTAAAATTAGTAACTTATAATAAAATTAACATAATAATAAACTATGATTTAGTCCAGTCACAACTTTAGAGTGCTAAGCATTTGAATTTTAAATAGTACATTTAATGACATTGTTATGGCTCATATGGCATTCTTAAAAATTATAAATACTATAGTTCCTGAAACTCAGAAGTGAGGGTACATTTTTTAAAGCTGGCTTTGAGTAAATACTAAGTTATTAGACATCATCTATGAGAAACTCCTGAAATGGAGCACAATGGCAGGCTGTTTCAAAGCATACTTGTAGACTTTTATTAGTATCACACTAAAAACAA
Organism: Oryx dammah; assembly: GCF_014754425.2. Lineage (NCBI taxonomy): Eukaryota > Metazoa > Chordata > Mammalia > Artiodactyla > Bovidae > Oryx > Oryx dammah. Next base: position 52,782,078 of record NW_024070211.1, read on the forward strand.
CCTCCAGAAAAGCATTTCCTAAAGTCTCTGAGATGGTCATTTGCTTTTGACTTTTTTTTTTTTTTTAAATTTTGATTTGAGAAAGGTTCAGCAACCATCCTATTACAGATCACCTTCTTAGGATTAAAATTTTTTAAGGAAGATAATTTATTTTAGACATTTTCCATAGTTGTGAAGAAAATTACTGCCCTTCTTTTTATTCAGAACTCCAACTGATGACAATGAAATTATTCATGTACATTGAAGACAGTATGTGGGCTTGAGTATCTAAGTTCTTTATATCCCTTATAAAATTTTATTACTTATGAGTACTGAAAAGTTACTGGAAAATCATTCAGCATTGCTGAACTGTCACTTGATTATCCTGAAGTTAGTAATATTGTAAAAGAAGCATAAAACAGCAAGATAGAGGGGAAAAAAAAAAAAACCGTTAAAAAAAAGAGCAGTAATAAAAACTACAGTGCAGGGTATTAATCGTGTTGAATCGTGTGAGTTTCTGACAGCTAATAAACCAGTGATAAATGTGGTCTCTAAAATTGCATGTGTATCATAGTCTGAACCCTCAGTCTAATGCAGGGTCATTGGATTTTACAATATCATAAGCTTCCAGAACTTTGCCTGGCACATAAAAACAATTGCTTAATGTGTAATATATTCTACAGCTAGCCATCTGCTTACCCTCTTGACTTTTCAAATTTTATAAAAACCCAAGCCCATAATTTCTCACTTCATGAACCACCAGATTTTTGGAATATGTTATATTCCAGGATTAGTTTATCTTCTTATGAAACCAAAGAGACTTAATTTATTGGATAATATTTGGCAGCAACATACATTTTTCCATTGAAATGGTTATGAGAGCAATCACTAGAGTTAGTAAGATTTAGGCTATTTCTACCCACTATGTAGTGACACATCCTCATTTAAACAAAAGTGTCCTAATTGTAGGACTGTAAAACTAAACAATAATCTGAACTATGGTTAGTGATAACTCTAAAATAGTTGTGAAACAAGGAAAAAACTTTCCAAAAATATTTAATGTTTTTCATAATATATGACATATTTACATGAATAGAATATTATTTTATATTTATGATTTAATCCATGACCAATTAATCATGTGATGAAGACATTCTCTTTGCAAAAGCATAACAATATATTTATGTATTTTATAGAAAAGTTTAAGGAACAACTCTACTTATGATATTATAAACTCTTAGGCCCAGAAGGGTTAGAAGTCTGAGACAAAAATTAGATCATTTAACTCACTCAAGTGAGTGATAGAGCTGGGGGAGGATCTCAAAGCTTCTAATTCTTGTTCAGAATTCCTTCTGTGAACTGACCATGACCTAGCTCCTACCCTTGAAAAGACAATGGAGAGGGTGCAGACGAATGTTTAATTAACAGAAATCTAGTTGCTAAGGGATCTTTAATCTTCAGTGATTTCTCCAAGAGTTCTCTTTCATCACTTATGATTGTCAAATACTTGCTAGATGATCTGGGGGTACTAAAAGGATCAATAAATAGTAAGGACTTGCTCACTCCTCTGCCCAGGTTTTTTCTCTCCTCTTTCTCATTGTCTTTTCCCAGAAGCGCCATGGCAATTCTCCAATTGTGTTAAACAATATAGTCACATTCCGGGCCCCTCTGAATTAATTTTTTTTCATTATGTAAGCTTATAAGGAACATCTTCTGACAAAATATAATATTTGGCTTCAAGGAAATGCCAAGAAGCAATCAAATCTAAGGGGTCTAAAATCAAATACCTTGAGTTCAAATCCCAGTTTCAGCACTTGCTTGTGGTGTAACAAAAGAATACTTGCATGGTGGCTTGCTTTGCCCACTGTGGTATATTGCTAATAGTAGTATATAACCTTATATTACAGGCTTCCTAGGTGGTCCAGTGGGTAAAGAATCCACCTGCAATGCAGGAGACACAGCTTCAACCCCAGGGTTGGGAAGATCCCCAACCTCCCCAAGGGCAGGGCAACCCAGTCCAGTATTCTTGCCTGGAGAACCCCATGGACAGAGGAACTTGTCAGGCTACAGTCCAGAGGTTTAAAAAGAGTCAAACATCACTGAAGTGACTGAGTACACAAGCAGCCTTATATTATAAATCTTAAAATTTCATATTTTCCTGCTACCTCAACATCCCCACAAACAAGTTGCGAGCATTCTGCCCAGGTGACAGGTGTAACAGTGTGATAAAGCTGTCCCCTATCACGAGTTGTTCTTGCCCTCATCGAACTGTGACCTAGAATTCAAATGCACCAATGAACTCTTCTCACATCTTTTGCTTGTGTTCTCTATCCTGACCTCTGAAAGGCACTTGCCCACATCTTCTGAAGCCCACTATTTGGTGCTCTCAGGGCGTAATGTGAGTATTATAAACATTGTTTCCCTGTCTTTCTCGTGTGGACCCTCTTGTAGCCATATCTAGCTGATCATTTAATGAAAAAATATTGAACATATTTCATAGGAACTTTGTAGACTTCATTTTCTTATATATAGTAAAAACTGTCTTTACTTCACTATGAAACTGGTGATTTTTCTCAACTCAAAGAATGCCAGATAAATAAAACAGATAGAGACCATTTATTGAATGACTTCTATATGTCTTATATGATAGTTTATATAATTATTTCACTTATATTTCACAACTTTTAACTACTGTTTTTTCTGACATTTTTCAGATGTGAATATATTGTCAACAGTGAATTATATATGAAAGAATAGACCAATTTAAATGATATATATGTATTATTTTATCTGACTTTGGTAATCAAATATAGAGACTGAGGTTGATAATTAAAGAAAGACTGAAAATTAGTCTAGGCTGATACATGAAGGCAGATAAGACATAACCCTATTACTTTATGATATGTCTATATTCTAAATTGAAAAGTCTTCATTGAGATTTGTAAAGACTTGGTCATGACTCTGCCCACACCAAACTGAGAATTATAAGATGAGGTCTTCTTTCTTTTCCTTCTTTCTTCTTTCATTCTCTCCTTTACTCTCTCCCTCTTTACAATAATCCAAATTGCTTTTCTCAAGAAAAGCACTGGACAAATTATGGGAGGTTGAGAAATAACACTAAATTCTTTCTACCTTGTCAGGTTCAGTTCAGTTCAGTTCAGTCGCTCAGTCGTGTCCGACTCTTTGCGACCCAATGAACTGCAGCATGCCAGGCCTCCCTGTCCATCACCAACTCCCTGAGTTCACCCAAACTCATGTCCGTTGAGTCGGTGATGTCATTCAGCCATCCCATCCTCTGTTGTCCCCTTCTCCTCCTGCCCCCGATCCCTCCCAGCATCAGAGTTTTTCCAGTGAGTCAACTCTTCGCATGAGGTGGCCAAAGTTTTGGAGTTTCAGCTTCAGCATCAATCCTTCCAATAAACACCCAGGACTGATCTCGTTTAGAATGGACTGGTTGGATTTCCTTGCAGTCCAGGGGATTCTCAAGAGTCTTCTCCAGCACCACAGTTAAAAAGCATCAATTCTTCGGCACTCAGCTTTCTTGAGTCCAATTGTCACATCCATACATGACCACTGGAAAAACCATAGCCTTGACGAGACAGAACTTTATTGACAATGTCTCTGCTTTTGAATATACTATCTAGGTTGGTCATAATTTTCCTTCCAAGGAGAAAGCATCTTTTAATTTCATGGCTGCAATCACCATCTGCAGTGATTTTGGAGCCCCAAAAAATAACGTCAGCCACTGTTTCCCCATCTATTTCCCATGAAGTGATGGGAAGAGATGCCATGTTTGTTTTCTGAATGTTGAGCCTTAAGCCAACTTTTTCACTCTCCACTTCCACTTTCATCAAGAGGTTTTTTAGTTCCTCTTCACTTTCCACCATAAGAGTGGTGTCATCTGCATATCTGAGGTTATTGATATTTCTCCCAGCAATCTTGATTCCAGCTTGTGCTTCTTCCAGCTCAGTGTTTCTCATGATATACTCTTCATGTAAGTTAAATAAGCATGGTGACAATATACAGCCTTGACATACTCTTTTTCCTATTTGGCACCAGTCTGTTGTTCCCTGTCCAGTTCTAACTGTTGCTTCCTGACCTGCATACATATTTCTCAAGAGGCAGATCAGGTACTCTGGTATTACCATCTCTTTTAGAATTTTCCAGTTTATTGTGATCCACACAATCAAAGGCTCTGGCATAGTCAATAAAGTAGAAAGAGATGTTTTTCTGGAACTCTCTTCCTTTTTCTACGACCCAGCAGATATTGGCAATTTGATCTCTGGTTCCTCTGCCTTTTTGAAAACCAACTTGAACATCTCAAAGTTCATGGTTCACATGTTGCTGAAGCCTGGCTTGGAAAATTTTGAGCACTACTTTACTAGTGTGTGAGATGAGTGCAATTGTGTGGTAGTTTGAGCATTCTTTGGCATTGCTTTCCTTTGGGTGGAATGAAAACTGACCTTTTCCAGTCCTGTGGCCACTGCTGAGTTTTCCAAATTTGCTGGCATATTGAGTACAGCACTTCCAGGATTTGAAATAGCTCAACTGGAATTCTATCACTTCCACTAGCTTTGTTCGTAGTGATGCTTTCTAAGGCCCACTTGACTTCACATTCCAGGATGTCTGGCTCTACCTTGTCAAGCAATTCCAATTCTGTCAATCATTATACTTATTTCAAACTTTAAAAGCAATTCTTTAAACACTTCATAAACATAAAAGTGAACAACTTCCAGGAAACTTCAAATATTCAATCTATCATTATGAGATTGATTTGCATAGAATTATAAGATCTGAGATGTGTTCTGAATTGACATGGTATATTATTTATATATTTTTTAAAGTGTCTTCTTTATAAAGCTATTTGTCAATTGTAGTTGGCTCTGGCCTCTAAAGTATAAAAAATTCTATAATTACATAGCACTTATAAAAATTTAGAATGATTTTTCACAGCAAAGGGAAGCAGCATTTAATTGAAGCAGTGGAGCAAAACTGAGAAAATCATTCATATTTCAACAACTGAAGAACTGGATTAAAATAGTGCTCATTACCATTTCTAACTAACATTTGTCACACACATGCACACACTCACAGACACACACACACACAGAATACATGGAAACATGTGGACCTAGCACTACCTTCAGTTTTTGTTAAAACTATATTCCAAAGAACACAGAACTGGATATCACTTGTCAATGTGCTTGGGAGAATACTGTATGTCATATTACTGCTCTTATGTTTTAGTATTTTTTCATTTGTTTTAACATTTCCACTACTTCCATGTGTGATACAAGACTAAAAGAACTTCAAACTAAATTATTCTTGACAGGACCTTTAGTGACCAGGAAATGCAACTACTATATTCTTGCCAGATGTCAAGCTGGAATTCTAATAGTATTATCTTTTGAGAAAGGGAGCCCTGAACTGAGGTATAGCATCCAGTTGTGTTCAGAGAGACTTATAAACCATCACTGAAAATAGCTTGACTTCAACCTCATGTAAATGAACATGTTCTACTTCTGATTATTTTAATATTCCACAATTACAGTGAAGCCATGGAGAGAAGGCACAGCATTGATCTTCATTCAGGTATAAAGTAATTCATCTTCCAATCAAGCTATACAAGACAGGAAAATAGAAGTAGGTAAAAACACATTCTTCTCTTGTTTTTAGGTGTATCAGTGAGGAATAAAACATAAGATAAATCCATTTTCAAATAAATAACCCACACTTATTCACAACATCTCTCAAATGTAGTAATGAAGCCTAAACATCATACTGAAGAATTACTTTCCTCTGAAAGATGATGCTGTGAAAGTGCTGCATTCAATATGCCAGCAAATATGGAAAACTCAGCAGTGCCCACAGGACTGGATAAGGTCAGTTTTCATTTCAATCCCAAAGAAAGGCAATGCCAAAGAATGCTGAAACTACCAAACAATTGCACTCATCTCACATGCTAGTAAAGTAATGCTCAAAATTCTCCAAGACAGACTAGAGCAACATGTGAACCATGAACTTTGAGATGTTCAAGCTGGTCTTAGAAAAGGCAGAGGAACCAGAGATCAAATTGCCAACATCTGCTGGATCATGGAAAAAGCGAGAGAGTTCCAGAAAACAATCTATTTATGCTTTCTTGACTATGCCAAAGTCTTTGACTGTGTGGATCACAATAAACTGTGGACAATTCTGAGAGAGATGGGAATACCAGACCACCTAACCTGCCTCTTGAGAAATCTGTATTCAGGTGAGGAAGCAACAGTTAGAACTGGACATGGAACAACAGACTGGTTCCAAATAGGAAAAGGAATACGTCAAGGCTGTATATGGTCACCCTGCTTATTTAACTTATATGCAGAGTACATCATGAGAAATGATATACTGGAAGAAGCACAAGCTGGAATCAAGACTGCTGGGAGAAATATCAATAACCTCAGATATGCAGATGACACCACCCTTATGGCAGAAGGTGAAGAGGAACTAAAAAGCCCCTTGATGAAAGTGAAAGAGGAGAGTGAAAAAGTTGGCTTAAAGCTCAACATTCAGAAGTCTAAGATCATGGCATCTGGTCCCATCACTTCATGGGAAATAGATGGGGAAACAGTGCAAACACTGTCAGACTTTATTTTTTGGGGCTCCAAAATCACTGCAAATGGTGACTGCAGCCATGAAATTAAAAAATGCTTACTCCTTGGAAGAAAAGTTATGACCAACCTAGATAGCATATTCAAAATAAGGTCCACCTAGTCAAGGCTATTGTTTTTCCAGTGGTTATGTATGGATGTGAGAGTTGGACTGTGAAGAAGGCTGAGCGCTGAAGAATTGATGCTTTTGAACTGTGGTGTTGGAGAAGACTCTTGAGAGTCCCCTGGACTGCAAGGAGATCCAACCAGTCCATTCTGAAGGAGATCAACCCTGGGATTTCTTTGGAAGGAATGATGCTAAAGCTGAAACTCGAGTACTTTGGTCACCTCATGCGATGAGTTGACTCATTGGAAAAGACTGATGCTGGGAGGGATTGGGGGCAGGAGGAGAAGGGGACGACAGAGGATGAGATGGCTGAATGGAATCACTGACTGATGGACGTGGGTCTGAATGAACTCCAGGAGTTGGTGATGGGCAGGGAGGCCTGGCATGCTGCGATTCATGGGGTCGCAAAGAGTCGGACACGACTGAGCGACTGAAATGAACTGAACTGAACTGAACATACCATCATATAAATTATTACATGATATCAACGGATGGCAAAACAGTAGATTTATAAATAATTCACCTTTGCAACATAAGCCTGTTTAAACATTTAAACTCAGTTCTATATACAATGTATTAGAATTTAGTGAAAGCTTTTTTTAAAAAAAAATTTTAATATAAATTTATTTATTTTAATTGGAGGTTAACTACTTTACAATATTGTACTGGTTTTGCCCTACATCAACATGAATCCGCTACAGGCAAACACGTGTTCCCCATCCTGAAACCCCCTCCCTCCTCCCTCCTCGTACCATCCCTCTGGGTCATCTCAGTGCACCAGCCCCAAGCATCCAGTATCATGCATCAAACCTGGACTGGCGATTCTTCTCATATATGATATTATACATGTTTCAATGCAAGACAGTGAAAGAGACACAGATGTATAGAACAGTCTTTTGGACTCTGTGGGAGAGGGAGAGGTGGGATGATTTGGGAGAACTAAGCTTTCACTTTGCCATTTTGTATCTTTATAAATCCAGCTTTTAAAAAGTGTATTGGTTTTTGACTTCCTAATAACAGAAATATTTGAGGTAATTGATGTGTATTAGTTTCATTCATTCATCTATTCATTCATTTAAATTTCCATATTGTGTGCAAAATGAGCAAGAACTGTTTCAAACAACTTCAAAATAATTATACCTTGCTTTTGTCTTTCTATTGTTTTGAATAGTTTCATCAAAGATGTTCTAAAATCCATAATAATTATAGTCTAGTAGCTTTCCCCAACTTTAAAGTTCAAATGAGAACATACTGAACAAAGGAAAGAAAATAAAATGTTTTATGTGAAACAATATGCTATGTAACTTTAATCCATTATTTAACATAAGCATATGAAGAAACTCACTTAGAGTTTTTATTTTTAAGTCAAAAAGCTAAACCACCAAAAATAAAGTAATTTGCACAAATTTACTATTAATGCTTCAGGTATCCTGGCTTATCTGCCATAAGTATCAAACTATAGTGTTTCATACTTTGAACATACTCTTCCTCTAGATTCTAACAGTCTTTCTCCAGATTGTCCTAAAGTTGATGCTCTCACTTCTTTTTAATTTAAATTTTTGTTGAATATATAGTAATTTTACAATGTTGTAAATTATATAGTTTCAAATACACAGCAGAGTAATTTAATTATTCATGTGTATATATATATGTATATATATACACACATTTTTTTTTCTGTTTTAGACTTTTTCCATTATAAATTAATACAGGATATTGAGTATATTGTCCTGTGCTATACAGGACAATATGTAGGTCCTTGTTGTTTATCTGTTTTATATATAGCATATATATTTTAATAGCAAATCCTTAGTTTTCTGCCTCCCATCACATTTGGTAGTATGAGTTTGTTTTCTGTGTCTGTGAATCTATTTCTGTTTTATAAATAAGTTCACTTGTTTAATTTTTTAAAAATTCTACCTATAAGCCTAACCATGTGATAGTTTTTTTCTCTGTCTGACTACTTTACTTAGTATGATAATCTCTAAATACATCCACCTAACAGAAGCAGAAGATATTAAGAAGAGATGGCAAGAACACACAGAACTGTACAAAAATGATCTCACAATCCAGATAATCATGATGGTGTGATGACTCACCTAGAGCCAGACACCCTGGAATGTGAAGTCAAGTGGGCCTTAGGAAGCATCACTATGAACAAAGTTAGTGGACTCTATGGAATTCCATTTGAGCTATTTCAAATCCTGAAGATGATGCTGTGAAAGTGCTGCACTCAATATGCCAGCAAATGTGGAACACTCAGCAGTGGCCACAGGACTGGAAAAGGTCAGTTTTCATTCCAATCCCAACGGAAGGCAATGCCAAAGAATGCTCAAACTACTGCACAATTGCATTCATCTCACAAGCTAGTAAAGTAGTGCTCAAAAGTCTCTAAGCCAGGCTTCAACAATACATGAACTGCAAACTTCCACATGTTCAAGCTGGATTTAGAAAAGGAACAGGAACCAGAGATCAAATTGTCAACATCAGCTCAGTTCAGTCGCTCAGTTGTGTCCGATTCTGTGACTCCATGAATCGCAGCACACCAGGCCTCCCTGTCATCATCAACTCCTGCAGTTCACTCAAACTCATGTCCATCGAGTCAGTGATGCCATCCACCCATCTGATCCTCTGTCGTCCCCTTCTCCTCCTGCCCCCAGTCCCTGCCAGCATCAGACTTTTCCAATGAGTCAACTCTTTCCATGAGGTGGCCAAAAAAATAGTTTCAGCTTTAGCATCAGTCCTTCCAATGAACACCCAGGACTGATTTCATTTTGAATGGACTGGTTGGATCTCCTTGCAGTCCAAGGGATTCTCAAGAGTCTTCTCCAACACCACACTTCAAAAGCATCAATTCTTCAGCACTCAGCTTTCTTCACAGCCCAGCTCAGACAACGATACGTGACCACTGGGCAAACCATAACCTTGACTAGACGGACCTTTGTTGACAAAGTAACGTCTCTGCTTTTTAATATGCTGTCTAGGTTGGTCATAACTTTCTTTCCAAGGAGAAAGCATCTTTTAATCTCATGGCTGCAGTCACCATCTGCAGTGATTTTGGAGCCCCCAAAAATAAAGTCGGACACTGTTTCTACTGTTTCCCCATCTATTTCCCATGACGTGATGGGACGGGATGCCATGATCTTCGTTTTCTGAATGTTGAGCTTTAAGCCAACTGAGAACTCTCTTCTTTCACTTTCATCGAGAGGATTTTTAATTCCTCTTCACTTTCTGCCACAAGGGTGGTGTCATCTGCATATCTGCATATTGAGGTTATTAATATTTCTCCCGACAATCTTGATTCCAGCTTGTGTTTCTTCCAGTCCAGCATTTCTTATGATGTACTCTGCATATAAGTTAAATAAGCAGGGTGACAATATACAGCCTTGACTTACTCCTTTTCCTATTTGGAATCAGTCTGTTGTCCCATGTCCAGTTCTGACTGTTGTTTCCTGACCTGCATATAGGTTTCTCAAGAGGCAGATCAGGTTGTCTGGTATTCCCATTTCTCTCAGAATTGTCCACAGTTTATTGTGATCCACACAGTCAAAGGTTTTGGCATAGTCAATAAAGCAGAAATAGGTGTTTCTCTGGAACTCTCTTGCTTTTTCCATGATCCAGTGGATGTTGGCAATTTGATCTCTGGTTCCTCTGCCTTTTCTAAAACCAGCTTGATCCCCAGGGAGTTCATGGTTCATGTATTGCTGAAGCCTGGCTTGGAGAATTTTGAGCATTACTTTAATAGCATGTGAGATGAGTACAATTGTGCAGTAGTTTGAGCATTCTTTGTCCTTTCCTTCCTTTGGGATTGGAATGAAAACTGACCTTATCCAGTCCTGTGGCCACTGCTGAGTTTTCCACATTTGCTAGCATATTGAGTGCAGCAGTTTCACAGCATCATCTTTCAGGATTTGAAATAGCTTAATTGGAATTCCATCACCTCTACTAGCTTTGTTCGTAATGATGCTTTCTAAGGCCCACTTGACTTTACATTCCAGATGTCTGGCTCTAGGTGAGTGATCACACCATCGTGATGATCTGGGTCATGAAGATCTTTTTTGTACTGTTCTTCTGTGTATTATTGCCACCACTTCTAAATATCTTCTGCTTCTGTTAGATCCATACCATTTCTGTCCTTTATTGAACTCATGTTTGCATGAAATATTCCCTTGGTATCTGTAATTTTCTTGAAGAGATCTTTAGTCTTTCCCATTCTATTGTTTTCCTCCATTTCTTTGTATTGATCGCTGAGGAAGGCATTCTTTTCTCTCCTTGCTATTCTTTGGAACTTTGCATTCAGATGCTTATAATCTTTCTTTCTCTCCTTTGCTATTTGCTTTTCTTCTTTTCACAGCTATTTGTAAGGCCTCCCCAGACAGCCATTTTGCTTTTTTGCATTTCTTTTTCATGGGGATGGTCTTGATCCCTGTCTTCTGTACAATGTCACGGACCTCCATCCATAGTTCATCAGGCACTCTCTCTATCAGATCTAGTCCCTTTAATCTATTTCTCACTTCCACTGTTGAAAAAGCAAGAGAGTTCCAGAAAAAGATCTATTTCTGCTTTATTGACTATACCAAAACCTTTGACTGTGAGGATCACAATAAACTGAAAGAGATGGGGATACCAGACCATTTAACCTACCTCTTGAGAAATTTGTATGCAGGTCAGTATGCAAAAGCTTGAACTGGACATGGAACAACTGACTAGTTCCAAATAGGAAAAGGAGTATGTCAAGTCTGTATATTGTCACCCTGCTTATTTAACTTATATGTAGAGTACATCATGAGAAATGCTGGGCTGGAGGAAGCACAAGCTGGAATCAAAATTGCTGGGAGAAATATCAATAACCTCAGATATGCAGATGACACCACCCTTGTGGCAGAAAGTGAAGAAAAACTAAAGAGCTTCTTAATGAAAGTGAAAGAAGAGAGTGAAAATTTTGACTTAAAGCTCAACATTCAGAAAACAAAGATCATGGCATCCAGTCCCATCACTTCATCTCAAATAGAAGGGGAAACAGTGGAAACAGTGGCAGACTTTATATTTTTGGGCTCCAAAATCACTGCAGATGGTGACTGCAGCCATGAAATTAAGTATGACCAACCTAGACAGCATACTAAAAAGCAGAGATATTAGTCTTCTAACAAAGGTCCATCTAGTCAAGGCTATGGTTTTTCCAGTAGTCAGGTATGGATGTGGTAATTGGACTATAAATAAATCTGAGTACTGAAGATTTTATGCTTTTGAAGTGTGGTGTTGGAGAAGACTCTTGAGAGTCCTTTGGACTGCAAGGAGACCCAACTAATCCACCCTAAAGGAAATGAGTCCTGAATTTTCATTGGAAGGACTGATATTGAAACTGAAACTCCAATACTTTGGCCACCTGATGTGAAGAGCTGACTCATTTGCAAAGACCATGAAGCTGCGAAAGATTGAAGGTGAGAGGAGAAGAGGACGATAGAGGATGAGAAGATTTAATGGCATTAATGACTCAATGGACATGAGTTTGAGTAAACTCCAGGAGTTGGTGATGGGCAGGGAGGCCTGGCATGCTGCTGTCCACAGGGTCACAAAGAGTCGGACATGATTGAGTCCATCTATGTTGCTGCACATGGCATTATTTCTTTCTTTTAATGGCTGAGTAATCTTACATTGTGTATATATGCCACATCTTCATTATCCATTTATCTGTTGATGGACATGGACCTTTTCCATGTTTAGCTCAGTTCAGTTCAGTTCAGTCGCTCAGTCGTGTCTGACTCTTTGGCACCCCATGGACTGCAGCATGCCAGGCTTCCCTATCCTTCACCAACTCCTGGAACTTGTTCAAACTCATGTCCATCGAGTCAGTGATGCTATCCAACTGACTCATTCTCTGTCATCCCCCTCTTCTCCCACTTTCAGTCTTTCTCAGCATCAAGGTCTTTGCAAATGAGTCAGTTCTTTGCATCAAGTAGTCAAAAAATTGGAGTTTCAGCCTCAGCTTCAGTCCTTCCAATGAATATTCAGGAGTGATTTCCTTTAGGATGGAGTGGTTGGATGTCCTTGCAGTCCAAGGAACTCTCAGGAGTCTCCAAAACCACAGATCAAAAGCATCAATTCTTTGGTGCTCAGCTTCCTTTATCGTCCAACTCTGATCACATCCATACATGACTACTGGAAATGCCATGCCTATGCAAGTGTAAATAGTGCTGTTATGAACATTGAGGTACATGTATCTTTTTGAATATATGTTTTCTCCTGCTATATGCTCAAATGTGGGTCCCTGGATCATATGGTAACTCTTAGTTTTTTAAAGCACCTCCATACTGTTCTCCAGGAGAAGGCAATGGCACCCCACTCCAGTACTCTTGCCTGGAGAATCCCAGGATGGGGGAACCTGGTGGGCTGCCGTCTATTGGGTTGCACAGAGTCAGACACTACTGAAGTGACTTAGCAGCAGCATACTGTTCTCCAGAATGGACAAAATTAACTTTGGAATAATACATGAGAAATTGATGTTGCTGCTTGCCTTTGAAGTGAAAAACTGACTTAATTTTCCAAGAATGAGAAAAAAAATTTTGTATAATTTTGTATACTCTTTTGATTATGAATGATGGCAGTATAAAGACATATATCCAATACAAAAGACAAATAAATGATGTTGAAAGCCAAGTAAAATATTCCTTCTTCATCCTTCCTGATTCTTTAGAGAGGCCACAGGTAAAGGAAAATTAACACATAATTAAAAAAAATCTTAACAGCTAAGATATTATTTTTTAAATAGCTAAGCACTGAATAAAGTTAATAATTTTAGATTATAAATTTTTTTTGATATCCTCTATTTAGTACCTTTTATGTTAGTTTGTGTGCATATGTGCTAAGTTTCTTCAGTCATGGCTGACTTTTTTGTGACCCTATGGACTGTAGCCCACCAGGCTCTGTCCACGGGATTCTCTAGAATACTGGAATGGATTGTCATGCCCTCCTCAGTGGGGTCTTCCCCAACCCATGGATTGGATATGTATCTCTTACATCTCCTGCATTGGCATTCAGATTCTTTATCACTAGTGCCACCTAGGAAGTCCCTTTATGTTGGATTAACATACTTAATACTTTAATTAAGACTGTTAGTAAAAAACATACTCAACTGAAAATAATCTATTTTCACTTTTTAATATATGTTAGACTGCCTCAAAAGCACAGGAATACTAAGTATTAATATTATATAAAATGTGCTTATCATATAAAATATTATAGTAACTACATGCTTAGTTATGTTTAATGAGTCTTATGTTTAACCTATTTTTATCTAGTTTTATCATTAGCACAAATATTTACTCAGCATTTGGCACTTTTCAAATAGTTTAGAGAACTGGTAAAAAACTTTTTAAAGCATGTTCTGACTTCAGTTCAGTTCAGTTCAGTTCATTTCAGTCGCTCAGTCGTGTCCGACTCTTTGCGAGCCCATGAATTGCAGCATGCCAGGCCTCCCTGTCCATCACCATCTCCCGGAGTTCACTCAGACTCACGTCCATCGAGTCAGTGATGCCATCCAGCCATCTCATCCTCTGTTTTCCCCTTCTCCTCCTGCCCCCAATCTCTCCCAGTATCAGAGTCTTTTCCAATGAGTCAACTCTTCGCATGAGGTGCCCAAAGTACTGGAGCTTCAGTTTCAGCATCATTCCTTCCAAAGAAATCCCAAGGTTGGTCTCCTTCAGAATGGACTGGTTGGATCTTCTTGCAGTCCAAGGGACTCTCGAGAGTCTTCTCCAACACCATAGTTCAAAGGCATCAATTCTTCGGCGCTCAGCCTTCTTCACAGTCCAATTCTCACATCTATAAATGACCACAGGAAAAACCATAGCCTTGACTAGACGGACCTTAGTTGGCAAAGTAATGTCTCTGCTTTTGAACATACTGTCTAGGTTGGTCATAACTTTTCTTCCAAGGAGTAAGTGTCTTTTAATTTCATGGCTGCAGTCACCATCTGCAGTGATTTTGGAGCCCCCCCAAAATAAAGTCTGTCACTGTTTCTACTCTTTCCCCATCTATTTCCCATGACGTGATGGGACCGGAAGCCATGATCTCCGTTTTCTGAATGTTGAGCTTTAAGCCAACTTTTTCACTCTCCTCTTTCATCAAGAGGCTTTTTAGCTCCTCTTCACTTTCTGCCATAAGGTTGGTGTCATCTGCATATCTGAGGTTATTAATATTTCTCCCGACAATCTTGACTCCAGCTTGTGTTTCTTCTAGTCCAGCATTTCTTATGATGTACTCTGCATAGAAGTTAAATAAGCAGGGTGATAATATACAGCCTTGACATACTCCTTTTCCTTTTTGGAACCAGTCTGTTGTTCCATGTCCAGTTCTAACTGTTGCTTCCTGACCTGCATACAGATTTCTCAAGAGGCAGGTTAGGTGGTCTGGTATTCCCATCTCTTTCAGAATTTTCCACAGTTTCTTGTGATCCACACAGTCAAAGGCTTTGGCATAGTCAAGAGAGCAGAAATAGATGTTTTTCTGGAACTCTCTTGCTTTTTCCATGATCCAGCGGATGTTGGCAATTTGATCTCTGGTTCCTCTGCCTTTTCTAAAACCAGCTTGAACATCAGGAAGTTCACGGTTCACGCATTGCTGAAGCCTGGCTTGGAGAATTTTGAGCATTACTTTACTAGCATGTGAGATGAGTGCAATTGTGAGATAATTTGAGCGTTCTTTTGCATTGCCTTTCTTTGGAATTGGAATGAAAACTGACCTTTTCCAGTCCTGTGACCACTGCTGAGTTTTCCAAATTTGCTGGCATATTGAGTGCAGCACTTTCACAGCATCATCTTTCAGAAGCAAACACCTAGTGCTCTATACCTGTTAAAAAATGGCTTATCCATGTAGTAATCACATTGCTTATAAAAAGTGAAGTGCCAAAGACTCAGCTTCATCTTTGTGTGTTAAATCATATGTTCTATTTTGCAAAAGATTTCTTTTTTCTATGCCAAGTAACTCAAAAACAATTATTTCAAAATGATGATACAACAAAATTATTTTAGGATAGTGTTAATTGAATCTTGATAATATTTTTAGTTATAAAATAACTCTTCATACCTGTGCAGTATTTTACACTTTCACATGTTATCATTATGTTTGATTTGAGTATTTTTATATGGAGTATGGTTTTTTAACAAAGACAACAGTGATTCTTTTTTTTTTTTTCTAGTGCTGAACATGGCATGAGATAAAAATAAAACTTGACATGAAGATAACATGTAATCCAGCAGGATATGGAGTTTAAAACATATCTTTTTTTTCCCCATAGAAAGTCAAATCTACCACAGATATCATAATGCCCACAGGATAATGCTAGAAATGCTATGCAGAATTAAAAATTATGTGTATATTTTGCTGGCTCTCATGTTCATGTATGGTTGTCTCATCACATTTTAAAACAGGCAAAATTCCATTTTGACAGATGGACAAAAGTAGTAAATGCCAACTTTCAGTGTGTCAGAATCATGTACAAAAGGCTTGCTTAGAAGGCCAAGAGAATGAAAATGTTCCAAAATTCATCTACTTTGATATTAAAAATAAAAAAACTGCTACTTCAATTAAGGTGTGTGGCATTTGGGATTTAGCAGTTAATCACACCTTCAACATTATAGTAAGTTAATCACACCTTCAACATTATGGTAAGTATGGATAACAAAATAACAAAAATTGCATTGATTTGATGAATATGGGGATGGCATGGGATGCTTCAGAAAGTAAAGTGTATTACAAAAAAAAGTTTAGAATCAAATTGAAAGGGATGCTGAGAAAGGAATAAAAGCATTAAAGGAATTGTTAGAATCATTGACCTTTAAACACTTATTCAATCTTGAGTTTCATTATCTATATTATTATTATTACTTTCTTCTGTGCTGTTTGTAGGCATAAAGTAGAACAAAAAATGATATATACACAGAATCCCTAAAATTATTTGGCAATGTAAAAATGCAAATAATTATTTCAAGTTATTTTAGACTTTTATTCAAAAGATAGGCATTAGCTGATTTTTATGTTAAGAATATAATATTCCTGGGATTAAAAAAAAAAAACAGTCACATTAAAATTTGTGTTAATGCTAGGTTGCAGCACTTTTGACTAAATTGTGAACTATTTGATTAAGAATAAAAATCAAGGATTTCACCATCCTAGGTGTATTAGTTCCACCACCACCCACAAGGCTGTGGTAACAAGTCATTACAAACAATAGTTGAAAATAACAGAAATTTACTGTCTTACAATTCTGAAGGTTAGATGTTGCACACAGATTTCAGTGGGCTAAAATAAAAACACTGGTGGAGTTGCATTCTTTTCTGGAGGCTCTAGGAATAAATCCATTTCCTTGCATTTTCCATCATCTAGAGGTTGTCCCAATTAGAGGACCCCAATTGCCACCATCTTCAAAGCCAGCAACTTTCACCTCTCTGATTGTTCTTCTATAGTCACATTCCCTCTGACTTTTGCTTCTCTTACAATTTTAAGCATTCTCTGATTACATTGGACCTTTTTAGATAATCCAAGAAAATGTCTCCAATTTGAAGGATTTCCCTTCAAATTGGAAGTGGCTTAGTCTTCCCTGATGGAGTCTGCCTGCAGTGTGGGAGACCTGAGTTCAAGCCCTGGGATGGGAAGTTCTCCTGGAGAAGGAAATGGCAAACTACTCCAGTTTTCTTTCCTGGAGAATTCCATGGACAGAGGAGCCTGGTGGGCTACAGTCCATGGGGTCACAAAGAGTCAGACAGGACTGAGTGACTAACACAATCACTTGCACTTTCAGTTAGCAACCTTAGTCCATCTTCAATCTTAGTTCCTCTTTATTTTGTAATTTAGCATATTCAACAACCTCAGATATGCAGAAGACACCATCCTTGTGGCAGAAAGCGAAGAAGAACTAAAGAGCCTCTTGATGAAAGTAAGAGGAGAGTGAAAAATTTGGCTTAAAACTCAGCATTCAGAAAACTAAGATCATGACATCTGGTCCCATCACTTCATGGCAAACAGATGGGGAAACAATGGAAACAATGACAGACTTTATTTGGGGGGTTCCAAAATCACTGCAGATGGTGACTGCAGCCATGAAATTAAAAGACGCTTGTTCCTCGGAAGAAAAGTTATGACCAATGTAGACAGTATATTACAAAGCAGAGACATTACTTTGCCATCAAAGGTCCATCTAGTCAAAGCTTTGGTTTTTCCAGTAGTCACGTAAGGATGTGAGAGTTGGAGTATAAAGAAAGCTGATCGCTGAAGAATTGATGCTTTTGAAGTGTGGTGTTGGAGAAGACTCTTAAGAGTCCCTTGGACTGCAAGGAGATCCAACCAGTCTATCCTAAAGGAAATGAGTCTTAAATATTCATTGGAAAAGACTGATACTGAAGCTGAAACTCCAATATTTTGGCCACCTGATGCAAAGAACTGACTCTTTGGAAAAGATCCTGATGCTGGGAAGGATTGAAGGCAGGAGGAAATTGGGACGACAGAGGATTAGATGGTTGGATGGCATCACTGACTTGATGGACATGAATTTTAGTAAGCTCTAGGTATTGTTGACAGACAGGGAAGCATGGAGTAGTGTAGTCCATGGAGTCACAAAGAGTCGGACGTGACTAAGCGACTGAACTGAAACATATTCATATGTTCAATGGATTAGTATGCAAACATTTTGTGTGCTGGAGGGGATATTATTGTACCTATCATGGTATGCCTTGTAGGCTACAAAAGTTCATGTCCACCCCATATGAAAAATATTCACCTCTTATCAAGATCTTCAAAAATTCTCAACCCATTAGATCATCAACTGAAAAATGCAAAATCTCAAATCTCCACAGTTAAAAAGTCCCAAATCTCATCATTTGAATTAGATGGATTTGTGTGAGGCTTTGTGTATAATTAATTCTGGAGCAAAATTCTTTTCCATCTGTGGGTCTGGGAAACAAGAAAGCAAGTTATCTATTTCTAGAATACAGTTGTAAGAAAGAAATAGGGATAGTAATATATATTTCTATTCAAAAAAAGGAGAAAATGGAAGGGAAAAAGGAGAAAATGGAAGGGAAAAAGGAATCACTAGAGCAAGCATTATCAAAATCAAGTTGGGTAAATTCCATTAGGTTTTAAGGTCTGTGAATAGGTGGTGCATTCCAGGCCCATGACTACACTCTCTGAGTCATTCTTTTCTTTTCATGAGAGACCACATGTTTGCAGCTCAGTAGTTTTATCAGACTTTCTCACCTTTAGATACTTGAGAATTCAATAGCGTTTTTTCATTTCATGTACTCTCTATGTTCTTTCAGGTTCAAAATACAATATTTCTGCTAGCTTAAAATTCTCAAAAATTTTGAGGTTTTCCAGTGTATGTCAGAGACATTACTCCATTAGACAAGGGATCCTTCCACAGACTTTTCTTAAATAACCTCATATCTATTTTTGTCTTCTGCTGAGATGGCTCAGGGGATCGATTCATCTTTAATCTCTTCCAGTTGCTTTTTCTGCAACTAAATACTCTGACCTTTTGATCTTTCTGAAGCACTGTATTTGAAAATGATTGTGAGGATTTTGTCTCTGGGCCAAAATCCTATTGGGATCCTCTGGGGCCAGCTATAGACAAGTACAGGGCAGGTTTTGTGAGAAAAATCTGTTCCCAAAACATCAAATTTGGTACACATTCAACGTCTTGTAGTAAGTAAAAGCTTGTTTGGTACTTTCAGTTTAGCTTGTTGTTCTAATTGACCACCTCAAATGTGATTCCTCAGCATTTTCTCTATGAAGAATAAATCTCTTAATTGTAGTGTGAAAGTGAAAGTGTTAGTCACTCAGATGTGTCCAACTCTTTGTGACCCCATGGACTGTAGCCCACCAGGCTCCTCTGTCCATGGATTTTCTCTTTGTAGAGTCCTTTGCTATCAGTGAAGGCTAAAAAATTTCTGAGTCATGAAGAAATTTTCATACTTTTTTTTTAGTTTAACAATTCTTCCATTAATCCAGCTCTTTCCTCTCTCATTCTACTATGAATGTAAGAAGAAATCTGGTCATACCTTTAACCTTTTGCTTGAAATTCTTTCACATACAAATCCATTTTCTTCATTTACAAGTTCTGCTTTTCATATAATAATGGGACATCATTCTGCTAATATTTCTTTCATGTAGCAAGAATCCTCTTACCCAAATTTCTAATTTCCATTTCCTTATGAACTTTCACAAGCAGTGCTTTTAGTGCTCATATTTCTATAGTATATTCAGATGGTTTAGGTAATCTCTAAGGCAGTATATGTTTTCTCTACCATACTTCTGACTTTGCCTCCTCTCTAGCACAGCTGTTAAATCCATATTAATACTATGAGTTTATTCAAGTAAATCTAGATGTTTTTTATCAAGACCTTTGAAATTATTTAAGCTTCTTCCTACTTCCAAAGACACTTCCACATTTTTAGGCATTTGTCACAGTAGCACTCCACTTTTGGGTACCAAAATCTATAATACTTTCTATAGCCTTGTAACAATTTATTAAATACTTAATAACTTAAACCAACACAGATTTATCATCTTGCATTTCTGTAGGTCAGAAGTCTGATTTGGTTCTCACTGGCTTAAATCCAGAGCATTGACAGGACTTCGTTGTCTTTTGAAGGCTCTGGGTAGTGAAAGGAAGTGAATCCATTTTCTTGTCTTCCAGCTTCTACAATCCACTTCCACTTATTGGATCATAACCCCCTTCCTCCATCTTCAAAGCGAGTAATGTTGCATTTCTCTGATCATTCTTGTGTCACCACATCTTCCTCTGATCCTTTTCTTCTGCCTCACAGAAACGCTTTTAAGGACTCTTGTGATTATTAAAATGCATGGGATCCACCTAAGTAATCCAAGATAATGTCCTTATTTTAAGGACAGTTAATTAATAAACATAATTTTGTGTGAGGGCTTCCCAGATGGCTCAGTGGTAAAGAATCCACCGACCAATGCAGGAGATACGCTTTGATCCCTGGGTGGAAAAAATACCCTGGAGAAGGAAATGGTAACCCACTTTAGTATTATTGACTGGGAAATTCCAAGGACAGAGGAGCCTGGTGGACTATAGTGCTGGGGTCCAGCCCCCACAGGATCCAGGAAAACCCGAAGGAGAAACAGCATCGGCGATTGATTTAGAGAGAGAAGGAAAAAAAGTTGAAGATAAGAAAATAGAGGAGAGAAAGAGGCTGATATTCCTTGGTTTACATAGAAAACCAATAAAACTCTGAGACAAGAAGTTTGCCCTGTTCACGGAGGCCACAGGTGCTCTCCCGGTCTCCCGAGGGAGTGAAGAAGCAGAACGTCTTCCCATTCAGGTCTTAGAAACCCGGGCAGATAAGTGAACGCAGAGAGTCCCTATGCTCCAAGGGATCAGCCTGAAAAAGAGAGGGAGAGGGAGAGAGAGAGAAAAAAAGAAAGAGAGAAGAAAAAACACGGGGTGACCAAGCTTCTGCGAGGCCCCAAAGCTTTATTTTTTAAAAGGTACTTTTATACCTTGCCTTATACATAGAGGGAAATGAAAGATGCAAGGTCATACAGAGTCAGCCCAAATATTCCAGCAGTTTTTCCCTTATCGAAACCAGGATTTTTCTGCATATCTTTTCCACAAAAGATGTTGTATACAGTATCTTCTGGCCTTGGAGGCCTGTGAACATTTTATGACCCTCTTTTGATAAAGGCTACTCAACCAGAAAACTTATTTTCCCTCAAAGTGTTTTTTCTTTATATTTCTAATCTATGTCAGCCTCAGAAAATGCCAAACAGAGTTACGTTTTTCACAGAGCAAAGGTGCAGTGAGTTACAAGAAAGAACCAATTAGCTCAAAAGTCTGATATGGTTAAATTCAAGGCTACACTTGTTCTTCTAGCATTCTCACTATGTTAACTAATGCATTCCCAGGTGTACAGTGGATAAGAGATATGGGAACTTAGCAACAAGCATTGGCTCAATAATGAAATCCTACATCACCACTACTCTAATAACTTTTAACTCTTTCAAAGGCTCTATGTTTTAGGCTTTCCATGCCTCTCACAGTTGGGAGGCTGTAAATAATCACATGCGTAGCTGTAAGAGTCTGGATATACCTGCCGAGCAAGCTAGAGTGTTAACAGAGGGGGGTTGATTTGAAATATTTCTCTCATGTCCAGGAAACTTATTAGCTATATCCCTAAGTTGATTTTTTTCCAGAGAAAGGTGGTCAGGGTTAGCCCCTGTTAATGTCAGAGGAGTTGGTGAAAGTCATGAAACAGTAAAACAGACAGATTCTGGTTTCGGGGTAGATGCTCGAGAAGGCCTAGGGAGCCCCTTGAGTTCTGAAGCCTTGCTTAACAGTTCTGTTCCACATGACCCTGTCATGGGTGGGATCTCCCATGGCGGCTCCCAGCAATATAGTCCATGGGGTCACAAAAGTGTTGGACATGACTTAGTGACTAAATGACAACAATTTTGTTTGCAACCTTAATTCCCCTTTGCTGCATAATCTAACAAATGTGCAGGTTTCTGGAATTAAAACATGGACGTCTATGAAAGGCCATTATTCTGCCTACCACATCAAGACTAAGACAGACATTACAGATGAATGTATAGTGACTACAGAGGCTAATAAATCCACTTACTAAATATCTCATGGCATTTCTTTAAAATGGTATCAGACATAGATTTTTAAAACACCAACACACATCCCCATTATATAATGATAGGGCAGGACAAATAAATTTGTATTTAATAAAAATACTATGTATACCCTTTTGAAGGGTACAAACAAAACCTGTGCACACCAGGACCCAGGAGAAAAGAGCAGTCACCTCAAAAGAGGCAGAGCTAGACTTGCCTGTGAGTGTCCAGGAGTCTCTGGCCAAGGCGTAGGTCAACAGTGGACTGCCACGGCGTGAGGGGCACTGATCACAACAATCCTGGGAGGCACCATGTGCTGGCATAAGTCCTTTGGTTCTTTTGAAGGCCTCAGGTCAAACTACAGGGAAAGACACAGCCCCAACCATCAGTAGAAAATTGAATTAAAGATTTACTGAGCATGGATTAAATATTTACTTGCCCACCAGAGCAAAACCCAGTTTTTCCCACAGACAGTCCCTCAAGTTCTTGCCTTGGGAACCCCATGAACAGTATGAAAAGGCAAAAAGATATGACACCGAAAGATGGACTCAGCAGTTTGTTAAATGGAAAAGAGCAGAAAAATACTTCCAGTAGAAATAAAGAGGCTGAGCCAAAGCAGAAATAATGCCCAGTTGTGGATGTGTCTAGTTGTGAAAGTAAAGTTCACTGCTGTAAGAACAATATTGCAGAGTAATTGAAATGTTAGTTCCATGAATCAAGGTAAATTGGAAGTGATCAAATAGGGGATGACAAGATTGAACATCGACATTTTAGGAATCAGTGAACTAAAATGGACCAGGATGGGTGAATTTAATTCAGATGACCAATATATATTACTGTGGGCAAGAATACCTTAGAAGAAATGGGGTAAAACTCATAATTAATAAGAATCCAAAATGCAGTACTTGGGTGCAATCTCAAAAACAACAGAATGATTTCAGTTCATTTCCAAGGCAAACTATTCAATATCACAGTAATCCAAGTCTATGTCCCAACCATGAATGCCAAATAAACTGAAGTTAAATGGTGCTATGAAGACCTACAAAATCTTCTATTCAGTTCAGTTCAGTTCAGTCGCTCAGTCGTGTCTGACTCTTTGTGACCCCATGAATCACAGCACGCCAGGCCTCCCTGTCCATCACCAACTCCTGGAGTTCACTCAGACTCACGTCCATCGAGTCAGTGATGCCATCCAGCCATCTCATCCTCTGTTTTCCCCTTCTCCTCCTGCCCCCAATCTCTCCCAGCATCAGAGTCTTTTCTAATGAGTCAACTCTTCGCATGAGGTGCCGAAAGTACTGAAGCTTCAGTTTCAGCATCATTCCTTCCAAAAAAATCCCAGGGCTGATCTCCTTCAGAATGGACTGGTTGGATCTCCTTGCAGTCCAAGGGACTCTCAAGAGTCTTCTCCAACACCACAGTTCAAAGGCATCAATTCTTTGGCACTCAGCCTTCTTCACAGTCCAACTCTCACATCCATAAATGACCACAGGAAAAACCATAGCCTTGACTAGACGGACCTTAGTTGGCAAAGTAATGTCTCTGCTTTTGAACATACTATCTAGGTTGGTCATAACTTTTCTTCCAAGGAGTAAGCGTCTTTTAATTTCATGGCTGCAGTCACCATCTGCAGTGATTTTGGAGCAACCAAAAATAAAGTCTGACACTGTTTCTACTGTTTACCCATCTATTTCCCATGAAGTGATGGGACCAGATGCCCTGATCTTCGTTTTCTGAATGTTGAGCTTTAAGCCAACTTTTTCACTCTTCTCTTTCACTTTCATCAAGAGGCTTTTTAGCTCCTCTTCACTTTCTGCCATAAGGTTGGTGTTATCTGCATATCTGCATATCTGAGGCTATTGATATTTCTCCCAGCAATCTTGATTCCAGCCTGTGTTTCTTCCAGTCCAGTATTTCTCATGATGTACTCTGCATAGAAGTTAAATAAGCAGGGTGACAATATACAGCCTTGACTTACTCCTTTTCCTTTTTGGAACCAGTCTGTTGTTCCATGTCCAGTTCTAACTGTTGCTTCCTGACCTGCATACAGATTTCTCAAGAGGCAGGTTAGGTGGTCTGGTATTCCCATCTCTTTCAGAATTTTCCACAGTTTCTTGTGATCCACACAGTCAAAGGCTTTGGCATAGTCAAGAAAGCAGAAATAGGTGTTTTTCTGGAACTCTCTTGCTTTTTCCATGATCCAGTGGATGTTGGCAATTTGATCTCTGGTTCCTCTGCCTTTTCTAAAACCCACTTGAACATCAGGGAGTTCATGGTTCATGTATTGCTGAAGCCTGGTTTGGAGAATTTTGAGCTTTACTTTAGTAGCATGTGAGATGAGCACAATTGTGCTGTAGTTTGAGCATTCTTTGGCATTGCCTTTCTTTGGAATTGGAATGAAAACTGACCTTTTCCAGTCCTGTGACTAATCCCAAAAAAGATGTCCTTTTCATCATAGGGGACTGGAATGCAAAAGTAAGAAGTCAAGAGATACCTGGAGTAACAGACTCCAAGTTTGGTCTTGGAGTACAAAATGAAGAAGGGCAAAGGCTAACAGAGATTTACCAAGCTAACACACTGGTCATAGCTAACACCCTCTTCTAGCAACATGAGATGACTCTACACATGGACATCACCATATAGTCAATATGGAAATCAGATTGATTATATTTTTTTCAGCCAAATATGGAGAAGCTGTATACATTCAGCAAAAACAAGACCAAGCTAACTGTGGCTCTGATCATGAACTCCTTATTGCCAAATTCAGACTTAAATTGAAGAAAATAGGGAAAACCACTAGACCATTCAGATATAATTTACATCAGATTCGCTCACAATTATATAGTGGAAGTGACAGATAGATTCAAGGGATTATATCTAATTGACAGAGTGCCTGAAGAACTAAGAAAAGTACTGCACTCAATATGCCAACAAATTTGGAAAACTCAGTGGCCGCAGGACTGGAAAAAGTCAGTTTTCATCCAGTTCAAAGAAGGGCAATGTCAAAGAATGTTCAAACTACCTCACAATTGCACTCATTTCACATGCTAGCAAAGTAATTTCTCCAAATCCTCCAAGATGGATTTTGATAGTATGTGAACTGAGAACCTCAAGATGTGCAAACTGGGTTTAGAAAAGGGAGAGGAACGAGAGATCAAATTGCCAACATCTGTTGTATCATAGAAAAAGCAAGAGAATTCCAGAAGAACACCTACTTCTGCTTCATTGACTAGGCTAAAGCCTTTGACTGTGTGGATCACAAAAAACTGCAGAAAAATTTTAAAGAGATGGAAACACTAGAACAACTGGGATTCCCTGACAGCTCCATTGGTAAACAATTCACCTGCAATGCAGGAGACACTGGCTCAGTTCCTGAGTTGGGATGATCCAGTGCAGAAGGGACAGGCTATCCACTCCAGTTTTCTTGGGCTTCCCTCATGGCTCAGCTGGTAAAGAATTAGCCTGCAATGTAGGAGACCTGGGATCTCTGGGTTGGGAAGATCCCTGCGTTGGGAAGATCCCTTGAAGACGTGAAAGGCTACCCACTACAGTATTTTGGCCTGGAGAATTCCATGGACTGTATAGTCCATGGGGTCACAAAGAGTCAGACAAAAGTGAACAGCTTTCACTTTACCTGCATCCTGTGAAACTCGTATTCAGGTCAAGAAGCAACAGTTAGAAGTGGACATTGAACAAAAGATTGGTTCCAAATTGGAAAAGGAGTATGTCAAGGCTGTATGTTGTCACCCTGCCTATTTAACTTTTATGCAGAACATATCATGCAAAATGCCAGGCAGGATGAAGCACGAGATGGAATCAAGATTGCCAAGAGACGTATCAACAACTTCATATATGCAGATGACACTACCGTTATGGCGGAAAGTGAAGAGAAATTAAAGAGCCTCTTGATGAAGGTGAAAGAGGAGAGTGATAAAGCTGACTTAAAACTCAACATTCAAAAAATTAGATCATGGCATACAGTCCCATCATGGCAAATAGATGGAGAAACAATGGAAACAGAGAGAGACTTTATTTTCTTGGACTCCAAACTCACTGCAGATAGTTACTGTAGCCAAGATAGTAAAAGATCCTTGCTCCTTGGAAGAAAAGCTATGACCAACCTAGACAGCATATTGTACAGTAGAAATTAACACAATATTATCAATCAACTATCCTTCAATAAAATAAATTTTAAAAAATTTAAAAAAAATAAAAAGCAGAGACATTACTTTGCTGACAAAGGTTCATATATTAAAAGCTATGTGGTTTTTTTTTTTTTTTCAATAGTCATGTGTATATGTGAGAGTCATGTATATATGTGAGACCATAAAGAAGGCTGAGTACTGAAAAACTAATGCTTTTGAACTGTGTTGTTGGAGAAGACTCATGAGAGTCCCTTAGACTGCAAGGAGATCCAACCAGTCCATCCT
The DNA here is from genome assembly GCF_014754425.2 of Oryx dammah. Lineage (NCBI taxonomy): Eukaryota > Metazoa > Chordata > Mammalia > Artiodactyla > Bovidae > Oryx > Oryx dammah. The sequence goes on from NW_024070211.1 coordinate 52,808,876, forward strand.
AAAGGAGATTGGTCCTGAATATTCATTGGAAGGACTGATTTTGAAGCTGAAGCTTCAATACTTTGGTCACCTGATGCAAAGAGCCAACTCTTTGTAAAAGACCCTGATGCTGAGAAAGATTGAATGCAGGAGACAGGGACGACAGAGGATGAGATGGTTGGATGGTATCACAGACTCAATAGATATGAGTTAGAACGACGTCCAGGAAATGGTGAAGGACTGGGAAACCTGGCGTGCTGCAGTCCAAGGAGTTGCAAGGAAGTGGACACTGCTGAGGGACTAAACAACAAATAATAATATTTCAGCCAAGATTGCAATAAAAAATTTAACAAGGTCTCAATTGTTCTGAGATATTCTGTGATGTATCTTCCCACGGAAATTTTAGCGGTTGCAAGAAAAGTTGTACAAAGATAAACCAAGAATTAATCATGGTACCTAGGATTCAGGTTGTTTTCTACCATTGGAACTTGTATAAACTTTACTTTCTGGGATATGGAGAATCTTTGAAAATATGTTGAGACAACACAATATTAGAAGTGTTTTGTTTACTTAAGGATACTAAATTTTTGTTATAACATTTTCCTACCTTTAAATAACAAAAGTTCAAAATTCAACAGCATGGACATTTTTTCTTTTCCCAAAAACAAATTGCGTTGGTATTTAATATGGTCTTACAACATATCCACAAAGATGCTGAGATTGGTTTTAGTCTAATTTTTGTAACCTAGGCACTGCTTCATATCCTTATTAATTTTTTGACTTTTTTCATAAAGACATTTAACTGTGACTTAAATATCCCCTTTTATCAGATATAACACTGCTTCAACTTAGTTATGATGTCAGTATCTTAGATCTAAAGGTGTTCAATTTCAAGACCATACACTGAAATTCGTTACTTGAAATCTTTTTTGCATTAAATGAGTAATAAAGTAAAGTATGTTCAATTGCTTATTTTTAATTCGATGTCCTTGTACTTGCTTAAAACTTGTCACAGTATCACCAAGTATTTTCTGTTATTAAAGCCTATGACTAAATATATAAAATGTAAAAAATGAGTTTTATATCCTCAATTCAGTTCAGTTCAGTTCAGTAGCTCAGTCGTGTCCGAATCTTTGCGACCCCATGAACCACAGCACACCAGGCCTCCCTGACCATAACCAACTCCCAGAGTTCACTCAAACTCATGTCCATCAGGTTGGTGACGCCATCTAGCCATCTCATCGTCTGTCATCCCCTTCTCTTCCTGCCCCCAATCCCTCCCAGCATCAGAGTCTTTTCTAATGAGTCAACTCTTTGCATCAGGTGGCCAAAGTACTGGTGTTTCAGCTTTAGCATCATTCCTTCCAAAGAACACCCAGGACTGATCTCCTTCAGAATGGACTGGTTGGATCTCCGTGCAGTCCAAGGGACTCTCAAGTCTTCTCTAATACCACAGTTCAAAAGCATCATTTCTTCGGCGCTCAGCTTTCTTCACAGTCCAACTCTCACATCCATACATGACCACTGGAAAAACCATAGCCTTGACTAGATGGACCTTTGTTGGCAAAGTAATGTCTCTTCTTTTCAATGTGCTATCTAGGTTGGTCATAACTTTCCTTCCAAGGAGTAAGCGTCTTTTAATTTCATGGCTGCAATCACCATCTGCAGTGATTTTGGAGCCCCCAAAAATAAAGACTGATACTGTTTCCACTGTTTCCCCATCTATTTCTGATGAAGTGATGGGACCAAATGCCGTGATCTTAGTTTTCTGAATGTTGAGCTTTAAGCCAATTTTTTCACTCTCCTCTTTCACTTTCATCAAGAGGATTTTTAGTTCCTCTTCAGTTTCTGTCATAATGGTGGTGTCATCTGCATATATGAGATTATTGATATTTCTTGTTTCTATAGCTCCTGGTAATTATTTAAATAGGTTATTGTCTGATTATGTTAATGCTACAAAAAATGTGCTAGGTTTGTAGTTTAACTTATTTCTACTCTTGATTTCTTCTTCTTCTTCTTCTTCTTTTTTTTTTTTTTTTTAGAGAGAAGATAAGATTTAAGATCTTAGGGCCAAATATGGTTGAAAATTAAAAATGCCAGTATTATAGTGCAATTACTACTATTTACTTCTGGATTTATATCACTGACATTGAAACACTTTTTGAAACAAAGATGTGAATATTAATGTATTTATGTTGTTATTTAAGAAATAGATAGAATCATCTGAAAAGAGATTAAATGACTTTCAAGATCCTAAAGTGAAACTGCAGTGAAAGCACCTTAGTCAGTTCAAAACTATGTTTATTAAAGATCTCTAATATTTTCCTAACGTTAGTCACTCAGTTATATCCTACTCTTTTCAACCCCATGGACTATAAGCCTGTCAGATCCCCCTGTCCATGGAATTCTCCAGGTAAGAATACTGAAGTTGGTTGCCTTTCCCTTCTCCAGGAGAGCTTCCTGATCAAGGGATTGAACCCATGGCTCCTGTGTCTTTTGCACTGTAGGGAGATTCTTTACCATCTGAGGCTCCCTTAAAAAGAGACAATTAAATAATTAAATTTTATAATAGGGCAACAAAAAAACCTTTTAAATTTGTGAAACAAGTTCAGGAACTGTAGGAAAAGTAATTGTTTTCATCAAATCTTCAAGTATCACAGCACTAAAACCTAGTAAAAGAGAATGAACTTTGTCTGAACTCTGCAGACTAACATTTTTTTTTTATTATTGTTAATATATTTCACTAGCATTAACAAGTCTCTGTGAGTTCCCTCTTGTGGCTAATCTAAAATATATATATATAAAAATTTCTTCTTACCTATGATGGTTCTTCATTAGAGAGATGACACAATATAACTGCCAGCTGCATGAGAGATTTGTGTTTCAAATTCTTTTCTGGAGTAGTTTCTTAAATCTGTTGATGATTAGCATACATATTTTATGCCACTGTTACAGAGTGAAATATATTTTGCCAATTATTTTTCCCAGTTATTTCCAAATATATCACAAGAATTGTAAACTAGATTATAACACAAATATCATCTAGGAAATAGTAAAAAGGTTTCCTATGTGCGTATAATATAGAAGCACATGAAGCACTTGAAGCAGTTTTTATTGTCTCAAAGGGGAAATACTGTTACAACTATTTTGAAATATTTAGGGGACTTAAGACAGTTTGCATTTTATACCTTAGAGATGTGCTCATATGTCCTCATCCTACAACTATTTTATCTCTACCATTCATATTGCATCATTTCCTATCGTAGAATATAGTCATTTATGTTCATACCTAGTTTATCTTCTTTAATAAATTATAATCCTCTTGCTAGATTCATATCTGATTGAACTCTACACATCCCCCAAACTCTTGGTTTAGAGCCCTGATATATGGTCAGTATACAAATATAATTATGAATTCTTATAATCATGAAACTTGGGGATATATATTATGTATGGTAATTTAAATAAATATGAATAATGCAAAATATTTAATTTAAATAAAAATGGTCTGTATTTATAAGGTAATCTGATAAAATATTTTTGTTTTTCTTTTTCACTTGCAGTTAAACTGATGATTTGTAATTTTATGACAGACGCTTCATAGTAGGTGCATGCTTGCTAAGTCACTTCATTCCTGTCTGACTCTTTGTGACCCTGTGGACTGTAGACCACCAGGTCCTTCTGCCCATGGGATTCTCCAAGCAAGAATACTGGAGTGGATTGCCAAGCTCTCCTCCAGGGGATCTTCCCCACCCAGGGATCAAACCCACATTTCTTATGTCTCCTGCATTATCAGGTGGGTTCTTTACCACTAGTGCCACTTGGAAAGCCCCTCATGATAGGTTAGTGGGGCTTTCCTGGTGGCTCAGAGGTTAAAACGTCTGCCTGGAATGCAGGAGACCTGGGTTCGATCCCTGGGTCGGGAAGATCCCCTGGGGAAGGAAATGAAAACCCACTCCAGTACTCTTGCCTGGAGAATCCCATGGAGGGAGGAGCCTGGTAGGATACAGGTCACAAAGAATCAGACACAACTGAGCGATTTCATTTTCTTTCTTTCTTTCTAAATTATCTGCACTAGACTACCTATTGAGTTATCTTACAACAAAACAGTGACTTCTAAAAATTACATCAGATGGGATGTTGGTAAACTATATTGATTAGACATTAGTGTAGATTGAGCTATAAATGCACAAAAGAGATTACTATTAATCAATTAACTCAACAGAAGAGCTCATAGAACTTATAAAGAGTGTTTCATAAGAAGTCAATAAAGACAGAGTCCTCATACTGACTGTACATAGTGGTTGCCTGGATGGACTCTGTGTTGAAATCCTATTTAAGTGATCTGGGGTGTGGCCCTGACATCAGTAGTTTTTTAAAAGCATTTATTCTATGCAAACACATAATGCCACTGTGTAGATTTCAGCATGACACAGATGATGCAGGGACTTGTCAGTGTTACTAACGATTTGGAATTCATCCTCAGGCAGTGGAAAGTCAGTGTGCAGGTGGTGCAGTTGTGTCCTACTCTTTGCAACCCCATGGACTGTAGCCTGCCAGTTTCCTTTGTCCATGGCATTTCCCAGACAAGAATACTGGAATTGGTTGCCATTTCCTCCTCCAAGGGATATTCCCGAGCCAGGAATTGAACCCTCATTTCCTGCATCTCTTGCATTGGCAGGAGAATTATTTACCACTGAGCCATCTGGAAAATCACTACTAGGTTTTAAACAAGGTAACCATAAATTCTCATTGTATTATTGAAGAAAGAGTGAATTATACAGAAGAAAAGACAGAAATGGAAAACCAATCAGAGAACTGATCCAAAAGAGGGAAAACAGTGGGCAAGAGTAGTATGATGGCAAAGAACAAAAAGGAAAGTTTTAGTAATTAATGAGATACTCTCTTGAGTAATTCTTGTTCATCCTTTTTAACAGTTTGATCTCAAGTGGTTGCTTTCCTCTATGAGCCTCTGTATACATTATTTATAAAATAAAAATGTTATTGTTAACTTAAACTTGTAGCTGCACAGTTTATATGAGCTAACCTAGTAAGATGTTTCATAATATAAACACTTATTATTTATCAATTATATCATTTGCTTTAAGTGTATTGGCTTAAAAGATAGCTTGAACGACAATGGTTCAATATATTCAGCTGTCTATTAAGAATATTTTATTTGCAAAAGAGTAGCTATAATGCTTTCTCCTTTCTGTTTCCAAGAGTGTGTATATATTAAAGGTCTTATTTTTCTGATCAACAGTGATAATGAAAAGTGGGAGAAGCAAAAGTTGGGAAAAGACATCCAAAATAGTAATTCAAGAACGATCCTTTATGTAACAACCGTTAAGAATTTTGGATTTCAATAATGCAAAATCCCATTACATTACAAATTTCTTCCTGACTTAATATTTCTTTCTTTCATTAAAAAAAATATTGACTATGTTATTTTTATTTTTTATAAATTACTTAGCATATAATTGGTCTACTTTTTAAAATTAGTTTTTTAACATAAATTTATTTATTTTAATTGGAGGCTAATTACTTTACAATATTATATTGGTTTTGCCATACACCAACATGAATCCACCACAGGTGTACCGTGTCCCCCATACTGAACCCCTCTCCCACCTCATTCCCCATCCCATCCCTCTGGGTCATCCCAGTGCACCAGCCATGAGCATCCTGTATCATGCATCGAACCTGGACTGGCAATTCGTTTCCTATATGATATTATATGTGTTTCAATGCCATTCTCCCAAATCATCCCACCCTCTCTCTCTCCCACAGAGTCCAAAAGACTGTTCTATACATCTGTGTCTCTTTTGCTGTCTCACATACAGGGTTATCATTACCATCTTTCTAAATTCCATATACATGCCTTAGTATACTGTATTGGTGTTTTTCTTTCTGGCTTACTTCACTCTGTATAATTAGCTCCAGTTTCATCCACCTCATTAGAACTGATTCAAATGTATTCTTTTTAATGGCTGAGTAATACTCCATTGTGTAAATGTACCACAGCTTTCTTATCCATTCCTCTGCTGATGGACATCTAGGTTGCTTCCATGTCCTGGCTATTATAAACAGTGCTGCAATGAACATTGGGGTACACGTGTCTCTTTCAATTCTGGTTTCCTTGGTGTGTATGCCCAGCAATGGGATTGCTGGGTAGTATGGCAGTTCTATTTCCAGTTTTTAAAGGAATCTCCACGGTATTCTCCATAGTAGTTGTACAAGTTTGCATTCCCACCAAGAGCGTAAGAGGGTTCCCTTTTCCCCATACCCTCTCCAGCATTTATTGCGTGTAGGCTTTTGGATAGCAGCCATTCTGACTGGCATGAAATGATTACTCATTGTGGTTTTGATTTGCATTTCTCTGACAATGAGTGATGTTGAGCATCTTTTCATGTGTTTGTTAGCCACCTGTATGTCTTCTTTGGAGAAATATCTGTTTAGTTCTTTGGCACATTTTTAGATTGGGTCATTTATTTTTCTGGAATTGAGCTGCAAGAGTTGCTTGTATATTTTTGAGATTAATTCTTTGTCAGTTGCTTCATTTGCTACTATTTTCTCCCATTCTGAAAGCTGTCTTTTCACCTTGCTTATAGTTTCCTTTGTTGTGCAGAAGCTTTTAATTTTAATTAAGTTCCACTTATTTATTTTTGCTTCTATTTCCAATATTCTGGGAAGTGGGTCATAGAGGATCCTGCTGTGATTTATGTCAGAGAGTGTTTTGCCTATGTTCTCCTCTAGGAGATTTATAGTTTCTGGTCTTACGTTTAGATCCTTAATCCATTTTGAGTTTATTTTTGTGTATAGTGTTAGAAAGTGATCTAGTTTCATTCTTTTACAAGTGGTTGACCAGTTTTCCCAGCACCACTTGTTAAAGAGATTGCCTTTAATCCATTGTATACTTTTGCCTCCTTTGTCAAAGATAAGGTGTCCATAGGTGTGTGGATTTATCTCTGGACTTTCTATTTTGTTCCATTGATCCATATTTCTGTCTTTGTGTCAGTACCATACTGTCTTGATGACTGGGTTTGTAGTAGAGCCTGAAGTCAGGCAAGTTGATTCCTCCAGTTCCGTTCTTCTTTCTCAAGATTGCTTTGGCTATTTGAGGTTTTTTGTACTTCCAAACAAATTGTGAAATTATTTGTTCTAGTTCTGTGAAAAATACCGTCGGTAGCTTGATAGGGATTGCATTGAATCTATAGATTGCTTTGGGTAGTATACTCATTTTCACTATATTGAGTTTTCCGATCCATGAAAGTGGTATATTTCTCCAACTATTAGTGTCTTCTTTGATTTGTTTCACCAATGTTTTATAGTTTTCTATATATAGGTCTTTAGTTTCTTAAGGTAGATTTATTCCTAAGTATTTTATTCTTTTCATTGCAATGGTGAATGGAATTGTTTCCTTAATTTCTCTTTCTACTTTCTCATTATTAGTGTATAAGAATGCGAGGGATTACTGTGTGTGGATTTTATATACTGCAACTTTACTATACTCATTGATTAGCTGTAGTAATTTTGGTGGGGTCTTTAGGGTTTTCTATGTAGAGGATCATGTCATCTGCAAACAGTGAAAGTTTTACTTTTTCTTTTCCAATCTGGATTCCTTTTATTTCTTTTTCTGCTCTCACTGCTGTGGCCAAAACTTTCAAAACTATGTTGATTAGTAGTGGTGAAAGTGGGCACCCTTGTCTTGTTCCTGACTTTAGGGGAAATGCTTTCAATTTTTCACCATTGAGGATAATGTTGGCTGTGGGTTTGTCATATATAGCTTTTATTATGTTGAGGTATGTTCCTTCTATTCCTGCTTTCTGGAGAGTTTTTATCATAAATGGATGTTGAATTTTGTCAAAGGCTTTCTCTGCATCTATTGAGATAATCATATGGCTTTTATTTTTCAATTTGTTAGTGTGGTGAATTACATTGATTGATTTGTAGATATTGAAGAATCCTTGTATCCCTGGGATAAAGCCCACTTGGTCATGATGTATGATCTTTTTAATGTATTATTGGATTCTGATTGCTAGAATTTTGTTAAGGATTTTTGCATCTATGTTCATCAGTGATATTGGCCTCTAGTTTCCTTTTATTGTGGCATCTTTGTCAGGTTTTGATATTACGGTGATGGTGGCCTCATAGAATGAGTTTGGAAGTTTACCATCCTCTGCAATTTTCTGAAAGAATTTGAGTAGAATGGTTGTTAGCTCTGCTCTAAATTTTTGGTAGAATTAAGCCATGAAGCTATCTGTACCGGGGCTTTTGTTTGCTGGAAGATTTCTGATTACAGTTTCAATTTCCATGCTTTTGATGGGTCTGTTAAGATTTTCTATTTCTTCCTGGTTCAGTTTTGGAAAGTTGTATTTTTCTAAGATTTTGCCCATTTCTTCCACATTGTCCAATTTATTGGCATATAATTGCTGATTGTATTCTCTTATGATCCTGTGTATTTCTGTGTTGTATGTTCTGATCTCTCCATTTTCATTTCTAATTTTATTGATTTGATTTTCCTCCCTTTGTTTCTTGATGAGTCTGGCTAATGGTTTGTCAATTTTGTTTATCCTCTCAAAGAACTAGCTTTTGCCTTTGTTGATTTTTGCTATGGTCTCTTTTGTTCCTTTTGCATTTATTTCTGCCCTAATTTTTAAGATTTTTTTTCCTACTACTAACCCTGGGGTTCTTCATTTCTTCCTTTTCTAGTTGCTTTAGGTGTAGAGTTAACTTAACTGTTTGACTTTTTTCTTGCTTCTTGAGGTGTGCCTATATTGCTAAAAACCTTCCCCTTAGCACTGCTTTTAGAGTGTCCCCCTTAGCACTGCTTTTAGAGTGTCCCACAGTTTTGAGGTTGTTGTGTTTTCATTTCTATGTATATTTTGATTTCTTTTTTTTATTTCTTCTGTGATTTGTTGGTTATTCAGCAGCGTGTTGTTAAGCCTCCATATGTTGGAATTTTTAAGTTTTTCTCCTGTTATTGAGATCTAATCTTGCTGCATTGTGGTCAGAAAAGATGCTTGGAATGATTTCAATTTTTTTGAATTTATAAGGCTAGATTTATGGCCCAGGATGTGGTCTACCCTGGAGACGGTTCTGTGCGTGCTTGAGAAAAAAGGTAAAATTCATTTTTGGGGGGTGAAATGTCCTATAGATATCAATTAGGTCTAACTGGTCTATTGTCTAATTGGTCAGAGTGCGGGTGGCTGCAAAGGTGCACAGAGCATGGCTGAGAGGAGCTACCTCATGTCCGAAGTCAGGGGCAGAACCCGGGAGGACCCCACACCCAAGGGGCAGCAGCGGAGAGGAGCTAACCGACGTCTGAGGTCAAGGGCAGCAGCTGGGAGGAGCTGCCCCATGCCTGAGGCCAGGGGCAGTGGCCAGGAGGAGAGACCCCATGTACAAGGAGTGGTGGCTGCGCAGATGCCGGAGGGTCTAGAGGAGCTATTCTACATTCAAGGTGGGGAGGGGTGATGGTGAGGAGATACCCCTCGTCCAAGGTAAGGAGCAGCGGCTACACTTTGCTGGAGCAGCCGTGAAGAGATACCCCATGCCCAAGGTAAGAGAAACCCAAGTAAGACAGTAGGTGTTACAAGATGGCAGACACACTGAAACCATAATCACAGAAAACTAGTCAATGTAATCACACTAGGACCACAACCTTGTCTAACTCAATGAAACTAAGCCATGCCCTGTGGAGCCACCCAAGATGGGTGGGCATGGTGGAGAGGTCTGACACAACGTGGTCAACTGGATAAGGGAATCACAAACCACTTCAGTATTCTTGCCTTGAGAACCCCATGAACAGTATGAAAAGGCAAAATGATAGGATACTGAAAGAGGAATTCCCCAGGTCGGTAGGTGCCCAATATGTTACTGGAGGTCAGAAAGAATGAAAGGATGGAGCCAAAGCAAAAACAATACCCAGTTGTGGATGTGACTGGTGATAGAAGCAAGGTCCGATTCTGTAAAGGGCAATATTGCATAGGAACCTGGAATGTCAGGTCCATGAATCAAGGCAAAGTGGAAGTGGTCAAAAAGGAGATGGCAAAAATGAACATTGACATTCTAGGAATCAATGAACTAAAATGGACTGGAATGGGTGAATTTAACTCAGATGACCATTATATCTACTACTGTGGGCAGGAATCTCTTAGAAGAAATGGAGTAGCCATCATGGTCAACAAAAGAGTACAACATGCAGTATTGGATGCAATCTCAAAAACGACAGAATGATCTCTTTTCGTTTCCAAGGCAAACCATTCAATATCACAGTAATCCAAGTCTATGCCCCCAACAAGCAATGCTGAAGAAGCTGAAGATGAATGGTTCTATGAAAACCTACAAGACCTTTCAGAACTAACATCCAAAAACAATGTCCTTTTCATTATAGGAGGAGACTGGAATGCAAAAGTAGGAAGTCAAGAAACGTCTGGAGTAACAGGCAAATTTGGCCTTGGAATACGGAATGAAGCATGGCAAAGAATAATAGAGTTTTGCCAAGAAAATGCACTGGTCATAGAAAACAACTTCTTCCAAAAACACAAAAGACTCTACACATGGATATCACGAGATGGTCAACACTGAAATCAGATTGATTATATTCTTTGTAGCCAAAGATGGATAAGCTCTATACAGTCAACAAAAACAAGGCCAGGAGCTGACTGTGGCTCAGATCATGAGCTCCTTATTGCCAAATTCAGATTTAAATTGAAGAAAGTAGGGAAAAACGCTAGACCATTCAGGTATGGCCTAAATCAAATCCTTTATGACTACACAGTGGAAGTGAGAAATAGATTTAAGGGACTAGATCTAATAGATAGAGTGTCTGATGAACTATGAACAGAGGTTCATGACATTGTACAGGAGACAGGAATCAAGACCATCCCTATGGAAAAGAAATGCAAAAAATGCAAAATGGCTGTCTGGGAGGCCTTACAAATAGCTGTGAAAAAGAAGAGAAGTGGAAAGCAAAGGAGAAAAGGAAAGATATAAGCATCTGAATGCAGAGTTCCAAAGAATAGCAAGAACAGATAAGAAAATCTTCCTCAGCAATCAATGCAAAGAAATAGAGGAAAACTACAGAATGGGAAAGACCAGAGATCTCTTCAAGAAAATTAGAGACACCAAGGGAATATTTCATGCAAAGATAGGCTCAGTAAAGGACAGAAATGGAATGGACCTAACAGAAGCAGAAGATATTAAAAAGAGGTGGCAAGAATACACAGAAGAACTATACAATAAAGATCTTCATGACCCAGATAATCATGATGGTGTGATCACTCACCTAGAGCCAGACATCCTGGAATATAAAGTCAAGTGGGCCTTAGAAAGCATCACTATGAACAAAGTGAGTGGAGGTGATGGAATTCCAGTTGAGCTGTTTCAAATCCTGAAAGATGATGCTGTGAAAGTGCTGCACTGAATATGCCAGCAAATTTGGAAAACTCAGCAGTGGCCACAGGACTGGAAAAGGTCAGTTTTCATTCTAATCCCAAAGAAAGGCAATGCCAAAGAATGCTCACACTGCTGCACAATTGCACTCATCTCACATGCTTGTAAAATAATGCTCAAAATTCTCTAAGCCAGGCCTCGGCAATACATGAACCATGAACTTCCAGATGTTCAAGGTGGTTTTAGAAAAGGCAGAGGAACCAGAGATCAAATTGCCAACATCCACTGGATCATCAAAAAAACAGGAGAGTCCCAGAAAAAACATCTATCTTCTTTATTGACTATGCCAAAGCCATTGACTGTGTGGATCACAATAAACTGTGGAAAATTTTGAGAGATATGGGAATAGCAGACCACCTGATCTGCCTCTTGAGAAACCTATAAGCAGGTCAGGAGACAACAGTTAGAAATGGACATGGAACAACAGACCGGTTCCAAAAAGGAAAAGGTGTATGTCAAGGCTGTATAATGTCACCCAGTTTATTTAGCTTATATTCAGAATACATCATGAGAAACGCTGGGCAGGAAGAAGCACAAGCTAGAATCAAGATTGTCGGGAGAAATATCAATAACCTCAGATATGCAGATGACACTACCCTTATGGCAGAAAGGGAAGAGGAATTAAAAAGCCTCTTGATGAAAGTGAAAGTGGATAGTGAAAAAGTTGGCTTAAAGCTCAACATTCAGAAAACGAAGATCATGACATCTGGTCCCATCACTTCATGGGAAATAGGTGGGGAAACAGTGTCAGACTTTATTTTTCTGGGCTCCAAAATCACTGCAGATGGTGACTACAGCCATTAAATTAACAGACACTTACTCCTTGGAAGAAAAGTTATGACCAACTTAGATAACATATTCAAAAGCAGAGACATTACTTTGCCAACTAAGGTCCATCTAGTCAAGGCTATGATTTTTCCAGTAGTCATGTATGAATGTGAGAGTTGGACTGTAAAGAAAGCTGAGCACTGAATAATTGATGCTTTTGAACTGTGGTGTTGGAGAAGACTCTTGAGAGTCCCTTGGATTGCCAGGAGATCCAACCAGTCCATTCTGGAGATCAGCCTTGGGATTTCTTTGGAGGGAATGATGCTAAAGCTGAAATTCCAGTATTTTGGCCACCTCATGAGAAAAGTTGACTCATTGGAAAAGACTCTGATGCTGGGAGGGATTGGGGGCAGGAGGAGAAGGGGATGACAGAGGATGAGATGGCTGGATGGCATCACTGACTCGATGGACGTGAGTCTGAGTGAACCCCAGGAGTTGGTGATGGACAGCGAGGCCTGACGTGCTGCGATTCATGAGGTCAGAAAGAGTCAGACACGACTGAGCAACTGAAATGAACTGAACTAAACTGGTCTATTGTATTATTTAAAGTTTGTATTTCCTTGTTCATTTTCTTTTTAGTTGATCTATCCATAGGTGTGAGTGGGGTATTAAAGTCTCCCACTCTTTTGTGTTATTGTTAATTTCCCCTGTCATATTTGTTCACATTTGTCTTACATATTGCAGTGCTCCTATATTGGGTGCATATATATTTATAATTGTTATGTCTTCTTCTTGGATTGATCCTTTGATCATTATGTAGTTTTCTTCTTTGTCTCTTTTCACAGCCTTCATTTTAAAGTCTATTTTATCTGATATGAGTATTGCTACTCCTGCTTTCTTTTGGTCTCTATTTGCATGGAATATCTTTTCCCAGTCCTTCACTTTCAGTCCGTATGTGTCCCCTGTTTTGAGGTGGGTCTCTTGTAGACAACATATATAGGGGGTCTTGTGTTTGTATCCATTCAGCCAGTCTTTGTCTTTTTGTTGGGGCATTCAACCCATATACATTTAAGGTAATTATGCGAAGGTGGCGGCTGGCGCACTCAGCGTGGCCGAAAGCTACCCTGCATCCAAGGCCAGGGGCCATGGCCAAGAGGAGCTACCCCATGTAGAGCACTGGGACAGCGGCCGGGAGGAGCTACTCCGCGTCCAAGGCCAGGGGCGGCACCCGAGGCCAGGGGTGTGGTGGCTGTGCGGGCACAAGAGGGCCTACAGGAGCCACCCCATGCTGAATATCAGGAAGGGTGGCAGGAGGAGATACGCCTCATCCAATGTAAGGAGAAGCAGCTGTGCTCTGCTGGACAGCCGTGAAAAGATACCCCACGTCCAAGGTAAGAGAAACCCAAGTAAGCTGGTAGGTGTTGCAAGAGGGCATCAGAGGGCAGACACACTGAAACCATACTCACAGAAAATTAGTCATTCTAATCACACTAGGACCACAGCCTTGTCTAACTCAAAGAAACTAAGCCATGCACGTGGGGCAACCAAACACGGGCGGGTCATGGTGGAGAGGTCTGACACAATGTGGTCCACTGGAGAAGGGAATGGCAAACTACTTCAGTATTCTTGCCTTGAGAACCCATGAACAGTATGAAAAGGTAAAATGATAGGATACTGAAAGAGGAACTCCCCAGGTAAGTAGGTGACCAATACGCTACTGGAGGTCAGTGGAGAAATAACTCCAGAAAGAATGAAGGGATGGAGCCAAAGCAAAAATAATACCCAGCTGTAGATGTGACTGGTGATAGAAGCAAGGTCTGATGCTGTAAAGAACAATATTGCATAGGAACCTGGAATGTCAGGTCCATGAATCAAGGCAAATTGGAAGTAGTCACACAGGAGATGGCAAGAGTGAACGTTTACATTCTAGGAATCAGCGAACTAAAATGGGCTGGAATGGGTGAATTTAATTCAGATGACCATTATATCTACTACTGTGGGCAGGAATCCCTCAGAAGAAATGGAGTAGCCATCATGGTCAACAAAAGAGTACAACATGCAGTACTTGGATGCAATCTCAAAAATGACAGAATGATCTCTGTTTGTCTCCAAGGCAAACCATTCAATATCATGGGAATCCAAGTCTATGCCCCAACCAGTAATGCTGAAGAAGCTGAATTTGAATGGTTCTATGAAAACCCACAAGACCTTTTAGAACTAACAACCAAAAAAGATGTCCTTTTCATTATAGGGGACTGGAATGCAAAAGTAGGCAGTCAAGAAACACATGCAGTAACAGGCAAATTTGGCCTTGGAATGCAGAATGAAGCAGGGCAAAGACTAGTAGAGTTTTGCCAAGAAAATGCACTGGTCATAGCAAACACCCTCTTCCAACAACACAAGAGAAGACTCTACACATGGACATCACCAGATGGTCAACACTGAAGTCAGATTGATTATATTCTTTGCAGGCAAAAATGGAGAAGCTCAGTATAGTCAACAAAAACACGACCAGGAGCTGACTATGGCTCAGATCATGAACTCCTTATTACCAAATTCAGACTCAAATAGAAGAAAGCACAGAAAACTGCTAGACCATTCAGGTATGACCTAAATCAAATCCCTTATGATTATACAGTGGAAGTGAGAAATAGATTTAAGGGCCTAGATCTGATAGATAGAGTTCCAGATGAACTATGGAATGAGGTTCGTGACATTGTACAGGAGACGGGGATCAAGACCATCCCCATGGAAAAGAAATGCAAAAAAGCAAATTGGCTGTCTGGGGAAGACTTACAAATATCTGTGAAAAGAAGAGAAGCAAAAAGCCAAAGAGAAAAGGAAAGATATAAGCATCTGAATGCAGAGTTCCAAAGAATACCAAGGAGAGATAAGAAAGCCTTCTTCAGTGATCAATGCAAAGAAATAGAGGAAAACAACAGAATGGGAAAGAGTACAGATCTCTTCAAGAAGATTAGAGACACGAAGGGAACATTTCATGCAAAGATGGGCTCGATAAAGTACAGAAATGGTCTGGACCTAACAGAAGCAGAAGATATTAAGAAGAGGTGGCAAGAATACACAGAAGAACTGTACAAAAAAGATCTTCACTACCTGGATAATCACGATAGTGTGATCACTCATCTAGAGCCAGACATCCTGGAATGTGAAGTCAAGTAGGCCTTAGAAAGCATCACTATGAACAAAGCTAGTGGAGGTGATGGAATTCCAGTTGAGCTATTTCAAATCCTGAAAGATGATGCTGTGAAAGTGCTGTACTCAATATACCAACAAATTAGAAAACTGAGGAGTGGCCACAGGACTGGAAAAGGTCAGTTTTCATTTCAATCCCAAAGAAGGGCAATGCCAAAGAATGCTCAAACTACCACACAGTTCCACTCATCTCACATGCTTGTAAAGTAATGCTCAACATTCTCCAAGCCAAGCTTCAGCAATACGTGAACCGTGAACTCCCTGAGGTTCAAGCGGGTTTTAGAAAAGGCAGAGGAACCAGAGATCAAATTGCCAACATATGCTGGATCATGGAAAAAGCGAGAGAGTTCCAGAAAAACATCTATTTCTGCTTTCTTGACTATGTCAAGGCCTTTGTCTGTGTGGATCACAACAAACTGGAAAATTCTTAAAGAAATAGGAATACCAGACCACCTGACCTGCCTGTTGAGAAATCTGTATGCAGGTGAGGAAGCAACAGTTAGAACTGGACATGGAATAACAGACTGGTTCCAAATAGGAAAAAGAGTAAGTCAAGGCTGTATATTGTCACCCTGCTTATTTAACCTTTATGCAGAGTACATCATGAGAAATGCTGGACTAGAGGAAAAACGGGCTGGAATTAAGGTTGCCGGGAGAAATATCAATAACCCCAGATATGCAGATGACACCACCCTTATGGCAGAAAGTGAAGAGGAACTAAAAAGCATCTTGTTGAAAGTGAAAGAGGAGATGAAAAAGTTGGCTTAAAGCTCAACATTCAGAAAACGAGGATCATGGCATCCATTCCCAACCCTTCATGGGACATAGATGGGGAAACAGTGGAAACAATGTCAGACTTTATTTGTTTGGGCTCCAGAATCATTGCAGATGGTGATTGCAGCCATGAAATTAAAAGACGCTTACTCCTTGGAAGAAAAGTTGTGACCAACCTAGATGGGATATTCAAAAGTAGAGACATTACTTTGCTGACTAAGGTCTATCTAGTCAAGGCTATGGTTTTTCCAGTAGTCATGTATTGATGTGTGATTTGGACTGTCAAGAAGGCTGAGCACTGAAGAATTGATACTTTTGAAGTGTGGTGTTGGAGAAGACTCTTGAGAGTCCCTTGGACTGCAAGGAGATCCAACCAGTCCATTCTGAAGGAGATCAGCCCTGGGATTTCTTTGGAAGGAATGATGCTAAAGCTGAAGCTCCAGTACTTTGGCCACCTCATGCGAAGAGCTGACTCATTAGAAAAGACTCTGATGCTGGGAGGGATTGGAGGCAGGAGGAGAAGCGGACGACAGAGGATGAGATGGCTGGATGGCATCACTGACCTGATGGACGCCCGTCTGCATGAATTCCGGGAGTTGGTGATGGACAGGGAGGCCTGGCGTGCTGCGATTCATGGGGTCACAAAGAGTTGGACTCGACTGAGAGACTGAACTGAATTGAACTGAATTATTAATGAGTATGAACCTGTTGCCATTTACTTTATTGTTTTGGGTTCGAGTTTATACACCCTTTTTGTATTTCCTGTCTAGAGAATATCCTTTAGCATTTGTTGGAGAGCTGGTTTGGTGGTGCTGAATTCTCTCAGCTTTTGCTTGTCTGTAAAACTTTTGATTTGTCCTTTATATTTGAATGAGATCCTTGCTGCTTACAGTAATCTGGGCTGTAGGTTATTTTCTTTCATCACTTTGAATATATCTTGCCACTCCCTCCTGGCCTGAAGAGTTTCTATTGAAAGATCAGCTTTTATCCTTATGGGAATCCCCTAGTGTGTTATTTGTTGTTTTTCCCTTGCTGCTTTTAATATTAGTTTTTTGTGTTTGATCTTTTTTTTTTTTTTATTAATATGTGTCTTTGGGTGTTTTGCCTTGGATTTATCCTGTTTGGGACTCTCTGGGTTTCTTGGACTTTGGTGATAGTTTCCTTGCCCATTTTAGGGAAGTTTTCAGCTATTATCTCCTCAAGTATTTTCTCATGGTCTTTCTTTTTGTCTTGTTCTTCTGGGACTCCTATGATTCAAATGTTGGAGTGTTTAACATTGTCCCAGAGGTGTCTGAGATCATCCTCATTTCTTTTAATTCGTTTTTCTTTTTTTCCTTCATTTATTTCTACCATTCCAACTTCTACCTCACTAATCCTATCTTCTGCCTCTGTTATTCTACTATTTGTTGCCTCCAGAGTGTTTTTTATCTCATTTATTGCATTATTCATTATATATTGACTTTTTTATTTCTTCTAGGTGCTTGTTAAACCTTTCTTGCATCTTGTCAATCCTTGTCTCCAGGCTATTTATCTGTGATTCCATTTTGTTTTCCTGATTTTGGATCATTTTCACTATCATTATTCAGAATTCTTTATCAGGTGGATTCCCTATCTCTTCCTCTTTTATTTGGTTTAGTGGGCATTTATCCTGTTCATTTACCTGGTGGGTATTCTTTTGTCTCTTCATCTTGTTTACATTGCTGTGTTTGGGGTGGCCTTTCTGTATTCTGGAAGTTTGTGGGGTTCTCTTTATTGTGGAGTTTCCTCCCTGTGGGTGGGGTTGTAGGGGTGGCTTGTCAATGTTTCCTGTTTAGGGAAGCTTGTGTCTGTGTTCGGGTGGGTGAGCTGGATTTCTTCTCTCTGGAGTGCAATGTAGTGTCCAATAATGAGTTATGAGATGTCAGTGGGTTTGGAGTGACTTTGGGCAACCTGTATATTGAAGCTCAGTGTTATGTTCCTGTGTTGTTAGAGAGTTTGTGTGGTATGTCTTGCTCTGGTACTTGTTGGCCCTTGAGTGGTGCTTGGTTTCAGTGTAGGTATGGAGGCATTTGATGAGCTCCTATCGAATAATGTTCCCTGGATTCAGGAGTTCTGGTGTTCTCAGGATTTAGATTTAAGCCTCCTGCTTCTGGTTTTTAGTCTTATTTTTACAGTAGCCTCAAGACTTCTCCATCTATACAGCACCATTGATAAAACATCTAGGTTAAAGATGAAAAGTTTCTCCACAGTGAGGGACACCTGGAGAGGTTTGCAGAGTTACATGGACAAGAGAAGAAGGAGGAGGGAAATAGAGGTGACCAGGATGAGATGAGTTGGAATCAAAAAAGGAGAGAGCAAGCTAACCTAGTAATCATTTCCTTATGTGCGCTCCACAGTCTGGATCCCTCAGAGATGTTCATGGAGTTACACAGAGATTAGAAGAAGGAAGGAGACAGAGGTGGCCAGGAGGATAAAGGGGGGGATCAAAAGGAGAAAGACAGATCCAACCAGTAATCAGTTCCCTAAGTGTTCTCCACCTTCTGGAACACACAGAAATTCATAGAGTTGGGTAGAGAAGAGAAGGGGGAGGGAGGAGATCGAGGTGACCTGGTGGAGAAAAAGGAGAGTCCAAAGGGGGAGAGAGCAGTCAGGCCAGTAATCTCACTCCCAAGTAAAAATGGGTACTGAAGATTGGATTCTTAAAGGTACAAAATTGATAACAGATACCAAAAAACAAAAATTAAAAATCTAGAGTAGAGGTTTGACTTTCAAAAATACAATATTAAAGAAAAAAAAAGTCACAAAATTATAATATATATATATGTGAAGTTTGCTTTAAAAAATAGGGTCTCTTCCTTTTGCAAAGTAATAGTAGGTTATAAAAATGAAAATTAAAGTAGTAATAGAGGACTAAAAAAATTTTAATTAAAGAATGATAGTAAAAATAGTGAAAATATATCTAGGACTTTCTCTGGTGGTGTTGTGGGCAGTGTGGGGTCAGTTCATTTTTAGATAGTTCCTTGATCTGGCTTATATTTCTCAAGATCTATAGTCCCCACCCCCCCACCCCTTCCTATATAGTTGGTACTAACTACAGGGTTTTAGGACTTCCCTGGTGGCTCATATGGTAAAGCGTCTGTCTACATTGCGGGAGACCCAGGTTCAATCCCTGGCTCGGGAAGATCCCCTGGAGAAGGAAATGGCAGTCCACTCCAGTACTATTGCCTGGAAAATCCCATGGACAGAGGAGCCTGGTAGGCTACAGTCCATGGGGTCACAAAGAGTCGGACACGACTGAGCAACTTCACTTTCACAACTACAGGGTTTTAATCTATTGCACCTGTCTCTTCCAAGGAGGTTCCCTCTGTTTTAGCTTCTTATGTTTGTTGGTATCTTCAGTGTCTAATTTCTACCCTGACACAAAGGGGCTGTGGTAGACACTTTTTTAGGCTCACTTGTTCAGTTGTGCTGTGGGGAGGGAGGGATGCTGCAAACAAATAACACTGACGTGTGCTCACAGTGCCTCAGCCACACTGGGTTTGTCCCTGCTTATGGTGTGTGTGCTTTCCCTGTCTACACTGCTTAGGCTTTAGGTTGCTCTGTGGGAAACTGTCTGAGGCCAGCCATGGGTTGTATGCACTTCCCAGGTCTAAGCAGCTCAGGTTCAGGTACTCGGGTAGTCCTCACAGGCGCAGGCAATTTTGGGCTTGCATTTTGTGCCCTTCTCAGGTTCGAGCAGCTCAGGTGACCAGGTTCAGGGTGAGTGCAGTCTCTGTGACTTATCATCTCCCCCGTCCCTGCTGCTCGGTTTTCTGGGTGTGCAACCAGCGCACCTTCTCAGGTGGATATTGACCGTCCACAGTCCCAAGAAGTCCTGGTTAACAATGAAGCCTGCTTCCAGTTTGGTAGATAATGCCTCTCTGGGGCCGCAATTGCCCTCTTCCGGCTCTGGCTACCCTTGCCAGTCTATCACAGCAGGGGAATGGGCCAGCCCACAGCCAGCTAGCTCTGCACAGTTCTTTGTTCTGTGAGCAGGTGTGATGGTGTCTTTCAGTTCAATTCAGTCGCTCAGTCGTGTCCGACTCTTTGTGACCCCATGAATCACAGCACGCCAGGCCTCCCTGTCCATCACCATCTCCTGGAGTTCACTTAGACTCATGTCCATCGAGTCCGTGATGTCATCCAGCCATCTCATCCTCGGTCGTCCCATTCTCCTCCTGCCCCTAATCCCTCCCAGCATCAGAGTCTTTTCCAATGAGTCAACTCTTCGCATGAGATGTCCAAAGTACTGGAGCTTCAGCTTTAGCATCATTCCTTCCAAAGAAATCCCAGGGTTGATCTCCTTCAGAATGGACGGGTGGATCTCCTTGCAGTCCAAGGGACTCTCGAGAGTCTTCTCCAGCACCACAGTTCAAACACATCAATTCTTCGGCACTCAGCTTTCTTCACAGTCCAACTCTCACATCCATACATGACCATTGGAAAAACCATAGCCTTGACTAGACGGACCTTAGTCAGCAAAGTAATGTCTCTGCTTTGGAATATAATATCTAGGTTGGTCATGACTTATTCCAAGGAGTAAGCGTCTTTTAATTTCATGGCTGCAGTCATCATCTGCAGTGATTTTGGAGCCCCCTAAAATAAAGCCTGACACTGTTTCCTCTGTTTTCCCATCTATTTCCCATGAAGTGATGGGACCAGATGCCATGATCTTCGTTTCTTGAATGTTAAGCTTTAAGCCAACTTTTTCACTCTCCTCTTTCACTTTGATCAAGAGGCTTTTTAGCTCCTCTTCACTTTCTCCCATAAGGGTGATGTCATCTGCATATCTGAGGTTATTGATATTTCTCCTGGCAACCTTGATTCCAGCTTGTGTTTCTTCCAGTCCAGCGTTTCTCATGATGTACTCTGCATATAAGTTAAATAAGCAGAGTGACAATATACAGCCTTGACATACTCCTTTCCCTTTTTGGAACCAGTCTGTTGTTCCATGTCCAGTTCTAACTGTTGCTTCCTCACCTGCATACAGATTTCTCAAGAGGCAGGTTAGGTGGTCTGGTATTCCCATCTCTTTCAGAATTTTCCAGTTTTTTGTGATCTACACAGTCAAAGGCTTTGGCATAGTCAGTAAAGCAGAAGTAGATGTTTTTCTGGAACTCTCTTGCTTTTTCCATGAGCCAATGGATATTGGCAATTTGATCTCTGGTTCCTCTGCCTTTTCTAAAACCAGCTTGAACATCAGGGAGTTCACGGTTCACTTATTGCTGAAGCCTGGCTTGGAGAATTTTGAGCATTACTTTACTAGCATGTGAGATGAGTGCAATTGTGCAGTAGTTGGAGCATTCCTTGGCATTGCCTTTCTTTGGAAATGGAATGAAAATTGACCTTTTCCAGTCCTGTGACCACTGCTGTTTTCCAAACTTGCTGGCATACTGAGTGCAGCACTTTCACAGAATCATCTTTTAGGATTTGAAACAGCTCAACTGGAATTCCATCACCTCCACTATCTTTGTTTGTAGTGATGCTTTCTAAGGCCCACTTGACTTCACATTCCAAGATGTCTGGCTCTAGATTAGTGATCACATCATCATGATTATCTGGGTCGTGAAGATCTTTTTTGTACACTTCTGTGTATTCTTGCCATCTCTTCTTAATATCTTCTGCTTCTGTTAAGTACAGACCATTTCTGTCCTTTATCAAGACCATCTTTGCATGAAATGTTCCCTTGGTATCTCTAATCTTCTTGAAGAGATCTCTAGTCTTTCCCATTCTGTTGTTTTCCTCTATTTCTTTGCATTGATCACTGAAGAAGGCTTTCTTATCTCTCCTTGATATTCTTTGGAACTCTGCATTCAGATGCTCATATCTTTCCTTTTCTCCATGGCTTTTCGCCTCTCTTCTTTTCATAGCTATTTGTAAGGCCTCCCCAGACAGCCAATTTGCTTTTTTGCATTTCTTTTCCATGGGGATGGTCTTGATCCCTGTCTCCTGTACAATGTCACGAACCTCATTCCATAGTTCATCTGGAACTCTATCTATCAGATCTAGGCCCTTAAATCTATTTCTCACTTCCACTGTATAATCATAAGGGATTTGATTTAGGTCATACCTGAATGGTTTAATGGTTTTCCCTACTTTCTTCAATTTGAGTCTGAATTTGGTAATAAGGAGTTCATGATCTGAGCCACAGTCAGCCTCTGGTCTTGTTTTTGTTGATTCTATAGAGCTTCTCCATCTATGGCTGCAAAGAATATAATCAATCTGACTTCAGTGTTGACCATCTGGTGATGTCCATGTGTAGAGTCTTCTCTTGTGTTGTTGGAAGAGGGTGTTTGCTATGACCAGTGCATTTTCTTGGCAAAACTCTATTAGTCTTTGCCCTGCTTCATTCTGCATTCCAAGGCCAAATTTGCCTGTTACTGCATGTGTTTCTTGACTGCCTACTTTTGTATTCCAGTCCCCTATAATGAAAAGGATATCTTTTTTTGGTGTTAGTTCTAAAAGGTCTTTTAGGTCTTCATAAAACCTTTCAACTTCAGTTTCTTCAGCATTACTGGTCGGGGCATAGACTTGGATTACTGTGATACTGAATGGTTTGGCTTAGAGATGTACAGAGATCATTCTGTCATTTTTGAGATTGCATCCAAGTACTGCATGTTGTACTCTTTTGTTGACCATGATGGCTACTCCATTTCTTCTGAGGGATTCCTGCCCACAGTAGTAGATGTAATGGTCATCTGAGTTAAATTCACCTATTCCAGTCCATTTTAGGTCACTGATTCCTAGAATGTTGACGTCCACCCTTGCCATCTCTTGGTTGACCACTTCCAATTTGCCTTGATTCATGGACCTGACATTCCGGGTTCCTATGCAATATTGCTCTTTATAGCATCGGATCTTGCTTCTATCACCAGTCACATCCACAACTGGGTATTGTTTTTGCTTTGGCTCCATCTCTTCATTCTTTCTGGAATTATTTGCCCACTGATCTCCAGTAGCATATTGGGCACCTAATGACCTGGGGAGTTCCTCTTTTGGTATCCTATCATTTTGCCTTATCATACTGTTCATGGTTTTCTCAAGACAAAAATACTGAAGTGGCTTGCCATTCCCTTCTCCAGTGGACCACATTCTGTCAGACCTCTCCACCATGACCCGCCCATCTTGGGTTGTCTTAGGTTAGGGATTTTCACGTGGTAGCTATCTCACAGTCTGGTTTGCTAGCCCAAGTTAGTTCCCTCAGATTGCCCTCAGGGCATTCAGGCCAGTCTTTACTCTAAGCAATGCAGCCCGTGCCTCCCTGCCCAGACTCCACTTGCTAGTGGCAGCTGCAGGCATGTGCTGCTTCTCCACTAGGGGAGTTACTGTTGGTCACGTAATCTGTGGGGTTTAATTATTTATTTATTTTTCCTCCTGGTTATGTTGCCCCTGTGGTTCCAAGGCTCGCCACAAACTTGGCAGCGAGAGTGCTTCCTGGTGTTTGGAAACTTTTCTCTTTTTTAAGACTCCCTTCACCTGGATGGAGCTATTTCTTTCTCTTCAGCTTCTATAACTGACTGTTTTTAAAATATCATCAAAATCAAAATACTTTATTATAAGATTAAAGAGATATTTTTTTGCTGAACAGTATTACTATGACCTATTTTCAAAGGATATTTAAGAAATATATTAAGAAATATATTAAGAAATTAACATCTAAATATTGATATTTAATGGAGTGCCCAGTGGCTCAGGGGTAAAGAACATGCCTGCAATGTAAGAGGCAAGTGTTCCATATGAGTTGGGATGATCCTTTGGATAAGTAAATGGCAACTTACTTCAGTATTCTTGAGTGGGAAATCCCACAGACAGAGGAGCCTGTTGGACTAAGTCACAAAATAGTCAGACATGACTTAGTGACTAAACAACAACACATGAAAAATAAACTTGTCACTCAGAAAGACTCAGGAAAACAGTTAAGTTTCCCATATTAAGATATAAATTGGGGACATATTAATGGATATATCTAAGGAAACATTTCATGCAATGTTTGGCATGATAAAGGACAGAAATGGTAAGAACCAAACAGAAACAGAAGAGATTAAGAAAAGGTCACAAGAATACACAGAACTATTCACAAAAAGGTCTTAATGACCTCACTGACCACAATGGTGTGGTTAGTCACCTATACCCAGGCATCTTGGAGTGTGAAGTTAAGTGTGCCTTAGGAAACATTATTACAAAGCTAGTGGAGCTGATGGAAATTAAATTTAAATCTATTTAAAATTCTAAAAGATGATACTGTTCAAGTGCTTCACTCAATATGCCAGCAAATCTTGAAAACTCAGCAATGGCCACAGGACTGGAATGGGTCAGTTTTCATCCCAATCACAAAGAACTGAAATGCAAAAATGTTCAAACTAACATACAGTTGTGCTCATTTCACATGCTGTTAAGGGTATGCTCAAAATCCTAGCTAGGCTTCAGCAGTATGTGAACCAAGAACTTCCAGATGTAACAGCTGGGTTTAGAAAAGGCAGAGGAACCAGAGATCAAACTGCTGACATTTCCTAGATCATAGAGAAAGCAAAGGAATTCCAGAAAAACATCTACTTTTGCTTCATGGACTATGCTAAAGCATTTACTGTGTGAATCACAATGAACTGTGGGAAATTCTTGAGAAGATGGGAATACTGGAACATCTTATCAGCCTCCTGGGAAGCCTGTATGCAGGTCAAAAAGCAACAGCTAGAACCAGACATGGAAGAAATGAATGGTTCAAAATTGGGAAAGGAGTACGTCAAGGCTGCATATTGTCACCCTTCTTATTTAACTTCTATGCAAAGTATATAATGTGAAATGCTAGACTGTATGAGTCACAAGCTGGAATCAAGATTGCCAGGAGAAATATAAAAAACTTCAGATATACAGATGATACTACTCTAATAGCAGAAAATGAAAAGGAACTAAAGAACATCTTGATGAAGCTGAAAGAAGAGTGAGGAAAAGCTGGCTTAAATCTTAACATTAAAAAAAAAAAGAAGAAGAAGATCCTTGCATCCGGTCCCATCATTTCATGGCAAATAGAAGGGGAAAACGTGGAAGCAGTGATAGATTTTATTTTCTTAGGCTTCAAAATCACTGCAAACAGTGACTGCAGCCATGAATTTAAAAGATGCTTTCTCCTTGGAAGGAAAACTATGACAATCCTAGACAGCATATTAAAAAGCAGAGATATCACTTTGCCAAAAAATGTCCATATAGTCAAAGCTATGATTTTCCCAGCAGTCAGGTATGGATGTGAGAGTTGGACCATAAAGAAGTCTGGGTGCTTAGAAAGTGATGTTTTCAAATTGTGGGACTGGAGAAAACTCTTGAGGGTCCCTAGGACTTCAAGGAGATCAAACCATCATTCCTAAAGGAAATCAACCCTGAATATTCATTGGGAGGACGGATACTGAAGCTGAAGCTCCAATACTTTGGCCATCTAATGCAAAGAAATGACTCATTGGAAAAGAATCTGATGCTCGGAAAGATTGAAGACAGGAGGAGGAGGGGACAACAGAGGATAAGATGGTTTGATGGCATCACAGACTCAGTGAACATGAGTTTGAGCAAGCTCTGGGAAATGGTGAAGTACAGACAAGCCTGGCATGCTGCAGTTCACAGAGTTGCAAACAGTCAGACACGACTGAGCAACTAAACAATGACAATAAGCTCTTATGGCTTACCAAAAGGCTCAGTGGTAAACAATCTACCTGCCAGGTAGGAGAATCAGATTCGATCCTTGGTTTGGGAAGATACCCTGGAGATAGAAATGGCAACCCACTCCAGTACTCTTGCCTGAAGAATCCCATGGACAGAGAGGCCTGGTGGGCTATAGTACATGGGGTTGCAAAAGAGTTGGACACAACTTAGCGGCAAAACAACAGCAACAAAACAAAATCAAATGCTATATGCAAAAAGAAATGACAGTATAGGAAAGGCACAGCATAAAAGCAATCATCCAGCAAATTAAAAGAGAAAATATGAGGGTGAAGAAAATCAGTATACTAGAGAAAATCTGTGCTTTCCTGGTAGCTCATATGGTAAAGAATCTGCCTGGAGTACAGGAGACCCTGGTTCAATTCCTACGTTGGGAAGATCCCCTGGAGAAGGGATATGCTACCCAATCCAGTATTCATGGGTTTCCCTGGTGACTCAGACAGTAAAGAATCTGCCTGCAATACAGCAGACCTGGATTTGATCTCTGGGTTAGGAAGATCCCCTGAAGGGCATTCTTCATAATGGCTCTTCAGGTGGCTCATTTGTAAAGAATCTGCCTGGCTGTACAGGAGATGCCAGAGACACTGGTTCAATCCCTTGGTCAGGAAGATGCCCTGGAGGCAAGAATGGCAACCTGATGGGAAAATCCTGTGGACAAAGTAACCTTGCAGACTACAGTCCATAAGGTCACAAAAGAGTTGGATGCAACTGAACATACACACGCATGCACACAATCTTCATATGACCTCCTGTCATTACTCTTCTCAGAATTCAGGGTTACCCATAAGTCTTTGTGTTCATTTACTGCTTTGCAGATACAAAAATAACTTCCTTCTTTTCCTGAGTCAGTCTATGTGACATTCTAACTTTTGCAAATAAGAAGACCCAGCTGGAACACCATAATCCATACTGCACTCAGAGCCACCATCTTTTAATAACACCAATCTCATCATGCATGTCATGATAATACAATTTATAAACACTTGGTGATATGACACAGATTGCATATCAAACTTCACTGTTTATGTGATAGTCACATTATATTTCTTTATCTTGCACTTTTGTCTCAAACATTCTCATCTCATTCAGGTATCAAATTGTGTGACACTATTTCTGGGAATCTGTAGATTCATGACAAAAATCTGAGTTGTGAGCTTCTCATGTATCAATGTAAGTTCCAATGGTTTCCTCTTTAGAAATAATCATTTTTTTTTATTGTGGTCTACTATTTACATGCTTGTGTAAGGATTTTCAGAGATTTGCATGAGAATTCTATTAAGGCTCTTCCTTAGACTTGGGCAAAAGTGTAATCAGAACTGACATTATACAATACTATCTTGGAGGTTATCTGAGCTGACAGTGCCTTGTCTCTGGATGGAACTTTTAGAAAGGAATAGTGAGTGAATACAGCAGAAGAAAGAAGAATTAAAAACAGCATAGCATTCAGGGTTCTGTGTGCAGATAAATGGGAAAGGTTTGAAGCAGCTTCTAAAACACATTTTGTTAGTAAATTTAAATTGTGATTATTTTGCTGTGCTGTCACTTCAGTTGTGTCAGACTCTTTGGGACCTTAAGGACAGTAGCCCACCAGGCTCTTTTGTACATGGGATTCTCCAGGCAAGAATACTGGTGTGGCTTGCTATTTCCTACTCCATGGGATCTTTTCAACCCAGGGATCAAACCTGCATTACTTTTGTCTTCTGCATTGGCAGGTGGGTTCTTTACCTCTAACATCATCTGGGAAGCCCTGAGATTATTTTAAAATGATATAATTTTGTTTTATATTCTGTGCACAATTTTTTTCCAAATGACTACTAATTTGTTAGAACATAAATCCTAATTAATTTTTTTCTACTTAACCACTTAATGCAACATGGATGCTGTGTGTTTCTTTTGTTTTAGGAGCATTAGGAAAAACAATCTTGCCTGGACACTAAGGATAACATGAAATAAGAAAAAAGAAATTAAAAACCTTTTATCTGCTTATGAAGGATCCAGGGATTTAGCTTATGTTGCTTTCTTATGACTTGGCTTCCTCCTTTACATTTCCTTATCTTTACTTTACCTAATTTTATCTTATTTATAACTATTTATTTTTTCTTTTGTCTGTCAAGGTACAGGGCATTTGATAAACCTGAGCCTTTTTGAGGGATCTTAACTACTTGTCTCATATGCTTTATCATTCATATCTGTTCTGACATGGTCTCATTGAAGGTCTGGATTTCTTGCAGTTAAATGTACTAGAATGATTCACTAGAAAATACACTCAACACAAAGCTCTAATAAATGCAACATAAAGAAACATAAATTGTATCCTAGTACCCTAATGGCTTTTATTTTGGGTTCTACTGTTATAAGATTATTTCTTCCTCAAAAAAAAAAAAAAAAAAAAAAGGTAAGTAAGAAGGAAATGACTAAGTCTGGTTCTTCAGTCTAGACTATATATATAGATACTATAATGAGTCCACTTAAGCACGCTCTCACTCTTCATCCCTTTATTTTATGATCTAGGTCACACTATACACCATGGAACACATTTTCTGAACTAATTTACATTGCCAATAAGTTGGAAACAGCAGTTTATAGGAACCAAAGCATATTCTATCAGATGCTTTTTTATTAAAGTACGTTGTCTTCTAATATTGTTACTCTTGCTTGATATTCTATGTTATAGAATATCAATCTGTATATTTTATCAAGGGTGGTTCATGCTGTAACGGCCTAACTTTTCGATAACCACGATTTCACATTCAAAAATTAAATTTAATATAAATTCATTTACAATTATTAAACCATAAATAACATTGCTTCTACTTCTTGGAAACAAGCCTGAATTAAAAAGGTTTTTTATGCATTTCTTCTGATAACATTAATATGTTTTAAAGCAATATACTGACAGTGTGGCCATAATAATGAAAACATCTCCATTTGTGTTCAAGCGATGATTCCAAAGTATATCTCCAGACTCACCAAGATATGACATATTCCTGAGGTCTAAAATGCCAAATATTACCTACTAATGCATTAATCTATTTCTACAAAATATATGTAATTGATCACTTTTTGTTTAAATATGTCAAAGTTAACTAATTTAAAGAGAAATATGTGTATAAATTTTTTCCTTGTAATTCACAGAAAGTCTCCTTTTGTTTAAAGTTAGACTTTATGCTTAATTCCATGTGTGTTAAGCTTCCCAGGTGGTGCAGTGGTGAAGAATCCACCTGCCAATGCAGGAGATGAAAGAGACTCAGATTCTATCCCTGGGTTGAGAAGATCCCCTGGAGGAAGAAACAGCAACCCACTCTGGTATTCTTGCTTGGAAAATTCCATGGACAGAAGAGCCTTGTGGGCTATGATTCATGGATTGCAAGGAGTCAGACACAACTGAGCATGCATGCACAGATGCAGACAAAGAGACTTTATATTTAATTCCATGTGTGTTACTAAAGTGGGGTATCCACCTTTTTAAAAGACTATCAGTTGTAATGGAGAAGGCAATGGCAACCCACTCCAGTACTCTTGCCTGGAAAATCCCATGGACGAAGGAGCCTGGTAGGCTGCAGTCCACAGGCTCGCTAAGAGTCCAGCGTGACTGAGCGACTTCACTTTCACTTTTCACTTTAATGCATTGGAGAAGGAAATGGCAACCCACTCCAGTGTTCTTGCCTGGAGAATCTCAGGGATGGTGGAGTCTGGTGGGCTGCCGTCTATGGGGTCACACAAAGTCAGACATGACTGAACATTTTCATTAATTTGGACTTGAGAGACTCTAAAGGATTTTACTACAAAATTAAATAACCATTTAAAATAATTTATTTCTAAAACAACATGACTAGCATATTTGGAAAATATATTAAAGGAAGCATAACTCACAGAAAACTAGTCAATCTAATCACACTAGGACCACAGCCTTGTCTAACTCAATGAAACTAAGCCATGCCTGTGGGGCAACCCGAGATGGGTGGGTCATGGTGGAGAGGTCTGAGAGAATGTGGTCCACTGGAGAAGGGAATGGCAAACCGCTTCAGTATTCTTGCCTTGAGAACCCCATGAACAGTATGAAAAGGCAAAATGATAGGATACTAAAAGAGGAACTCCCCAGGTAAGTAGGTGACCAATATGCTACCGGAGATGAGTGGAGAAATAACTCTAGAAAGAATGAAAGGATGGAGCCAAAGCAAAAACAATACCCAGTTGTGGATGTGACCAGTGACAGAAGCAAGGTCTGATGCTATAAACAGCAATATTGCATAGGAACCCGGAATGTCAGGTCCATGAATAAAGGCAAATTGGAAGTGGTCAAACAAGTGATGGCAAGAGTGAACGTTGACATTCTAGGAAGCAGTGAACTAAAATGGACTGGAATGGGTGAATTTAACTCAGATGACCATTATATCTACTACTGTGGGCAGGAATCCCTCAGAAGAAATGGAGTAGCCATCATGATCAACAAAAGAGTCCAAAATGCAATACTTGGATGCATTCTCAAAAATGACAAAATGATCTCTGTTCGTTTCCAAGGCAAACCATTCAATATCATGGTAATCCAAGTCTATGCCCCAACCAGTAATGCTGAAGAAGCTGAAGTTGAACAGTTCTATGAAGACCTACAACACCTTTTAGAAGTAACACCCCAAAAAAGATGTCCTTTTCATTATAGGGGACTGGAATGCAAAAGTAGGCAGTCAAGAAACACCTGGAGTAACAGGCAAATTTGGTCTTGGAATGCAGAATGAAGCAGGGCAAAGATTAATAGAGTTTTGCCAAGAAAATGACTGGTCATAGCAAACACCCTCTTCCAACAACACAACAGAAGACTCTACACATGGACATCACCAGATGGTCAACACCGAAATCAAATTGATTATATTCTTTGCAGCCAAAGATGGAGAAGCTCAATACAGGCAACAAAAACAAGATTGGGAGATGACTGTGGCTCAGATCATGAACTCCTTATTGACAAAATCAGGCTTGAATAAAGTAGGGAAAACCGCTAGACCATTCAGGTATGACCTAAATCAAATCCCTTATGATTATACAGTGGAAGTGAGAAATAGATTTAAGGGCCTAGATCTGATAGATAGAGTGCCTGATGAACTATGGAATGAGGTTCGTGACATTGTACAGGAGACAGGGATCAAGACCATCCCCATGGAAAAGAAATGTGAAAAAGCAAAGTGGCTGTCTGGGGGAAGACTTACAAATATCTGTGAAAAGAAGAGTAGAGAAAAACCAAGGAGAAAAGGAAAGATATAAGCATCTGAATGCAGAGTTCCAAAGAATAGCAAGAACAGATAAGAAAGCCTTCTTCAGTGATCAATGCAAAGAAATAGAGGAAAACAACAGAATGGGAAAGACTAGAGATCTCTTCAAGAAGATTAGAGATACCAAGGGAACATTTCATGCAAAGATGGGCTCAATAAAGGACAGAAATGGTATGGACCTAACAGAAGCAGAAGATATTAAGAAGAGGTGGCAAGAATACACAGAAGAACTGTACAAGAAAGATCTTCATGACCTGGATAATCATGATGGTATGATCACTCACCTAGAGTCAGACATCCTGGAATGTGAAGTCAAGTAGGCCTTAGAAAGCATCACTACGAACAAAGCTATGGAGGTGATGGAAATCCAGTTGAGCTATTTCAAATCCTAAAAGATGATGCTGTGAAAGTGCTACACTCAATATGCCAGCAAATTTGGAAAACTCAGCAGTGGCCACAGGTCTGGAAAACGTCAGTTTTCATTCCAATTCCAAAGAAAGGCAATGCCAAAAATTACTCAAACTACCACACAGTTGCACTCATCTCACATGCTAGTGAAGTAATGCTCAAAATTCTCCAAGCCAGGCTTCAACAATACATGAACTGTGAACTTCCTGATGTTCAAGCTGGTTTTAAAAAAAAGCAGAGGAACCAGAGATCAAATTGCCAACGTCCGCTGGATCATAGAAAAAGCAAGAGATTTCCAGAAAAACATCTACTTCTGCTTTATTGACTATGCCAAAGCCTTTGACTGTGTGGATCACAACAAACTATGGAAAATTCTGAGAGAGATGGGAATACCAGACCACCTGACCTGCCTCTTGAGAAATCTGTATGCTGATTAGGAAGCAACAGTTAGAAATGGACATGGAACAACAGCCTGGTTAGAAATAGGAAAAGGAGTATGTCATGGCTGTATATTGTCACTCTGCTTATTTAACTTATATGCAGAGTACATCATGAGAAACGCTGGACTGGAAGAAACACAAGCTGGAATCAAGATTGCCAGGAGAAATATCAATAACCTCAGATATGCAGATGACACCACCCTTATGGCAGAAAGTGAAGAGGAACTAAAAAGCCTCTTGATGAAAGTAAAAGAGGAGAGCAAAAAAGTTGGCTTAAATCTCAACATTCATTAAAAGAAGATCATGGCATACAGTCCCATCACTTCATGGAAAATAGATGGGGAAACAGTGGAAACAGTGGCTGACTATTTTTTTGGGCTCCAGAATCACTGCAGATGGTGACTGCAGCCATGAAATTAAAAGATGCTTATTCCTTGGAAGAAAAGTTATGACCAACCTAGATAGCATATTCAAAAGCAGAGACATTACTTTGCCAACTAAGGTGCGTCTAGTCAAGGCTATGGTTTTTCCAGTAGTCATGTATAGATGTGTGATTTGGACTGTCAAGAAGGCTGAGCGCTGAAGAATTGATGCTTTTGAACTGTGCTGTTGGAGAAGACTCTTGAGAGTCCCTTGGATGGCAAGGAGATCCAACCAGTCCATTCTGAAGGAGATCAGCCCTGGGATTTCTTTGGAAGGAATGATGTTAAAGCTGAAACTCCAGTACTTTGGCCACCTCATGCAAAGAGTTGACTCATTGGAAAAGACTCTGATGCTGGGAGGGATTGGGGCAGGAGGAGAAGGGGAAGACCCAGGATGAGATGGCTGGATGGCATCACGGACTCAATGGACGTGAGTCTGAGTGAACTCTGGAAGTAGGTGATGGACAGGGAGGCCTGGACTTTGCGATTCATGAGGTCACAAAGAGCCGGACACGACTGAGCAACTTAACTGAACTGAACTTTGAAGTATAAACCATTTCTCATCACTGTGCATCTGGGGAAAATCTCTCAGCTATTCTGATGGACAAACCATGCAAAGACCACACAAAAAAAGAAAAAGAAAAAAAAAAAAAAAACAGGTGCTGTGAAAGCAGACATACTATTGTACTTCCCTTGCAAATTCATTTATTCACATGCAGAGTTGACTTTCTCTTCAAATCCCTTCCAAAATATCCTCAAATCACTGTTTCATAAAATAACTTGGCTTTCTAGTTAACTGAGAAAACCGAAGGAATGGTGAAGGCTAGATGTATTCTTTATTCATTGCAGTACTGAATACTAGTAGTGAAAACAGGTATCATCATTTGTCATTAAACTCAGGGGAAAGAATCCCATCCTTCACTATAAAGTGCACTATTAGCCCTATGATTTTTATAGATGCCTTCTACCAGATTGAGATTTCCTACTATCTTTATTATACTGACAATTTTTATCTTTAATATGTATTAAATATTTTCAAAAGTTTTATTACACTCCTATCTGTGTACCTACTGAAATGATAATATGGTCCCTTCTCTGTCCTGTTAGTATAATGTGTTATGTTAGTTAATTTTGAAATGTTAAACCAGTCTTGTGGTACTGGATAAATCTGTTTTGGTTTGGACTTTTAAATATTATTGAAATTAATGTAAGAATATTATAATAAGGATTATGTAGTCTATATTCATAAGGGACATTGGTCTAGAATATTTTTTGTAATATCTTTACTAGATTTTTCTTAATTGTTATGGTAGCTTCATAATATAAGTTAGGCAGTGCTATCTATTACTGTACACAGTGAAATATTTTTTTGCAAATTGGGGCTCTTTCTTCTTTCAGATTTGGCAAAATTTACAGATTATTTGGACCTTGGGGTTTTTTTGGGGGAGGACTGTTAACAAATTAAATTTCTTTATTTGATATATGCTATCTTCTGCTTTTTCTTGTGTTAGTTTTGATCAGTTGCATTTTTAGTTTAATTTATTTTCTTCATTACTAATATATGATCAATTTATGTGAATTCTATATTTACTTGAGATGAAATTGTATTCTCTAATATGGGATTTTAAATATTGGTATATTTTAATAAGATCTATGTTCTTTTATAATACTCTTTAGATTTTATATTTTTTCTTGCCTTTTTTTCCATTTGATATTGCTTGAACTGATAATGATGTGTTAAATTCTTATATAAATTTCTATTTTTTTTTGTTTTCATGTAATATTTTTTATTTCTAAAGTTGAGGTCTTCCCAGGTGGTGCTACTGGTAAAAAATCTGCCTGCCAATGTAGGAGATTCAAGAGTCACAGGTTTAATCTCTGGGTCAGGAAGATCCTGTGGAGAAGGGAATGGCTACTCACTCCAGTATTCTTGCCTGGAGAATCCCATGGACAGAGGAGCCTGATGGGCTATGGTCCATAGGGTCACAAGAGTGGGATACAACTGAACACACACACGCACACACACTCCACATACCCCGCACATTTATTTGATATAACAAATATGCTTGACTTTAATTCTATCATGATTTTTAGTGTTATATATGTTATATTTATGTTATATATACTGTTTTCCATTTCTTTATGTGGTTTTTCCTTTGTCCAGTGTTATTATTGCTCTAGTATTTATGAAGTTCATTTTCTTATTTTAGTGGCTATGATTATGCTAAAACATTTGTAGTACTCATCCTTTTCTCTGATTAAACTTTCATATTGAGTTTTGCAGCAACAAAATTAAATCTTTTGACTCTACTATGGACTAAATTTTGTCCTCCCCAAATCCATACATTAAAGCCCTAAATCTCCCTGTGATGGCATTTGGAGATGAGGCTTTGGGGAAATGATTAGGCTTGGATGAGGCCATGAGAGTGGGGTCTTCATTATGGGATTAGGACCCTTTTAAAAAGAGCCATCAGAGAGCTTTCTTTCTCTCTGCCCTGTGAAGACATGTGGGCGAGAATATTGGCATGAGTTGCCATGCCCACCTACAGGGGATCTTCCCAATCTAAGGATGGAGCCTGTGTTTCTTATGTCTCCTGCCTTGGCAGGAGGGTTCTTTACTACTGTCACCACTTGGGAAGCTCATGAAAACCCTGGTAGTCTACAGTTCATATGGTCACAAAGAGACAGACATGAATGAAGCAACTCAGCATGTACACACAAGTGAGTACATGCAAGAAATCAACTGTTTGCAAGCTAAGAAGAAAACTCTTAACTAGAATCTGAGTATAATGGCATTGTTATCTCATACTTCTAGCCTCTGGAACTGTGAGAAAATTAATTTCTATTTTTTAAATAACCTTGTCTATAGTATTTTTTATGACAGCCCAGGCTGATAAAAATAGGTTTTCATATGACTATGCAAAAATCCATGAGCATATTCTAA
Organism: Oryx dammah; assembly: GCF_014754425.2. Lineage (NCBI taxonomy): Eukaryota > Metazoa > Chordata > Mammalia > Artiodactyla > Bovidae > Oryx > Oryx dammah. The sequence continues at coordinate 52,844,268 of NW_024070211.1, forward strand.
CTTTCTCCCTCCCTTTCTTCTCTTTCTGCATTTTAAATTGTATTATTTATATTTTATCAATACATGCATCAATTTTATATTGGTTTTCATCTTTATTTTAAACTTCTAGTCTTTGATCTATAATTAAGCATATTCAATACTTTGAATATTGTAAAATATTTGGTAAAATATTTGGTAAAACATTATTATCATCTCTTGGTTAGAGAAAACTCATTTTCTAGTAGATTTCTCAGGGGGATTTTAAGTATAGTTATCCTTGTGCTTTTGCATTTTCAGTGCCTTCTCGTAGAATTGATTGTTGAAGGGCAACTTGGTTAGATATGAAATCTTTGGATCACTTTTATTTTTTTTTTAATTCTTTGTTGACTTACATTGCCTGTTCTATCAAAAATCAAGAAGTCTGACACCAATCTGATTTTTTTTCCTTTTATTAGTAAACTTGGTCTTTTTGCCTGAAGGCCCTAAACATTGCTTCTTTTATCTTTATTGGCCTGTGAATTTTGATAAAACTCATCTTGGAGTTGAAGTTTCTAGGTCAATGTTCACTGATACACAAGCTCCTTCAATATACAGACTCAGTTATACTTTTATTTTTAGTATGTCCTCTTAGATTATAGTGTACCTGCTGTCCTGTTCCATTGTTTCATTTCTCACAGTATCCAAAATATACATAAATATCTTTTTATATGTGGTTTTGTGTGTGTGTGTGTGTGTGTGTAGAGAGAGAGAGAGAGAAGTAAGAGAACAAAAATTTTTTTAAAGAGAAGAAAAAATAATCCAAGAGATAATGTTAAGTAAATAAGATACTCACAGTCATTATTTACATCATATTTGGAAATTTTGCATAAGATGTCTTAATTCCTATTTTTCATTTTTTGCTTTGTGTTTGTTTTTGGCAGGAGAGCAGGGACGTGGATAATGGACAATTCCAATCTAACATCTGAAGTTTAATTCCATCTTTCCTTATTTGTAGCTTCTTTTCCCAGTCATGGAAACCCTGGTTTCATTATTTACAATATACTTACTAATTTGTTCAACCTTAGTGAGTGAGTGAAGTCGCTCAATCGTGTCCGACTCTTTGCGACCCTGTGAACTGTAGCCCACCAGGGTCCTCCATCCATGAGATTTTCCCAGCAAGAATACTGGAGTGGGTTGGCATTTTCTTCTCCAGGAGATCTTCCGGACCCAGGGATCGAACCCAGGTCTCCCACATTGTAGGCAGATGCTTTACTGTTCAACCTTAACATACATATTAATCAAGTATTAGAAATATCAGACACTGATGCAGGAACTAGGCTAGTATCTTCAGGAGATAGAAGCAAATAGGCAAGAGCATGATAAGCAGGTCAGAGAGAGGTGAAAGTTAAGCTTCGAAAATTAGTAGGGCCTAGATTCAATTTTTAACAATAAGCTGAGCACATAAATACTTTTAAAGATATCAGCTGTGTTTTGCTTACCAGGATCAGAGCAGTTATGAGTAAAAGCATGAATAATAAGAATATGATACTATGTTTACTTTCAAGCATTATCTGGATTAATTGTAATCCATTTCCTCTCAGGAAGAAGAAGATCCACAGTATGTTTGGGCTCTTTTCCCAGGAATTTGAATTTGAGTTTGCTTTCTTCTATATTTGTATATGGCAGAATTTCCTAAAATCATTTCCAGAGAACATAGGGATTGGTTTTATTTTGTATTGTTTTTGAAGATTCTCTGTGCAACTAAATAAATGTGATAAAGAAAACATTCAAATTCTCTTCAGTTCTACATTTCTGCAATTTATTTGACCATCATTTTGCATTATGTAAATCCCATTAATGCTTCAGGTCAGTTCCATGAAGCACACTTAAGGAAACAACTGGGCAAATTCCAAGCCAATAAAAAATTGCAGAGCCAATAAGAAAGTGCAGGCTTTTGGTAAACCCCTTTCAAAGGATAAGAAATATAAAAAAGCTTGTTGAGAAGAGCAATATTGTTGGCAACAGGTTTGAATAAGAAAACACTTGGGCTTAGCATAGATGCATTCCCCAATAAAATGTTTCCTCTTGAGGAAACATAGACTCAAAATTTGAAGAAATTCATCACTCTCAAACCTAAAAGCCAATATTTTAGAAGGATATTCATTTTTGTGAATGGGGTATAATGTTTTCAAAGATGAAATTTATCGGAAATAGTACAAGCTTTGACTCCTTCCAATGAATCAAAATTACTAAAGTAACTGCATTCAGTAACTTGATTGCAGAGGCTAGACTAAATCTGAAACACATCATTAGATTGTGTTTTAAAACCAAAATAAAAGGTAGAATTATAAAATCTGTAAAACTTCCTTTAAGATAAAAAAGAGTCATGATTTTAGAAAGAATATCAAATACATTATCAAAACAAAATGGAAATTCCAATTTGGTTAGACCACTCTTTTTTCCCACTGCTCTACAGATTTCATAGTCTTAATTTTGACTATAAAATGCTTTAGTAAGTATTCATTTGCAGAATTATGTGTTAATACAGTGAATTGGTATATAGAAGATACACTCTTCAAAGTTGCTTATTTTGTATGCAAATATTAAATGACTTTCTGTGACTTGATTTATCAAATGAATTGCAGTAAAATATGCCCTTCATATATAAATTTAGACCTACATCTATTTAAATAAGGTGTGGGAGTAAATTATACATGTTCAATTGATTGTATAGAAAAACACAGATACATAAAGATAACTCCAAACGGTGGCTTTGTAATTGGCAAATAAATTGAATATTTAAGAGGAAGTTAATTAGAAGAGTTTCTTATGCCAAAGCACTACACAGTGCCATTATGCTTGAGAAACACCAAAGTAACCGAGTTCTAGCCACATACCACTGTATCACACATCTTAATCATTAAAAAACCCCTGTTAAAATGTTACATAGTAAAGATTCAAAACCTGATATAAACATGATTAAGAGTCAATGAAGTTTCTTTATTTACTTCTTGTTTGATTTCAGTGAGTCCCTATGATTAAATGATGTAAAGTCAAACAACAAATACAAATATGTAATAACTACAGTACTTTTATTCTTAGAGTCTTCTCTATGTAAAATCCAACCTTATCATGTGTGTGTGTCTGAACATGTATGTAAACAGATCTTGAGTTTTGCAGGGAGAGAGGCCTGGGATTTGAATCCTTTCTCTCCTATTCTAGCTGCATATACTTGCTAAATTTAATAATACTGATAATCCCAATTTTACATCTTTAAAAAATGATGATGATTGTTACTTCAGAGTGTTGCAGAATATCATCCCAACAAACCTATTTTGTACTGGAACTATATCATGCTGACATACAAAGGCCAAACATATGCATCTTTTTTCAGTTCCCATTCAGTGACATACACTGACAACTTGAAAGTAAACTTTGTGGGAGTATTCATAACATGAAAACAACAAAACATATCACCCTCCCTTACCTGGAAGCAGTTTTTAATAGCACACAAATGAATAGCAAATTATATGTACACAGTGAATACTAAATCACTAAACCATTTAAATCTAGATTCATTTATAAATTATAAATCTATATGAACACCTGAGAGACTTTGAGTGAAGGTAATTCTAATTTGTTGAAGATCAGTAATATATAGCAATAACAATAACAACAAAAATTTAGAAATCCTGAATTTCTAAATTAAATAATCTTCACTGGCTCTCTTAATAAATAAGAATGTTTATATACAATTAGATAATTCTCCTAGAACTTTGTGATTAATAAATTTATTGCATTGATACCAATGGTTTACTGAAGCTATCTATACTTTCATTTCGAATTCAGAAATTTGTGCTTTCATGTTTCCATGTATAGTTTGTTAGTATATGCATCTTCTCTTAGAATCTATGACTTACACTACCCTCTAAATAGAATTCTTTAAAGTTCTTAAGACACAAAATGAATTGTGTTCTAATGTCACATTAGTGTGATTTTTTTCTGGGCAAAAATACAAAGTGAATCAATTTCTGTAGTTGCTATCGGCAGGGCAATACCCTAGCTTCCCATTAAGTCCAATCCTGTAATGGTGGTAGCAGTTTTTTTTTTTTTTTTTTTAGCTTTGTTTTGTATCATGCTGTGAATTTCAATAGAAATACTGGTTCCAAATTTCCTTAATGGATTTTTTTCCTACAGTATATGCATTTACTTATGAGTGGGTAATGTTATGTACTAGCTTTCAAAAATGGATAAAATATTATAGATTGTTGTTATTATTTCACTGAAGAATTGTATGAATTGTTCTTGCAGGTAGAATCAAGAGTGCAGTGAAAGTACACAAAAGAATAAATAAGTAAAATAAAATATATCGGACTGTGTGCAAGGTAAATCCATTCTCGTGTAAAAGAAATACATACCTTTCTATGGTGATTTTTCTCTTTTGTTAAAAAGTAGGTGGCAAATATCCATGCTTGCTTACCGTAAAATGTCTTTCCTATACATTCTCTTTCCTTGGGAACTTTTGCTCTTTTTCTATATTCTTCACATTGTGGGAATTAGTTGTTAGCTTTAAATGAAAAGTTTAAAATGGCAATGCTAATATGTATGGCAATATATGTTGAGAGCTTGGTTCTGCAATAAAAGTTTCTGTTACTACAAATAGGTGGTGTGATATAAAAGAAAATTTTAATTTAAAAGTTGATTATAAAGCATTTTAGAAAAAAATTAATTATGTTTTGATAACCGCATTTGATCATAAAACTTCAGAGAGAGTGAATACTATCTCACTGAATATGAGTAAAATAAATCTCAAGCTTGATTCAGGCTTTGAAACCATTTCTCTTGCTTTGATTTCTAAATCTAGTTACTTGTCAAGTGAAGGAGTGATATGTTTCAGTATTTGATCTTTAAATGAAAACTGTATGAATACTTCTGCTTCCATCCTGATAGAGAAACTTCCACTGGATTAGCCCTTCCACCATAAATAACCACAAAATAGACAAAAAATAAAAAATAATACTAGTTCTATACATTGTCTAAAAGGTTTGTAATTTTAATGTATAATATGGAAAGGAGATCACCATTTGCCAATAGTTAGAGGAAAGGGAGAAGACTGACTTTATAGAAATACAGGACAATTTTGTAGGGAGGTGAACATGTTCTACATCACTTTGTTGGTTGTAATACAACTGTTTACATTAGTTACAACTGCACAAATTATACACTCAAACTTGGAGAATTTTATTGCATATAAATTATACTTTGACAAAATAATTAAAAGAATTGATCACAGAACTAAAAAGTCAAACCTATATCATATCTTGAAAAATATGTTTAAATCATCCAAGTTCTGCAATAACAAAGTTTTCTTAGATATCACAGACACAAATGTACTCTAGGTAACAAGGAAAAATAATAGAGTTGAATCTCATCAAAAATTATCTTACTGCTCTTCAGAACACATTACTCAAGAAAATAAAAACATCAGTCTCCAGCTAAATGAAATGTTCAATATATCTATATCTATGGTTATATTTATACTCTTATCTGCATATATGATAAACAACATGTATCTTAAAATAACTTACAATACACTAATAAAGCAAAAATATTACTTTAAAATAAGAATACAGCAAACATCTCAAAAAGTTAATAGACTAAAAACTAATGAATAAAGCTAAAATTTAAAGGCTCAAAATTTTAATCATCAAGGAAATATAAATTAAGCTATAATTAGATATCACAGAGGGTAAAGCGTCTGCCTACAATGCAGGAGACCTGGGTTCGATCCCTGGGAAGATCCCCTGGAGAAGGAAATGGCAACCCACTCCAGTACTCTTGCCTGAAAAATCCCATGGACAGAGAAGCCTGGTAGGCTACAGTCCATGGGGGTGCAAAGAGTCGGACATGACCGAGTGACTTCATGACTTCACATGCCCCCTTCATCTTTCAGAATATCTAAAATAGAAAAGACTTTTAATATCAAGTGTTTGTGGGAAAATCAAATTCAAAAATTTATGCTAAGATTTAAAATGATATAACTGCTACAGGAAACATTCATTTAGCAGTTTCTTTTTAATTCAAGGGATTTCCCTGTAGTGCATATGGTAAAGAATCTGCCGGGTTTGAGCCCTGGGTCAGGAAGATCCTCTGGAGAAGGGATTGGCAACCTTCTCCAATGGCACTCCAGTATTCTTGCCTGGAGAATCCCATGGACAGTGAAGTCTGGTGGCCTACAGTGTGTGGGATCACAAAGAGTCAGACATGACTGAGAGGCTCTATTACTACTACTGTTAATTCAAAAAACTTTTCTAGATAACCTAGGCATTTACCCAAAAGAACTGAAAACCAGTATCTATACAAAAAGCTTACTGAAATATTCACAGAAGTTTATTATCCTCCAAACCTGGAAACTATCCACATATCCCAATATCTTTTTTGTATACAGTTATTTATGTATGACTATCCTTTCAACAATAGAATATGAATACATAGATGTGCTATATCTTTTATACTGTTGTTGTCAAGAGACTGCATTGTCCTTTCACTCTTTGACTTGGGAAGTCTCAAGTTATGGCCCTGAGGTTGGATAAGACTGACTTCCTATATCATCTTATATTGAGCTGCCTTGAATGTTGGCATGGGTTAGAAATAAATTTAGTTGTGTGAACCCTTTGAGATAAGAATTTTGATTTCTTAGAGCATCTAGCACTACTATAAATGACATAGATAATATATTTATCTTTAATTCAGCTGATTTTTAGAAATATCACAAACCCTATATATACAATCTAATACAAAAAGAGATTCATAAATTAATTCTTGAGCAAAAGCATGATGTGCAAACTTTGCTTGAATTCAGTGCTCTTACAATCCTTAATCTGCTTTGTCACAACTTTTGAGCTAGTAGAAAACTATTATTTTTCTCATTATCTGAACAATGGTTTTCAGAATTGGACATGAGGCAACACATGAAAATAGAGAAACAAATCAAATGAGCCTTTCTTACTTACTAAGGAGAGTTTACAGGCACAGAATAAAACAGGATTACTCTGGTTGAATCTGGCAATCTCCCAAATTAAGAAGGTGAACCTGAAAGTAAATCAAGGATATATTGGCTAGACTTTGCAAACAGTAATGAAGAGAGAGCTTTTCATAGTAAGAAAACTCCGGAAATCTCCAAATGACCTCCCTTGAGTCTTGATCTGAGTACTTATTAGTGAAAGTATGTAAGGAAATTGCCCAAGGCCAAAAACAACAGCAGCAACACCAACAACAACTATCCTAAAAGAACAGAAGCAACAATCCTCAGAGCTCACTCATGACTTCAAATAATTCATGTTCCTACCAACAGAAGTGGAAAAGCTTATCATTCATGGTCCTTAGGCTAGGGTAATAACAGTATTGTGTCAGTCGTGGGGGAAAGAAGCCCTAGAATAAAGTCTATTGTGATTTTACCTTAACAAAGATAAAAAATAAAACTGTTTACAAGTACTTCCAAGTAAAAAGTTGAGGTTATTTATAGGAATATATAATTATCTAGCAACAAACAAGGCAAATTTTGAAATGTATGGCGTCCAATAGAACAAAAGTTATCTCATATGCAGTGAAATAAAACATCTGACTCATAAGAAGAAGGGAATTCATCAATCTAATATGATCCAACAGAAACACATGTAAATAAGATTATTGGACAAGGACATTAAAACCTATTGTAACTATATTCCGTATATTCAAGAGGCAGGAAAAGTACTAAATGTGTTAAGTATGGGTATGGTAAATACAAAACTATAGTACTTCTGAAGATAAAAATTTTAATATATAAGATGACAAAATATAGTAAATGGGATTAACATGATTTTAGAAATAGAAGAAGAAAATTTAGTGAATTGAACACATTGCAAATGACACTGAAGTAAAAGAGAGAAAAAGGCAGAGAAATAAAGCAGAATTTAGTGAATCAGAAGAAAACCTCAAACAGACTAATATATATATTACAATTCATAGGAAATTGGGTACAGAAAGAATATTTGAAAATAATCATTCAAAATTTTACAATTTGATGAAAAATATAAACCCTCTCTTCATCATGCTCTGTGAACCTCAAATGTGAAATAAAATTATTACAACAAAGTACATCATAATTGAACTTCTTAAAACTAGTTATTTAGAGAAAATCTTAAAAACAGCTAAGTAAATTAAAATTTTCACAGGGATTAAACAAAGAAAAATTTACCAAGAATTTTTACCAAAAACTACAAAAAGACAACTACAAATTTAAATTACTAAAGAGAAAAGCAAATAAGAAGAACCCTATCAGTGTTAAATTCTATAGCTAGCAAAAACATTTTTCAAAAATGATGAAGGAAAATAAAGACCTTTTCTGACGTATCGAAATTGAAAAAATTAATCACCAAAGATGTGAACTATAAGACACATTGAAAAAATCTTCAGCAGAAAAACCCACTCAGATGAAGTCTAAACCTGCATAAAGGAGTAAAGTTCACTGAGAAAAGGTAAATATGTGGGCAAGTATCAATGACTTGTTTGTCATTTTAATAGTTATCTTCAAAGACAACAGTTAAAACACAAATATTAACAATATATTGGGAGGTTTATAACATATGTGAAAGTGAAACATTTGATAACACAAATAAGTATGCCAGTGGCCTATAAGAATATAAGTTTATTATACCATATGTAATATATTAGTTGGAAATATAATGACCATCACCACCTAGTTAAAGTCATATGTCAACTCTAAAACAACTATTGTTACCAATAATTAAAAACCAACAAAGGAAGAAGACAGAAACATATGGAAAAGAGAAAACAATACATAGAATAATAGAAAACAAATAAAAAATTATAAATGTAAGCTCAAATATGCACTATAATGTGATATATATAATTATATCAATAATTCTATTAAGTGTAAATTATCTAAATAGCCCAACTAAATGGAAGGGGTTTTTATATTATATATAAAAAGAAAGACACCATCATATATTGCCTAAACATAATCTGCTTTAAATATAAATATACAAATAAGTTACATACTTAAATATAAAGATATAGCATCTTAATGCTAAGCAAAATACTAAAATAAAAATGTTAATATTAGACAAAATATATCAGCTGGGATTAAAAAGGATAATTTTATACTGAGAGAACATCCATTTTTCATTTTGATATAACAGTCCTAAATGTTTCTACACCAAATTAAAGATATTCAGAATACATGAAACAAAAAGTGATAGAACCACAGGAAGAAATAGACTCATTCACAACTTTCACCAGAGGTTTCAACATTCCTCTGTTTCTATTTTTATTGCAAGTACATTAATTTTTTAAAACTATTCATATTTCATGGGCAAAAGAAAAATAAAATTATATGTTAGAAATTATCTGTTATACATCAGTTCATCAGTTCAGTTCAGTTCAGTTCAGTCGCTCAGTCGTGTCCGACTCTTTGCGACCCCATGAATCGCAGGACACCAGGCCTCCCTGTCCATCACCAACTCCTGGAGTTCACTCAGACTCACGTCCATCAAGTCAGTGATGCCATCCAGCCATCTCATCCTCTGTCGTCCCCTTCTCCTCCTGCCCCCAATCCCTCCCAGCATCAAAGTCTTTTCCAATGAGTCAACTTTTTGCATGAGGTGGCCAAAGTACTGGAGTTTCAGCTTTAGCATCATTCCTTCTGAAGAAATCCCAGGGCTGATCTCCTGCAGAATGGATTGGTTGGACATAATATATATAAAATTTGTGAAAGTGAAGTTGCTCAGTTGTGTCCGACTCTTAGCGACCCCATGGACTGTAGCCCACCAGGCTCCTCCATCCATGGGATTCTCCAGGCAAGAGTACTGGAGTGGGTTGCCATTTCCTTCTCCAGGGGATCTTCCCGAGCCAGGGATCGACCCCAGGTCTCCTGCATTGCAGGCAGACACTTTAACCTCTGAGCCACCAGGGAAGCTGTATATAAAAACTGTAGATTATGTAAATTATCTATATTTTCTTTATTGTTTTTCTCTGCCAAATTTGGAGAATATTAAAATCTAGACATATCATTGTAGTTAATTAATTTTAACAAATTCTATTAAACTCATTCTAAATTACCTGAAGTTAATACACCTGAAACACTGTTTTTATTACTGATGAAGGGTTAAGGTAAGAGTAGGTCTTGATGAAAAAACCGAACTAGACTGTTAACAGAGCTCCACAGAACAACAGTGTCAGGCTAGGAAAAAAGTCTCTTTAGCAAAAAACAAATCTGCTTCTGGAGGGAAGAGAATGAAATTTGTGTTTTCTGTGAGTAAGCATACAGAGTTGAGTGAGCTTGCCTGTTCTTCTGTTGTCAGATTTGTATCAAAAAACCACATCTTTCCTGAAACAGAATTAAGAAAAGGGCCAGAATGAGGTTGGAAGTGCTGCACTAATCAGCTTTATCAGCATGAAGAAAACCATCAACAGTAAGTGTGACGTACTTTCTGTTTAAATGGATTTTCCAAAATGTATACGATTAAAATGTTACTGGAAATTGGAGTGGTTTTCCATTATCAAAATATTTTAAAATATGATAATTAGTATTAGGATTTAGGTAAATAACCTAGATCAGATTGGCATATCAATTTGTGTTTACACCATAAAATATTCCTCAAAATTTTCTGAATATATCTAATTCAAGTAAACTGCTAGAAATACCATCTAAAAATACAGGTGTCAATCACAGATGTTTTATTTTTCCATAAAATATTCAGAAAAAAGGTACACACGTTGAGTCAGTAAAATGTCTTTCAAGCAAATATCTGCTGGGAGTTTTTGTAATAGACTTTCTGTAAATAGAGAATGCTTTGGAAAGTAATCATCTTAGTATATTAATCAGTAAAGTGTGTGTGGCATTTTGATGAGATTTAATTTGGAGTGTAATGTGCATAATATCAGAAAGATTCCCCCAGACACACAGAAAAATGTAGCAAATCAAATTTCCCTTTTAACTAAATGTATTGGAAAATAGTGGGGCATCAATATGTAAACTCCTTTGAAACCTGAGGTGAATATTTACAAAACTAAAAAGGAAACATGAGGAAAACCATTGTGAAGGCAGAAACATATTAGCATGACCATTCTATGAAAAACTGAACAAAATACAAAACATAGGTTGCAAAGATTCACATAAAATCCTAGAGGATTGTCTTCTGCATACTCTGAGTCATGGGCATTTGCCCTTTCATCGTTGTCTTGTCTGTATTCCATAATGGAGCAGTGGCTGTTTTTTGAAACACTCAATCCACCAAAATAATCCAATGTTTCATATTTTTCCTGTGTTACCATCAGTTTTCAAGATGATATTCAATAATGTTGAGTCAAATTAAGACAGAAAATGCATGTCAGTTTTGTTGAAAATAATTACAATGGGAAAAGATAGAGGTGGAAATGAACCAAGTGTTCAAAACTGATAAGGCTAAATGGGAAACACAATCAAAATCATAGAGAACAGAAAAAGTAAATGATCTCTCTTAATATGTGAGGCATAAAAATGGTTGCTTGTGAATTATTTAAGGATAAAGTTGAGAAAGATAAAACATGCCAAACCTGATATACAAAGGAACATAATCACTGAATTTTTAGTTAATTGAGAAAAATAATTATGTGATTAACCTTTCTTTTTGCCAAAAAACTATAATATACCATATACTTACACACATGGTTCAGTGGCAAATATACCAGCCAAGCAGAAAACACAGATTCAATCCCTGAGTTGGGAAGATCCCCTGGAGAAGGAAATGGCAACTCATTCCAGTATTCTTGCCTGGAAAATCTCATGGACAGAGGAGTCTGGCAAGCTACAGTCCATGGGGTCGCAAGAGTTGGACACAACTTAACAACTAAACCACCACTGCTAGTATTTAGAAATTATGATCTGGGTCTGAGTTTGTAACTGTTACTTGACTGCCATTGCTTCTAGCACATCTGAGAAGATAGAACCAGGAAGTAAGGTCTCACAAACTTTATCTTCTTCAGCAAATCCAGTTAGAAACTGGATTTTTTTTTTTTTTTTGATCACTCTTCCATATCAACCACTTTTTCTTGGGCACCTTTTACTTAATTTCTGTCCTTTTCTGAATACTACTCATTTTCTTTAAGACCCTTTAAAAGCTTTCATTGCTATTTTTTCTTCCTTGGCATCTTGTCTTCATTCCTGATACAGGTAAGATAAATCCAAACCTGAATAACCAGGTATATTTGCAAAGGCTTAGAACATGAAGAAATTACATGATTTATTCATGAATAATAGGGGATGGATTTAAACTCATGTATAATGACCCAGTTAATCATTTTTCGCTGCTTAAAGAAAAGCATTTCAAAATTTAGTCATACTATGAATTGAATAACAAGAAGATGTTGGACTCCTAAATCCCAGTGCCTTGTTTGGAAGTAGAATCCTTGTAGATGTTCAAGTTAAGATGAGTTCAGTAAGGTGAGCTCTAATCCTGTATGATTGAATCCTGGAAAGAGGGGGAGATTTTGCCAAGTTATATTAAGAAGAAGGATTTTAATGACATAATGTAAATGCTTGTCTAATGGGAAAAACTTGGCAAGCTGAGGGTTTAGAGAGAAGAGCACACCTCAGTTATTTTGAAGGTAAGTGTTTCTAAATTTATTTTAAAATTTAATTTGGTTTAATTAAATGAAAGTTCTCTCTTGGCTTTGTGTACATACAAGTGGGAATCAAGGAAGGTTGTTTATTCTTTGGTTCTACATATAAAATTTTCATGCTGAGGTTACTTCTATATTTTAAAGATGAACATTAAAAGTGGAAACAGTACAGAAGTACTGTATAAAAGGGGAACAAAATCTTCTTTAATTCTTAGGGAATTGCTTTCCTATTATTTTCTTTTTTCCAGTTTTAATAAAATATAACATCTTTGACTTTCAGGATTTAAATCAAAGGATTTTTTTTTATGTTGAAAATAAACATTTTCTTAAATTCTCTTATAAAAACTAACCTTTTTAAATTTATTGAGATCTCAGAAATTTTAGAGTGCCAATGAATTTGGTGAAAATCTATCAAGGAATGGATTCTGAAAAGATCTAATATATTTATTCCCTAAAATGCCTCCTAGTATCATTCTTAGTTACTTTACTTTGATGAAAATAAGGCTAAGAAAGATGTAATATTTTCATAACAAAATTAACCTAAAGTTATTAAACCATATTAGACCCCATGATTCCATGTCTTTCATACATTTACTCAAGATTAAGCTCTTTTTTTCTTCTTAGTTACTTGCCAAATATCTATTATTACACTGATATGCAGCTCAAATTTCATTCTTTTTTTATGCTTTTCTGGTTACTTCTTCTCCCACCTTCTCATTGTAGAGCTCAGTACTCAGAGTTCTTATTCTATCTCTGCTGGTAAGTCACATCAGTCATGTCCAACTCTGTGCGACGCCCTAGACAGCAGCCCACCAGGCTCTTCCATCCCTGGGATTCACCAGGCAAGAGTACTGGAGTGGGTTGCCATTGCCTTCTCTAATGCATGAAAGTGAAAAGTGAAAGTGAAGGTGCTCAGTCGTGTCTGACTCTTCGAGACCCCATGGACTGAAGCCTACCAGGCTCCTCCGTCCATGGGATTTTCCAGGTAAGAGTACTGGAGTGGGTTGCCATTGCCTTCTCCATTTTATTCTATCTCTACCTATACCTTACAAGTGGTGTTCAGGTCAGAACTATCTGCAAATATATCTTTCTCCATTGATAAAAATGTTATTTTAGGATAATAAATTTTATTCTGGTTTTCTTTTTATTTTAAAGATGTATCACAGTGACCCGTGATAGTCTACAGAGGGATGTTTACTAACTGAATTAATAAAGTCATGTTTTATTACATATTAGCCAAAGGTCACAAGTCATTTTAAATACTTCACTCATGAGCTTTTTTACCCCTCATAGTTAGTTCATTTGTATGTCTTGGATTTCCCACAACAGTCCTATTTCATTTTTTTAATTAAAATATAGTCAATATATAATATTACATAAGTTACAGATATAAACACGCTGCTACTGCTGCTAAGTCGCTTCAGTAGTGTCCGACTTTGTGTGTCCCCATAGACAGCAGCCCACCAGGTTTCCCCATCCCTGGGATTCTCCAGGCAAGAATACTGGAGTGGGCTGCCATTTCCTTCTCCAATGTATGACAGTAAAAAGTGAAAGTGAAGTCGCTCAGTTGTGCCCAACTCAGTGACCCCATGGACTGCAGACTACCAGGCTCCTCCATCCATGGATTTTCCAGGCAAGAGTACTGGAGTGGGGTGCCATGCCCTTCTCTGATATAAACATAGTGATTCACAATTTTAAAGGTTGTACCTTATTTATGGTTATTATAAAATTGGCTATATTCCTCATGTTGTACAATATATCCTTGTAGCTTATTATATATATAATACTTTCTACCTCTTAATCCACTATCTCTATCTTTCTCCTCCCTGCTTCCCTCACCCCACTGACAATCACTAATTTATTCTCTGTATCTGTGAGTTTGTTTCTCTCTTGTTATATTCACTAGTTGGTTTCACTTTTTAAAAATCCATATATAAGTGATGTCATACAGTATTTGGACCCTCTGAGTCCATTCATGTTGTTACAAATGGCCAAATTTCATTTTTTATGGCTAAGTAGTATGTCATTGTATACATATATATGACATCTTCCTTATCTATTCATCTGCTTCTGTATCTTGATGATGGTAAATAATGCTGCTGTGAACAGTGGGGTGCATGTACCTTTTCAAATTAGTGTTTTTGTATTTTTCAGATATATACCCATAAGTAGAATTGCTAGATCATATGGTAGTTTTATTGATGTTTTGAGAAACTGCCATACTCTTTTCCACAGTGGCTGCACCAATTTACATTCCTACCCAACAGTGTATGAAGGTTCCCTTTTCTTCACATCTTTTCCAACATGTGTTATTGTGGTCTTTTTGATGATTGCTATTCTGACAGGTGTGAGGTGATATTGTACTGTGCTTTTAACTTTCATTTATTTGATAAGTAACAATGTAAAGCATCTTTCATTTGCCTGTTGGCCATCTGTATGTCTTTGAAAAAGTGTCAATTAGGACTTCGACCTTGTTAATAAAGTTGACTGCATTTTTTTGATGCTGACTTGTATGAGCTCTTCATATATTTTGAGTATCAAGCCATTTTTGGTCTTATCATTGGCAAATATTTTATCCCATTCAGTAGGTTTTCTTTTTTGTTTGCTGATGATTTCTTTTACAGGACAGTCTTGGTTTATATTTATTATTCTGGCATCCTGTCTGCCTTGGGCTTTTTTTCTTTCCAGATTTATCATTTTTAAATGAATTGTTATTATTAGTAATTAAGGTAAACTGGATAGATTTGATGGGCTTTCATTTGTATTTCTGCTTTAAGCTATGGTTTCATCCAGTTTGAGTCATCATCTTATAGTGTGTGAGATATGTGACCGTGAATCGTGTCCTCATGTTAGCCAGTTATTACATCTGAAAGATGAGCAGCAATTACTCATTTCTCTCTTTCCATCTTCTTATGAATGAAACAATGAGCACTTCCTTTAAAAACAACATGCTGATAAAATCTTGTGTGCTGTAAGGGGGGCAGTTTGGGAGAGCTAACTCTCTGAAATGGGAGAAGTGGAAAGTGTAGCTTCTCCTGGCCACGTAGTTTACAAGTATGGTGACATCAGCAGAGCTGTAGTTTTTGAAGCCAGTGCTTGATCTTTGAAAATTCCATGGATAGGAGTGACCTCTGATTAATTGATGTAGTAGCTTAAACAATATTCTAGGTCTTGATTTCTCTCTGATCTTATTTAACTTTGTTTCCAGTGAGTAGGAACAATTACCCTCAGACTCTCTTTATGGTATCAAGATGGCAATAGCTCCTAAATTTCCAGTTCAGAAGAAAAAAAGAACTAGGTCTTATAATACTTCCAAATTTTCTGACACTCATTCAATAGACAGGTCTGGACACTCATCATTCAATATGTTGTTTGATTCCACTTATGCATGCTACTCTTCTGAAAGAATCCAGGGGCAAATTCCCATGGAGACTTTAAAACTGACCTCAAATAATATCTAGAAGGAGAATGGATATAAAGTAGCAAATAAAAGTATCTGTGACTCTGAGTCCCTGGAAGGTAATATATACTCTAGATATTCTATAATTATGTTTTACTGTTTTCTCCAACAGGTAAGGCTGATTGTATAGGTATGCTCCCCAAAATCTGCTTACAAAAGCACTTTTAATCTTTCTGAAAACAGGTCAAAATTTCAAAACAGCTTAATTCAAGATCTAAAACCAGGCTTATCCTATTCATCAGATTTAACAACCAACTTCCCATAATACCTTCACAGTATTTCCAGACCTTATTTTTGATTTAAAATAACAGTGCAAACAATGCCCATTTGGGAAAAAAAAAAAAAGTATTGTGGCTTTTCTACAAGCTATTTGACCTTTCTTTAAAAAATTTTGGCATATTTTATCATCTATTAAATAAATATTACATACTCAGATGAGACTCCAATAAAAGATTGAAAGTGAAGTGAAAATATTGCTCAGTCATGTCCAGCTCTTTGTGACCCTGTCGACTGTAGCCTGCCAGGCTCCTCTGACTGTTGAATTCTCCAGGAAAGCATACTGGAGTGGGTAACGATTCCCTTCTTCAGGGAATTTCCCCTACCCAATGATCAAACTCATGTCTCTTGCATCTCCTGCAATGACAGGCAGATTCTTTACCATTTGAGCACCAAGGAAGCCTGTTAAAAGATTAAATAGGGGTAATTAGTTGGAAAAGAGGGGAAAGAAAAATACAAAATTATAAAGTAATCTTATTTTACCCAAGAATGCCAGGCACTAAATTTAAAAAACTGTAAAAAAAAATATTACCTATAGTGTTTTTGCTCTTCTGAAGAGAGATTCAGCTGAGAATGATAACCTCAGGAGGGTGGTCTATTGACCCCTAAGTCAAGGGCTGACTTCAAGTTAGAGAAAACAGTATAGAATAGGCAAAGTTTGCCAGGCAACAACGGGAGAACACTACTAGTTTTCCTTCCATGGCTTCCTTTTTATGTACTTTTTAAAATCTTTGGAGAAACATTTTACAGTTCTGCTCCCTGTAAAAGTGATGTTTGAATATATTCTACAAAAGTTGCAAAGCTGATAACTCATAAAATATTCCTGAGGTTGGCAAGTTTCACAAGATGAAAGGTTCACACAGCTCTAACAAGTAACTAAAAAGGAGACTGGAGTAGTGTGCACCAGCACAGCAGTTTAAAGTCTCAAGCTGGATACCAGACTGCAGTTTGAATCTTTATCATGATGCCAAGAAGATAAATAACATAACCAACATGCTTATCCATTGTTGGTGTGTTTAAACATAATTGACCTTACTACAAAATAATTAAAATATGGATTAAAACATCCCTGTTTTTTTCTCCTATTTTTCTCAGAAGATGAAAATTCTACAGTGAAAAAGATTTTCACATTTATACTTAGCTCACTTTGCTTTAGCTTGAAAAACAGGTCTCTAGTTTCTGCCAGCGCTTGTAACCAAGGAGAATGATTACCACATGCAGGTGTCACTGATTGGTTGAAATCGAAAGCTGCACAGATTGGCTTGGAGGCCTGAACTGATCTCTCTATCCTCTAATCTCCACTTACTTCTGCCAAATGCCGTTAGAAAGCAGTCAGATCTGTTTTGACTGACAGCATAGCTAACTAGTATGATTGGTGTTTGTGGGGGAAATATATCTACCTTATATACATATAAATTAGATGACTAGTAAAAGACTAGTTATAAACATATTTTACCCATCTTCCGTGGGCCTGATGTTGAGAATTCTGCTTTCTATTCTTAATTTGCCAAACTACTTTGTAGTAGTATCTGAGGTAAGGAAAGAAGATATATATATAAACAAATGACAGCAACCACAGAAACCCTCTTATCTAATGGATAGACATTAAGATTTATGACATAAGTCTGTAAAATACTTTCAAATAATTGTAAGCCATTGCAGATAATATATTAGAGTTTTATTAACTGGACTGTATCTTCATTTATAGAACAAATAGAAGCTCTCTTAATATGTCTTCACATAAATAATCTTTGAGACTAATTGAAGGTTTCAGTTCCCTTTTGAAGATGTACTGACTGAATAACTGTGGCTGTTAAATGTCTCCCTCTTTTGTTCCTCACCAGCCACACTACTTAGTTCATCTAATAAAACCATTCTTAGATGTTGTGGACAAAGCCTTAGGATGTCTTTTATGTAAAATTTGGAACACAAATCAGTAAACTAAGTTTGAAGGAAGGCTTTGTCCTTACATCATAATGTGTCTATATATGTTTTAATTTGAAATAAGATTTTAAGATATGTGTACACTTTTTATTTGTTTATGGTTCCTACTTTAGCCTACTTTTTCAATTAACTTACCAGATAACTGTTCTAGTCAAGTAATATAAGATGGCTCTAAAACTACATAATATAGAAACATTATGAATGCAACATAAAACATAGAACTTTTCACACATAATATAGTGATGACACTGAAAATTGTTTTATCTGAGAATATTTTAAGCCTATATCTTCATTTCTTCTAATTCAGAATTCTTTTAGCTTAGAAACTAAATATAAAGAAAATTTCAAATGCAAATACTAAGAGCATAAGGGAGATTAACCTTATATTTGCCAAGTTTTTAGAGGCAGATTAAAACTTCTACCTAAACTTCCCATTGTATCAAATGATATTATTCTCTCCAGAATTTGATTAACAAAAATTCTACTATTAAAAATGAATTCCATTGTTTTGTAAGACTTTCTTTCACAAATGAAGACTAATCAGAACTTCAGGTTGGTGAACAAATGAAAGTACTGGGACAGGTTGTGTGCCCAGAGGAAATGGAAGTTCCATACCCACCTCCCCAGCCTTCTCCTGTGCTTTCTTCTCTTTGTCTGGTCTTGAGCTGTATTCTTTAAAATATCCTAGCAAATAGTTTTTCAGATGCTGCATACTTGGCAAGCCACGTCAGTTTGATGTGGATGTCCCCAAAGAGACCTCAGCTCTCACTGCTAATAGGCTCTGTGGCTCTGGTTTCCAGTTCATTGTGTATGGATGTCAGGAAATGTGTGTAAAAATAGCTGAAGTTGTCTTATGTGGAGGAGCCAAAAGCATGGCTCCCTACTGTGTCAGAAATGTATGTATTATAACCAAGTTGGGATCAGATCTCAAGCTGGAAGTTTCTTTGTGAGCAGCATTAATAGGGCTACATGTCCAAGTCCCCAAAAGAATTGCTGCAGAGAATCTTGCTGCAAAACATAAAATAAGTAGAGAAGAATTTAAAAACACCCTGCAGTCACAGCAGAGATGAAAAGCTGCTAATGATGCTGGCTACTTTAATAATGAGATGATATCAGTTTAGGTAAAGACAAGAACAGGAGCAAGTAATGTCTAATGCCAAGTAATGATCAGGCTTAATACCAATAAGCCTGGTGCAGTTAAATAAGCTTCCTCCAGTTTTAAGGAAGAAAAGACCATCAGTGTAAGGAATGTATCAGAAATATCTGATCCTTTCATAGAAAGTGAAGATGCTGTCAAAAAGAATAACTTCACACTGGCAAGAACTGTGAGCTATTTTGTATCTAGACGTGATTTCTCTGTTGTAGATATTGGTCTTGTTCCTGCCTCCAGTGGGGCACTAAAGAAAAGAAGACCGAGTCTTAAGGACATGGATTTGGTGGAAGTGAATGGAGATTTTGCTCCCCAGTACTTGGCAGTTGAAAAGAGCTTGGATTTCAACCCAAGTAAAACCAATATAAATGGAAGAGTCATTACTTGGAATCAGCCCTTGGCAGGATCTGGATCAAGAATTATTGCACACACAGTTCATGAATTAAGATGTGGAGGTGGAGAATATGCAGGGGAATCAGCTTACATTGAAGGTGGCCAGTGCAACACACTCGGTATTTGGAACTCAGCCTGAAGAAACCAAGGAGCTCACAATAGCACATAGTTACTTTGCTTGGTTGTTGTTCAGTCACTCACTTGTGTCTGACTGTTTGTGACCCCATGGACTGCAACACATCAGGCTTCTCTGTCCTTCACTATCTCCCAGAGTGTGCTCAAACTTATGATCATCTAGTCGATGATGCCATCCAACCATCTCATCCTCTGCTGTCCCCGTCTCCTCTTGTCTTCAATCTTTCCCAGCATCAGAATCTTTTCCAATGAGTCGGCTCTTTCACATCGAGTGGCCAAAGTATTTAGCTTCAGCATCAGTCTTTCCAATGAACATTCAGGATTGATTTCCTTTAGGATTGACTGGTCTGATCTCCTTAAAGTCCAAGGAACTCTCAAAAGTCTTCTCCAGCACCACATTTTGAAAGCTTCAGTTCTTTGGTGCTCAGCCATCTTTATGGTTCAACTCTCACATTCATACATGGCTACTGGAAAAACCATAGCTTTGACTATATGGACCTTGATGGCAAACTGATGTCTCTGCTTCTTAATATGCTGTCTAGGTTCATCAATGGAGATGGCGATGGCATCCCACTCCAGTGCTCTTGCCTGGAAAATCCCATGGATGGAGGAGCCTGGTAGTCTGCAGTCCATGAGGTCACAAAGAGTCGGACACAACTGAGCAACTTCACTTTCAATTTTCACTTTCATGCATTGGAGAAGGAAATGGCAACCCACTCCAGTATTCTTGCCTGGAGAATCCCAGGGATGGGGAAGCCTGGTGGGCTGCCGTCTATTGGGTCACACAGAGTAGGACTTAGCAGCAGCAGCAGGTTTATCATAGCTTTAAATTCCAAGAAGAAAGCATCTTTTAGTTTCATGGCTTCAAAAAGCAATTTCATTTAATTACTTGACTAGGCTACATTAAAACAAGGGAACTTCAGAGCAGCTGCTAAAACTCGTTATGCCCTGCCACTGAAACAGTGAGTGAGTGTGATCCAGGGTGACGAGGTAAAGATGTAATCATCATGAGTATGAGCTCAGGTCAGCAATAAATTTTCTCAAATTTGAACCAAATATGTATTTCTGAACTGAATTTTTATATAGAAGGCCTTAAAAGAAATCACATCCTGGATCATAACCACCACACATGCTTTAGATCATATGATTGCAAGGAAATTGAATAAATGTAGCCTTAATTTCCAAAAACCAAACAGATGAATGAACCCATTATTATATGCCTTTCTGAAGAAATCTTAAATTTTCTTAAGATTTTTTTACATTTTATACTTTACAATGGAATCATCTATTAACATTCTTTAAGAGAAACGAGTGAGAAAGAACAACTCCTGACATACAGGATGTGACCTGATACTCTCAACCAGGCCTTGATGTTACTTCAGGCTGGCCTGACACTCACAGCTAGGTCTTTAGGTCTCCTGCTGAAAATAAACTTTTTTCACAGAACCTCAAAATAAGATATGACCATTCTGTGATTTTATGAATTAAAGACAAAACTGTTCCTTAAGCATTGCTGATCATCGACAGAGCACTGCCCAACCCAGAACTTCACAAATATAACCCTTCCCCAGTTAACATGAGCAACTGCTCTTTCTTAAATATACAGGGTTAGCCTCACTCTAGTCTATCTTTGCCAGAGATAAGATTTTTCAGATATCCTATCATAGAATTGCTTTCAACTCCTGATAGTATACAATCCAGTGCAATGTCCTGCTTCCTTAAACTATCTCCAAGCAACTCAGCCAAAGCTAAATTGTATAATTGGCTTCTTTTTAATACCCACCATGATGGTATTAATTTTACATGTCAGCTTGACTAGGCTGGGGGATGCCCAGCTAGCTGGTGAAGCATTATTTCTGGATGTGTCTGTGTGGCTGTTTCTGGAAGAGACTGGCATTTGAATTGGTGAACTGAATAAAGCAGATGACCCTTCCCAGTGTGAGAGGGCATTATCCAATCTTTTGAGGGCCCTGAACAGAACAAAAAAGCAGAGAATGCATTTTTTCTCTTTCTCCTTGAGCTAGGACATCTTCTCTGGTTCTCAGTCATCAAGGCTCCCAGCTTCTCAGATGTTTGTACTTATACCACTGACTCTCTGATTCTCCAGCTTACAGACAGTAGATTGCAGGATGTCTTAGCCTCAAAAATTGCATGATCCAGTTGCTAAAATAAATATCTCCCTTTTTCTCTCCCTCTCTCTCGTTGTCTGTCTGAAAGTAGAGTGTCCCTATGAAAACTTGTGTAAGTTGAAGTGGCCTAAAACAAAGAAGTGATTGTTTTCCTAAAAGTGAAAATTCTCTTTGGATTTCTTTTGGTTCGTTAAAACAGGTACTAACGTAGGTCTTTCATAAAACAAAGTGGCATAAAACAAATATTCGAAAGCCAAGGGATACCTTTATATTTGGGCATCCCAGGTGGCACTGGCACTTGTGGAAAAGAATCCACCTGCCAATGCAGGAGACATAAGAGATGTGTGTTCAATACCTGGGTTAGGAAGATCCCCTGGAGGAGGGTATGGCAACCCACGCCAGTATTCTTGCCCTGAAAATCCCCATAGACAGAGGAACCTGGCAAACTACAGTCCACAGGGTCGCACAGAGTCGGGCACAACTGAAGGAAATTAGCATGCATGCACGCGCTTGTATATATGTAGTGTTTTGGTTCTGTTTCTCTGGAGCACTCTAATACATCTTCTTACCCAGACACCTCACATTTCTCCATATGCCCTTAAATGCTGCAAACAAGAATAAACCCAGGTGCCGGGAGCCAGCATGAGGAATTCCACCCGTGACAAGGTCATGTGGCAGAGCTCTGATGGCAAGGCTACTCAGACCTCAGGTTTTCCTCCTGGAATTTCCTGAGCATCCACACACCCCAAAATAAGAATCTGCCTGCTTTTCCACTCTTCTAATATTCTCTGGAAAAAGTCAAATCAGGGCTTTAGCCTTCTGCATTTGAAAGGGATGTTTCAGTTAAACCCCTCTGATAGCTCTCTAGCTTGCCTAACAGGTTCCCGCTGACCTCTTACAGCTTGTGAATTGCTTACAGCCCCCCACCCATGAGAGGCACAAAGCTTAAAGCATCTTAAAGATACAGAGCCTTTTCTAAAGAGTTAAAAATCATATTGGTAGAGGGTTTTCACTGTTGACTCAATGACTGCTGCCAGGCCTCCATATTCTTTATCTTTTAGGCACCTGGGAGGATGTTAATCAATGTAAACGGGATACAGAAAAAGATATATAGTAGTTTTGTTGTTAGCAACACTAGACTTTTGAGTTAATTACTTTTCTTTTGTTATAAATCACTGTACTCCTTTTACTTGTTATAAGTTGCTGTATCTTTGCTATGTAAGAATGTAACTTTATTTAGTGCTTTCTGAGAGTGGCACCAGACTTTGGGAAGATCAACACAAATAAGTCTTCTGGTTGACAAACCCTTATTAGAAGAAAGGCTGTAAAATGTTAATTGGCCCTTTTTGACCAGAAGATGATGTAAGTCACCTAAGACTTGTGTATACAATTAGGTATACAGAGAGAAAAGCCTGGTTTTGATAAGAGTCTGGATTGCTAACGCTGCATAACTTTGTGTTACCCATTGATCTCTATGTATAATCAAAAAGTATAAAAGGCCTTCTGAACAATAGAGGATGGGGCAAGTCACTGGACTGGTTTCCCCCATGTCTCCTCTCTAATTTCTGGCTGAATTCCCATCTGGGGCATGGAGGCTCACCATGTCTACTTACTTGTTCCTGCTTTTGAGATCCACACAAGGGGGAGCCCAAGGCAGGGCACCCCCCGATATTCAACAGGATGCCAGTGGCCTAACGTAGATGGTGCAAGCTCCTTGTCTGGAACTTTATTGGCTTCCCACATAAACCAAGTTATTCAGCCCTCTTTCTCCACTTAATTTTCCTACTACACTATTTCTCCCTAATCTAATCTTATATTTCTATATTAATAAATAAGTTATCCTTGCCAACACCGTCCCTGCTTCAAATTCCCTGGATCCACCAGGGGTGGACCCCGGCACCCAGGGCTGTTCCTGGTGGTCTTTGGAATTAGGGCTCTAACACAGAGAACAGAAAATAGATTGCATATGTTTAAAGACTTGAGAATGAAGGATATACTACCTAAATCCTAGAGGAATGCAACAGAAGAAGATGGATATAATAGACAACAAAGATCAAAATTTTCTGCTCCCAGATTTTCATATAGCCCCACACTAGAGACTATTGTGACTTATTGATTAAATTATCCAATTCAATAAAAGTATTGTGCATAGGTACAGGAAAGCTGTTTCTGTATGCTCTGTTTAAATTACAATTAAGTTTGCAGCTGGAAGTCTCCAAAACACAGTGGAAGCCTCTCAGGGATGGTTATTTGCCTTGTCCTATTTTTTAATTCTTTAGCAACATCACCTTATAGCAACAGCTGTTCAGAGTGCTGGGACTAGTATGAATTTTTCTTCTACTGCTGGCAAGTTGGAAAGCTGTAAAATATTTTCAGTTCATTTCAGGTTCAGGTATCCCTAGGAGCAATTGTCTTCATGCAATAGAAGAGAAGGTACTAAGACTGTAAAACAGAGATTGAGAAACTAAGTGCAAAACTGCTGTTGGTTGGAAACTCCAACTGAGACTTTATTGCCAAACACCAGACATTAGAAGATCAGTAGCTAAATTAGCCAGAGTAAACATCCTGAGGTGAAAAATCAGCACCAGCTCATTGAACTAATAAGACACACATGGGTTGGCAGTAGGGCTGAGGAAAGACCTAAATAAATATGGACAAATGCAGTATCTGTTTCTGTATTGAAGGACACGATTTGATAAAAATAAATCAAAAAAATAAATTCATCTGGAAAGATGTAGATGGGAACTTTTGAAAGGTTTATTTTCTTAAATGCAGCCACCTTGGAAGGAAAGTTGTGACAAACCTAGACAGCATATTGAAAAGCAGAGACATTACTTTGCCAACAAAGGTCCGTCTAGTCAAGGCTGTTTTTTCCAGTGGTTTGGATGTGAGAGTTGGACTGTGAAGAAAGCTGAGCAGCAAAGAATTGATGCTTTTGAACTGTGGTGTTGGGGAAGACTCTTGAGAGTCCCTTGGACTGCAAGGGGATCCAACCAGTCCATTCTAAAGGAAATCCAGGCCTGGATGTTCATTGGAAGGACTGATGCTGAAGCTGAAACTCCAATACTTTGGCCACCTCATGTGAAGAGTTGACTCATTGGAAAAGACTCTGATGCTGGGAGGGATTGAGGGCAGGAGGAGAAGGGGACGACAGAGGATGAAATGGCTGAATGGGATCACCGACTCAATGGACATGAGTTTGAGTGAACTCCAGGGGTTGTTAGTGGACAGGGAGGCCTGGGGTACTGCGATTCATGGGGCCGCAGAGTCAGACACGACTGAGAGACTGAACTGAACTGGACTGACCCAGGTGGCACTAGTGGTAAAGAACTGCCTGCTAATGCAGGATACCTAAAAGATACAGATTTGATCCCTGGTTCCAGAAGATCTCCTGGAGGAGGACATGGCAATCCACTCCAGTATTCTTGCCTGGAGAATCCCCATGGACACAGGAGCCTGGAAGGCTACAGTCCATGGGCTCAAAAAGAGTCAGATAAGACTGAGTGACTAACACTTTTACTTTAGGATTATATATTATGCATGTAATTTGAGTGCTAATATAAGAACCTCATGATAATCATTAAAAATAATCTTAATTGAAAAGCCATAGATGGAAAGTGTAGCTCTTCCATGGGATTTTTATTAAAAATGAGTATTTATTAAGATTTATTTCCCTTTATCCTCTTTCCCTTCTCTTCAGTATACATATTCCCCTAAATTCCCAAACAGTTTTAATATTTCAGTTATTAAAAACATACTGAAAATTGCGAAAACCATATATTTACACCTGATGACTTTCCCCAAACTTTACTAAGGCTGTAAAAAAGAGATTCAGGAACTAAATACAAACTGCTATTGGTTGGAAACTCCAGCTGAGACTTTAGCCAGCAGTCAGATCAAAATATAGAACTATCAAAATATAAAACTATTACCACAGTTCCCCATCTGGTGATTTTAATATCTATAATCCAATTATGTCTTTTTACAGAAGTGCCACCCTTGACTGAATCCAAAATGAAAAACTATAATGATCAAAATAATTTTATTATTATTTCTAGTAGTATGTAACTGTTCACTGATCATGCATAAGGCTTCGTTGTTGTTGTTCAGTCACTAAGTCATGTCCAACTCTGTGACCACATGGACTGCAGCATGCCAGACTTCCCTGTCCTCCACTGTCACCTAGAATTTGCTCAAGTTAATGCCCATTGAGTCAGTGATGCTATCTAATCATCTCATCCTCTGCCACCTCCTTCTCCTTTTAGATTCAATCGTTCTCAGCATCAGTCTTTTCAAATGAGTCAGCATTTCACATCAGGTTGCCGAAGTATTGGAGTTTCACCTTCAGCATCAGTCCTTCCAATGAATATTCAGGGTTGATTTCCTTTGGGATTGACTGGTTTGATCTCCTTGAAGCCCAAGAGACTCTCAAGAGTCTTCTCCAGCACAGTTTGATAAGGAACGTACATTTTCTTGTTGGTTGTGCTGTTCTAGATCACATCAGTCATGTCCAACTCTTTGCAACCCTGTGGACTGTAGCCTGCCAGTCTCCACTGTCCATGGAATTCTCCAGGCAAGAAAACTGGAGTCGATTGGCGTGCCCTTCTCCATTCCTGTTGGATGTTGTTGTTCAGTTGCTCAGTCACGTTCAACACTTTGTGACCCTATGGAAGCATGCCAGACTTCCCAGTCCTTCACTATCTCCTGGAGCTTGCTCAATCTGATGTCTGTCCATTACGTCGGTAATGCTATCCAACCATCTCATCCTCTGTCACCCCCTTCTCCTCCTGCCCTCAGTCCTTCCCAGCATCAAGGTCTTTTCTAATAAATCAGCTCTTCTTATCAGGTGGCTTCAGTATCAATCCTTTCAATGAATATTCAGGGTTGATTTCCTTTGGGATTGACTGGTTTCCTTTGGGATTGCAGTTCAAGGGACTCTCAAGAGTCTTCTCCAGCACAATTTGCAAACATCAATTCTTTGGCACTCAGATATTTTTTATGGTCCAGCTCTCACTTCCATACATGACTACTGGGAAAAAACATAGCTTTGACTATATGGACCTTTGTCAGCAAAGTGATGTCTTTGCTTTTTAATCTGCTGTCTAGGTTTGTTATATAGCTTTCCTTCCAAGGAGCAAGTGTCTTCTAATTTCAAGGCTGCTATCTAATTTCATCATCCACAGTGATTTTGGAGCCCAAGAAAAGAAATTCTGTCACTGCTTTTACTTTTTCCCCTTCATGTTGCATGTGGAATAAAGTTTAAATTCATTGCCTATAGTTTTGAATAACAAATAGTTAAACCAGTTTAAAAAAATTAAAATACAAATGCTTGGAATTTTAGTTATCTTATAAGTTATATTATCCCCTTCACAGAGAAGACTTTCTGTATTGTGGATGATAAATTGATGAATTAATAAGAATCAAGAAATTTAGAAAATAAGGAATTAATTGACTAGATAAATTATAAAAATCTGAAGCTTTTTACTGTAGCAAAAAGTGAAGGAAATTTATGTCCAAGTAGCTGATTTAATGAGATTCTGGGAGACAAAAGAATTAGTCTCAAGTTCTGCCTTAGTAGATAGTGATTATCACTAATGAAAAAAATATAGATGAAGGAATGACTAATGGTATATATGTATACTTCATTGCAGAATAAAATTCTCCTTCATTCTTTCACAACTTAATTATTTTTACTTGTTTATATATATATACATATATATATAACTATCATGACAGTTACACTGCAAAATCCTTCACAACTAATGTCTCTTACCAGGAAATGTATTTGAGATCCAAATGTAGATTCTGAGTCATCAAAGTATTCAAGGATTTGTTTCTCACAAAACATGCATATTTAAAGTTGCTTTACTTTTCAACAACTTATATATTTTAACTCCTAATGAGTCATTTAAATTTTCTCAAATGTGGCTATTTCAACCTTTTTTCTATTGACAATTATATTTATATTATACTGTAATGACTCAGTTGCTTCCTGGATATCTAGAACTCAGTACTTTTAGATAACTTTTATTCTCCTCATCACAATTGCCTGTATTTCATTTTCTTTTATTATCTCTCATTTTCTTCCATTATGCTTCACATATTGGCTTCTTTTTCCTCCACTGTTTCTAGTCATTAGTGGTCATAGAAAGGCACTTTTTAAGATCCCTTGTTATATAATTTCCCTTAAATATTCATTTCATTTGCTATTCAGGACTATTTCTTTCTTTTTGATTAGAATAAATTTCATTGAAGTTCATCTCTATCAAAATTACTTAAGCTGGAATGGCATTTGCTTGTCATATCTCATATCTCTGTAACCTGGCATAGTTCTTCAGCCTTTGTCTTTCCTGAATTGATTTTTTTTTTAAGAAGATCAGTTAGTTTGTTGAATGTTCTTCAATATCTATTTATCTGACATGAGTTTTTTCATATCAAATTCACTACACACATTTGTGGCAGAATGCTCTGAGTGATTTTCTCATCTTTTATTCTCAATAAATGAAATCATAATTGATTCTGGTTTGTTTCAGTATCAGTGATGTTAAATTTGGTCACATGGTTAAGGTGATGTTTATAGGTTTCTTCACTGTAAATTTACTATATTTTACTATGTGGTCAATTTAGAAACTAGTTGAGATAGTTTGAAGCTATTACCCGTGGTGGATTCATGTCAATGTATGGCAAAACCAATACAGAATTGTAAAGTAAAATTAAAAATAAATAAATTTAAATAATTAAAAAAAAGAAAGAAAATAAAAAAGAAGAAAAACAAACAAAAAATAAAAATCTTTATACTCCTCAAACTTTTAGTCACCAGTATTATCAGCCATTGATGATTTTTTAATTATATATGTACATATTTTATGATATATATGGTTATCAATATTACATCTTATTATGAATATTAATTATATTATATATTATCATAATCATACATTATATATGCAATATATGATGACTTATTATAATATATATACATATATGAGCTAGCTCTTAGAAAGGAGAGCACTTTCTTTGCATTATTTGTTTAAGTAAGTATGGTTTTGGTTTCATAAATTATTACTTTATTTAGTAAATTAGAACAAATTCTCCATTTATTTACATTCAACTTGTCCATCTGATGTATTTATCTGTCCACAATGATGTTTATCCTCCAGGAACAGAAGTCTGAAATTTTGTAATTCAGAAAGGTAATAAATTGCACATGTTATATCCATTGAGAAATCTTGTTGACCACTTATTCTGGCAGCAATATATTCAAACTAAATGTGATTAATAAAGACTGCCTATACAGCATCAGAATAGTCAATTCATGTCAGATTTTGCCATAAGTTAGGAAGCGTTTTGACTTTCAGTGACTTGGGGATTTCAGAATTTGAAATTCAAGATAACTGTAAAATCTAAAATTTGAACATAATTAGGAGATTATTTTAGGATTTAAAGAAATTAGAGAAATGTCTACTTAGTTCTTTGGCCCATTTTTTGTTTGGGTCATTTATTTTTCTGGAATTGAGCTGCATAAGTTGCTTGTATATTTTTGGGATTAGTTCTTTGTCAGTTGCTTCATTTGCTATTATTTTCTCCCATTCCTAAGGCTGTCTTTTCACCTTGCTTATAGTTTCCTTTGTTGTGCAGAAGCTTTTAATTTTAATTAGATCCCGTTTGTTTATTTTGCTTTTATTTCCAATATTCTGGGAGGTGAGTCATAGAGGATCCTGCTGTGATTTATGTCGGAGAGTGTTTTGCCTATGTTCTCTTCTAGGAGTTTAATAGTTTCTGGTCTTACGTTTAGATCTTTAATCCATTTTGAGTTTATTTTTGTGTATTGTGTGAGAAAGTGATCTAGTTTTACTGTTTTACAAGTGGTTGACCAGTTTTCCCACCACCACTTGTTAAAGAAATTGTCTTTTCTCCACTGTATATTCTTGCCTCCTTTGTCAAAGACAAGGTGTCCATAGGTGTGTGGATTTATCTCTGGGCTTTCTATTTTGTTCCATTGATCTATGTCTCTGTCTTTGTGCCAGTACCATACTGTCTTGATACTGTGGCCTTGTAGTAGAGCCTGAAGTCAGGCAGGTTGATTCCTCCAGTTCCATTCTTCTTTCTCAAGATTGCTTTGGCTATTCGAGGTTTTTTTGTATTTCCATACAAATTGTGAAATTATTTGTTCTAGCTCTGTGAAAAATACCATTGGTAGCTTGATAGGGATTGCATTGAATCTATAGATTGCTTTGGGTAGTATACTCATTTTCACTATATTGATTCTTCTGATCCATGAACTATATTTCTCCATCTATTAGTGTCCTCTTTTATTTCTTTCACCAGTTTTCACAGTTTTCTATATATAGGCCTTTAGTTTCTTTAGGCAAATATATTCCTACGTATTTTATTCTTTTCGTTGCAATGGAAAAGTATACATTTGAATCAGTTCTAATGAGGTGGATGAAACTGGAGCTTATTATACAGTGTGAAGTAAGCCAGGAAGAAAAACACCAATACAGTATACTAATGCATATATATGGAATTTAGAAAGATTGTAACGATAGCCCTGTATGTGAGACAGCAAAAGAGACACAGATGTATAGAATAGTCTTTTGGACTCTTTGGGAGAGGGAGAGGGTGTGATGATTTGGGGGAATGGCATTGAAACATGTATAATATCATATATGAAAAGAATCGCCAGTCCAGGTTCGATGCATGATGCAGGATGCTTGGGGCTGGTGCACTGGGATGACCCAGAGGGATGGTACAGGGAGGGAGGAGGGAGGGGGGATCAGGATGGGGAACATGTGTATACTCGTGGTGGATACATGTTGATGTATGGCAAAACCAATACAAAATTGTAAAGTAATTAGTCTCCAATTAAAATAAATAAATTTATATTAAAAAATAAAGAAATTGGATTAATCTTGGTTTATATATTAATATAAAATGCACATAAAGTTAAGCATTCAGGAAAATCTGTTATAAAGTGAAAATAATAGCTAAGATAATATTTGTGGAAGGCCAGTACTATTATTTTTATATCTGTGCCTTTTTACTTGAATGTAAAGGATTTAATGATTTATGTTGTCTAATCAGTTGTGCCATAACATAATACTAATACCATCCTGGGAAATTTCTGTTTTATATAAAAATATATAATCTTCCAAAACTTCAAATATTAATCTACTAAAAGTGACCTGAAAGGTGGTTCTGGTAGCTAAAAAGCAAAAAAATTTGAGAATTTTGGATTAAAACCTTACTCTAACAAATTCTTTCTACTAAGATTTTTAATGGGAAAAATAGTAATAAAAATAAAGATATACAGGGATATAGGTTATCTGTAACTAATGATAGGACATTTTAAAGTAAATGACTCCTTAGTTCTAAGATAACACTTGACAGTTTCCTCCTTTCCATTGCCCTGCTTTTTAGTGAGGTGATACCACTGGAACCACAAGATGAATTGAAAATTTCAGTTGCCAGGGAAACCTCTACTAGGTGTGGTCCTCATGTTGGTCTCCCATTTTTTCCCAGAGCAGCAATCCCTTAATGCTGGGGGGAAAAAAATCAGAACTAAAATGGATTTATAAAATAGGAATATATTTCATATAAAATATAAGCATCCTAAATCAATCTATTACTATTTTATAGTCTCTAATTATATGTAGTGAAATTGTTATTAAAAGGAAAAATTAGATCTTTTTATCTTTATGTATATTATTTAGCTTTATTGTTGCCCTCAAGTCTTCCATTACTGTGTCATGTCTAAAATGTATGAAGTCTAAATTGGCAGAGAACTATGATAATTTCTACATGTTTTTATTTTAATGCCTTACTGTGCTAATGCATTATCCTCCACATTACTTTTAACTTATTCCCAGAAAAAAAAATGAACACCTACATAGTTTGTCTAAAAGTATTTTTTTCCATGGGATTAAAAAGATTGCCATTTTTATATACTGACTTGAAGTGAACATGAATGAAAATGAGAGCTATTTTCTTCTTTCAAATGTGGCCTTTGAAGTTTTCAGTGACCTTTGTTTGAGACTATGGCCAGCTAAAAATGTTATTACTACTTTGGCTTTTGGAAGAAAAAACTCAAAACAGCAATTTCTCATGGTGATTCCCTTTTTTGGAACACTGATCATTTAAACCATCATGCTGTTTGACATACTTTGCAGAAGTCTGATATTACGTCTATCAAAGCCTAACTTGGGAATTACCTTTTAATTGTTTTTAATCCTGTAACTTTTGAAAGAATGAAATAAAGACATTCTTCCCATCATGATGAATGCACTCTAAACACCTAAAAAGATTGTTCTCTTTTATATCCCAATTGACTAAATCTGGATTTGAGACTACCAAGGAACTACATGTATACTTGGATAGCAATATGTTAGCCACTGATAGAACTGCTTTCCCTGAACTGCACTTTGGCATTTACCATTGGTTTTTGTTTTGGATATTAAAGGGAACAATCATAAGAAACTTAGCTTTCCTTTTGTGTAAATGTCATTGAGGACATCAGACAATGTGTGGAACAACTTCCTCTTTATCAAAGAAGACATTTCTTTCCTGCCTGTGTATCAGTAAAGGTATATCTCTTAGAACACTGGCTCCCCTCTCTCCCTGCCTCCCTAATCTTATAGAGGATATGTCTCTGAATTTTATGCTGATTGCTTTGACCACCAGGAATTTGGTCAACATTTTGGTACATCTCTGTATCTATTTAGGACTTTACAGTAGGCATTTCTGAGTGCTAATCTTAACCATGAAGATATTATTTCTTTTCTCATGATTTCCTTTTCTTTTCTAAACTATTTTTGGTGAAGTGAAGTGAAGTTACTCAGTCGTATCCGACTCTTTGTGACCCCATAGACTGCAACCTGCCAGGCTCCTCTGTCCATGGGATTTTCCAGGCAATAGTACTGGAGTGGATTGCCATTTCCTTCTCCAGGGGATCTTCCCAACCCAGGGCTCGAACCCGAGGCATTTTAAATATTAAAGACAATTAGTAAGAAAGGGCATTTAAAAAGATGTTTTACCTTTTGGCATATAACCAAAGCTCCAGTGCTTTCTCTACAATTAATGACTGCTTAAAATAATGCTTATTTATTTAAACATTTTCTTTAGTGGGTATCTTTATCTTAGTGGTTTCAGTATTCTTAAGCTATGCTTTTTAATGTTCCTACAAGTACCTCTAAATTTCTTGTTGAGTAGTTAAAACATGGGGTTTCGAATAATAACCTGCCAAAATTTTAATTAAGGCCAACAAACTAATTGGATATGGTAATTGTGAGCCTCTAAGAGTGTTGCATCTCTGTGTCCAGGGGCAGAAACTGTATACAATTGATGGTAACACAGAACCAATTATGGAATACATTTCTATCACATGTTATTTCAAACCATTTTTTTTAATGCATAGGAAGAGCCTCATAAAAATCTCTAAATAAACATATGGTTAGTTGTGCATGTAAAATGAGACCAAGTGGAGAAAATTAAGGCATTGAGAAGGTGCTGACATTTATTGAATATTTACTATATGCCAGACACTGACTTCAGAGAATGTGTGGCACCCCACTCTAGTACTCTTGCCTGGAAAATCCCATGGACGGAGGAGCCTGGTGGGCTGCAGTCCATGAGGTCGCTAGGAGTCGGACACGACTGAGCGACTTCACTTTCACTTTTCACTTTCATGCATTGGAGAAAGAAATGGCAACCCACTCCAATGTTCTTGCCTGGAGAATCCCAGGGACGGGGGAGCCTGGTGGGCTGCCATCTCTGGGGTCGCACAGAGTCGGACATGACTGAAGCGACTTAGCAGCAGCAGCAGACACTGACTTATCATATTTGAACTTTTAAAATACTCAGAGGGAGAGAGAGAGGGTGAGATGATTTGGGAGAATGGCATTGAAACATGTATAATATCATGTAAGAATCGAATTGCCAGTCTATGTGCGATGCAGGATATGGCACGCTTGGGGCTGGTACACAGGGATGACCCAGAGAGATGTTGTGGGGAGGGGGGTTCATGTTTGGGAACGCATGTACACCCGTGGTGGATTCATGTCAATGTATGGCAAAACCAATACAGAACTGTAAAGTAAAATAAAAAAGAAAAAAAAAGAAAAAAAATTTATTAAAAATAAATAAAAATAAAAATACTTTTTTTAATCTTTGAAAAGCAATAAAATATTGTGATACCCCTGTTATATTCTCTGTTTTAATAGATGTAAAATTTATTTGTGGGAGAATAGAAAGATCTATAAAGTGGTACTTTTAGGGAAGAGCTGAAGCTCAGAGCAGACAATGCCCTTATTCTTATTATTCTATTGTGAGAATGATAGAACTTAAAACTTTCCATGTAGACTTCTTGGAAACTCAAAATTTTGATTGATGTTCAAGTCAATTATTTTACCTCAGTTTTTCTATTTTGTACAATCCATAATCTTTATAATTCTTTCTGTTCTTTTCATCTTTTTTAAATTTAAATTTTATTTTTTTTACTTTACAATACTGTATTGGTTTTGCAATACATTGATACGACTCTACCACAGGTGTACATGAGTTCCCAACCCTGAAACCCCCTTCCATCACCCTCCCCATATCATCTCTCTGGGTCATCCCAGTGCACCAGCCCCAACCATCCTGTATCCTGCATCGAACCTAGGCTAGCAATTCGTTTCTTACATGATAGTATACATGTTTCAATGCCATTCTCCCAAATCATCCCACCCTCTCCCTCTCCCACAGAGTCCAAAAGTCTGTTCTTTACATCTGTGTCTCTTTTGCTGTCTCAAATATAGGGTTATCATTACCATCTTTCTAAATTCCATATATATGTGTTAATATACTGTATTGGTGTTTTTCTTTCTGGCTTAATTCACTCTGTATAATCAGCTCCAGTTTCATCCACCTCATTAGAACTGATTCAAATGTGTTCTTTTTAATGGCTGAGTAATACTCCATTGTGTATATGTACCACAGCTTTCTTATCCATTCGTCTGCTGATGGATATCTAGGTTGCTTCCATGTCCTGGCTATTATAAACAGTGCTGTGATGAACATTGGGGTACACGTATCTCTTTCAATTCTGGTTTCCTTGGTGTGTATGCCCAGCAATGGGATTGCTGGGTCATAAGGCAGTTCTATTTGTAGTTTTTAAAGGAATCTCCAAACTGTTCTCCATAGTGGCTGTACTAGTTTGCATTACTATCAACAGTGTAAGAGGGTTCCCTTTTCTCCACACCCTCCCCAGGATTTATTGCTTGTGGACTTTTAGATCACAGCCATTCTGACTGGTGTGAAATGGTACCTCATTGTGGTCTTGATTTGCATTTCTCTGATAATGAGTGATGTTGAGCATCTTTTCATGTGTTTGTTAGCCATCCATATGTCTTCTTTGGAGAAATGTTTATTTAGTTCTTTAGCCCATTTTTTGATTGGGTCATTTATTTTTCTGGACTTGTGCTGCAAGGAGTTGCTTGTATATTTTTGAGATTAGTTGTTTGTCAGTTGCTTCATTTGCTATTATTTTCTCCCATTCCTAAGGCTGTCTTTTCACCTTGCTTATAGTTTCCTTTGTTGTGCAGAAGCTTTTAATTTTAATTAGATCCCATTTGTTTATTTTTGCTTTTATTTCCAGTATTCTGGGAGGTGGATCATAGAGGATCTTGCTGGGATTTATGTCGGAGAGTGTTTTGCCTATGTTCTCCTCTAGGAGGTTTATAGTTTCTGGTCTTACATTTAGATCTTTAATCCATTTTGAGTTTATTTTTGTGAATGGTGTTAGAAAGTGTTCTAGTTTCATTAGCACAATTGGTAAAGAATCCACCTGCAATGAAGGAGACCACGGTTCGATTCCTGGGCTGGAAGATCCCTTGGAGAAGGGAAAGGCTACCTACTCCAGTATTCTGGCCTGGAGAATTCCATGGACTATATAGCCCATGGGGTCACAAAGAGTCAGACATGACTGAGTGACATTCTTTTCTTTTCATCTTTTTAAAAAACCAAACCCATGCTAGTAATTGAGACTGAGAGGAAGGCAAACTAATTATAAAACTTGTATTTTATTTGCTATTTATTTATGTTTTTAAGTTTTATATGAAAAAGAATGATATGGGGAATATCAGTAGCTCTGGATAAGGAATATCATTACTATTAAATTGGAACTAGATACTCTGTTTTCCAATCCTGTTACTTTTGTTGCTTCAAACATTCAAGATATACCTTGACCACCCTATCATTTTTCTGTCTTCCATATGCAAAAAGTGTTCATGAAAAAATAGCTTTTCTATGGCTAAAAATTGTGGATTTCTTTTCCAAAGTGGAAGAGGATTAATAAACTTAATTGAAAAGACATATGAACATATATGGTTTGACTAGGAGCCAAAAGTCTGAATTAATCAATTTAATGCAGAACCCCAGTAGTCATACCTTGCATGCATCATGACTTAGAGTTTTTATCACTTTTAGTAACTTGCATGCATGCATGCTAAGTCACTTCAGTTGTGTCCAATTTTGTGTGACCCTGTGGACTGTAGCCTGCTGGTCTCCTCTGTCCATGGGTTTCTCCGACTGGAGTGGGTTGCCATGCCCTCCACCCGGGGATCTTCCTGACCCAGGGATCAGACCCGAGTCTCTTATGTCTCCTGCATTGGTAGTCAGGTTCTTTACTGCTAGCTCCACCTGGGAAGTCCATTAGAAACTGATATTATATATCACCCTTAAAGATACATTGTAAATGCTCTTACCCTAGTGTTCTACCCCAGTCCTTATCTCTGGATTGTCTTTTCCTCACCCCTTCCACATTTGCCTCAAATATGACCATTTCATGAAGGCCTATATTGATTATTTTAATTAACACTCTTCCACAACCATCATCTCGTTTATGCAGCCCTATCATTTCTATTACATTTATTACTTTCTAAGGTAATATTTTGTTGCTACTACATCTCTCCATTAAGAAGTAAGCTCCATGGGCTGATTTGTTCATTAATTTATTGTGAAGACTTTGCCTGACATAAGTAGGTATTCACAAAATATTTGCCATTGAGCTAATAATATTTATGAGGAGTGGGATTAAAAATAATGCAGACAATAAAGTTTATGGTAAGAAGATATTTCTTTGGATGAGAATTTATCCAAATCTGGCCAGTTTGATAAGAGGTAGAAAGTGAAAGAGGAGAGCAAAAAATTTGGCTTAAAGCTCAACATTCAGAAAACAAAGATCATGGTGTCCGGTCCCATCACTTCATGGGAAATAGATGGGGAAACAGTGGAAACAATGGCTGACTTTATTTTTTGGGGTTCCAAAATCACTGCAGATGGTGACTGCAGCCATGAAATTAAAAGACACTTACTCCTTGGAAGAAAAGTTTGACCAGCCTAGATAGTATATTCAAAAGCAGAGACATTACTTTGCCAACTAAGGTCCATCTAGTCAAGGCTATGGTTTTTCCTGTGGTCATGTATGTATGTGAGAGTTGGGCTGTGAAGAAGGCTGAGCGGCGAAGAACTGATGCTTTTGAACTGTAGTGTTGGAGAAGACTCTTGAGAGTCCCTTGGACTGCAAGGAGATCCAACCAGTCCATTCTGAAGGAGATCAGCCCTAGGATTTCTTTGGAAGGAATGATGCTAAAGCTGAAGCTCCAGTACTTTGGACACCTCATGCTAAGAGTTGACTCATTGGAAAAGACTCTGATGCTGGGAGGGATTGGGGGCAGGAGGAGAAGGGGACGACAGAGGATGAGATGGCTGGATGGCATCACAGACTCGATGGACGTGAGTCTGAGTGAACTCCGGGAGATAGTGATGGACAGTGAGGCCTGGCGTGCTGTGATTCATGGGGTCGCAAAGAGTCGGACACGACTAAGCAGCTGAACTGAACTGAACTGAGAGTATGATGATTAGTGAAAAGCAACTCTGTGTATGGATAAAACTGTTATTGTAAAAACTACAAATAAAAATGATTTGGAATTGAAATTATGAAATATTAAAGGTAAAAGAGCTAATGAATAACTCAAGATATTGTTTTCAATTTTTTATTTAACTTTATTTTGGTGATGGCCAAATTTGACCAGTGGGTATATATGTCAGGAAGTTACATAAATATAAAACAGAAGGTAGGAAACACTTCTTGGTTTTATTGGCTATAATTTAGGCCTGTTGTTACTAATTATTAGCTCAGTTAGCCATGCATTGACTTATGCCATTAAATAACTTGTGGAGTGTTATAGTACTTTGCTGTTCATCCAGGCAGCATATAATCTAGGCCTCCTCTGAGTTAGCATAGTTATACCTTCTTTGGCAATCATTGAACCATTTTGTAAAAATGTATATGCATAATTTGTAGAACTGAAAGTCCTTATGATCTCTTCTGTGTGGAAATAATGTTTGTATTCCTCAATTGGCCTACATGTATGTCATCAAGAAATATTTGTTAAGCAGACAGATAAAAACTATCTTTCAAGGACAGGTATTATGCTTATGAAGAATAAGACCACATTATCTTTTTCAAAGAGGAAGCTTTTCCAGCAAGTCTTACTAACAAAATCTTGAGAGACTATCATATCAACAATAATCTTATTAAGATCAAGAAGATAATGAAAGCAAAATAGCTTATTGATAAGCATTTTTAAATTATTGTTATCTCTTTGAGTCTGACTCTAAGTTATGATACTGAAATCGAAAACACTTTTGTTGTGTTTCATTTCATAAATATGAAAATACTTATAATAATAGTGAGAAGCTGATTCTAATACTTGGATAATTGATGATATTATGTATGATAAATTTTAATAATTAAAAATTATGTATATATGTTACCTGACACATTCTGAAATCTTTTTTAGCTACCTGTAGAATTTTATCACAAACCATTTTATACAAATGGGTGAGAACCCGTGCTTTATGTTAAAATTCTCTTGACTTAAAACTAAAGGATGTACCAGCTACCAGATTCTAAAAATGACAGAAGGGCACTGTCTAGGCAGGTATGTCCATTTGGTCCTGTCAGATGCAATAGTCAAGCTGACCAATAGAAGGCTGTTTTCTGGAGATCACTCCTTCTTTGTAATAGACCTGAAACAAACATACATAGATTCCTTATTCTTAGTCAGACTGTATACATTTATTGAATAAAAGGAACCCTTAACGGTAAGAAAAAAGCGGAGAAAACTGACATTTGCTGCATATGTACTATGTACTAACACATTAATAGGTAAGTTATATATATTTCTAATATATGTACTAATAAAATGTTTCCATTTTTTAAAAATAAAGAATCTGAGACTCTGAGAGAAGAAATGGCTCTTACAAGGATAAAGCTTCCCCTTTACAATCCTATTTTCCTTGCTCAGGGTACTTTTCAGTAATCTGAATTTAAAAAAAAAAAAAAAGCCTCACATAATTATTATCAAGTAATTTTGGGAAACACTGCTCTACCACTTACTACTTTCTGTGGAGTTGAGACATGCCTTTTTGTATATAAGGAACAGAGAATTCTAAGTAACTCTATGGATGCAAAGCTTTATTATCTTTATGCTGTTTCTATACTCATGTATATATATATATGTGTGTGTGTGTATATATATATATATATATATGGGCTTCCCTGGTGGCTCAGAGGTTTACGCGGCTGCCTGCAATGTGGGAGACCTGGGTTCAATCCCTGGGTCAGGAAGTTCCCCTGGAGAAGGAAATGGCAACCCACTCCAGTATTCTTGCCTGGAGAATCCCAAGGATGGAGGAGCCTGGTAGGCTACAGTTCACGGGGTCACAAAGAGTTGGACACGAGTGAGGTATATATATATATATATATATATATATATATATATATATCCACAAGCTGCCTCTGATGGCTCAGATGGTAAAGAATCTGCCTAGAATGCAGGAGACTCAGGTTCAATCAATCTCTGGGTCAGGAAGGTCCCCAAGAGAAGGGAATGGCTACCCACTCTGGTATTCTTGCCTTGAGAACTCCATGGACAGAGGAGCCTGCCAGGCTGTAGTCCATGGGGTCTCAAAGAGTCAGACATGACTGAAAGATTAACACTTTACTTCACTATACTCATATAAGGTGCTTCCCAGGTGGCTCAAGTGGTAAAGAATCCACCTGCCAATTCAGAAGACACAGGCAGGAGACACAAGTTCAATCCCTGGGTCGGGAAGATCCCCTGGAAGAGGAAATGTCAGCCTACACCAGTATTCTTGTCTGGAAAATCCCAAGGACAGAGAAGCCTGGCTGGCTACAGGCCATGGGGTCACAGAGAGTCAGACACAACTTAGCAACTCAGCACAGCACACATAATCATATAAATGTGAAAGTCTTTTTAACATTTTGAAAATTCAAAGAAATTACTAAAGTATGTGATAGAAGATCAAGGTTGTGATGAAAGTGCCTAGAAAAATATTTAGGTAGGTTTAATTTTTAAAAGGTTTTTCCTAAGGCATTGTACTTAATAGATCACAAGCCTCTTTATGCAGATGGGCACATTTTCTTACACCTGGAATGATCCCAAAAGCATTATCTGTGGGAAGACCTTATTGTTTTAATTGTGCACTTATATTAGTCTGTGAGGAATCTGAGCAGCAATGTTAAATTACATTTCTCCATAGCTCCAAGGCTCTATACCTGTAATTAGTGGCTTCTGTTCTTTATTACACTGATCAGTAATGCAGCTCTATTCATCACCACAGTCTCAGTTAATTATCCTTGCTAATGACTTTTGTGGTGTAAAGAATCTACAGGACCCATTTGTAGATATTTTGCACTTAGATTATTAGACGGTAGGATTCCACAGTGAGCCGATAAACTGTTGGAAGGATGTTACCATGAGAGACGGTTACTCTCTTTCTATTGTATTTGCTTTGATTGAGAAGTTATAGAAGAGGGAATGTAATGTAATTTTTCATTTACAAGATTATAATACTCCAGGTATGCAAGGAGGAGGGAAAGAAGTCAACCAGAATACAAAGAGAAAATTAAACTTTTTCTGTGTGCCTGAGCCAGTGGTAATACTTAGTGGTTGGCCCATCTAGTAATGAAACTGAACGTGAATTTTATTTGATAAAATGAAATTGCCACTTCAGAATGTGTTTAAATTTTAAAATATCTGATGTAGAGGAAACAAATCACATTGTGATTTTTCTATTCCTTTTGGATTATTAGTTGGAATTTTAGAATAAATTACAGGTCTCTAGTATATATGATAGGAGAAGGCAATGGCACCCCACTCCAGTACTCTTGCCTGGAAAATACCATGGATGGAGGAGCCTGGTAGGCTGCAGTCAGTGGGGTCACTCAGAGTTGGACAGGACTGAGTGACTTCACTTTCACTTTCATCTTCATGCATTGGAGAAGGAAATGGCAACCCACTCCAGTGTTTTTGCCTGGAGAATCCCAGGGACGGAGGAGTCTGGTGCGCTGCCCTCTCTGGGGTCGCACAGAGTCGGACACGACTGAAGCGACTTAGCAGCAGCAGCAGCAGTATATATGATATGTTAATAGCTAAGTAGTTTCTTTGGAAGACTCATATAGTTGAAGCTTTCCCTAAAGATACTTAATTTTAGGAAGAGTTTCTAAAGTTTTTAACTTTATTATATATAATGAAATTAGGATAGACTAGAAATTATTTTCCAAGGTAATATGTATAGTTTCAGAGGCAATACAAAGTCTTCAAAATATTTCAGTGTTTTTTTTTTTTAATCAAGTATATATCAAATTATCATTTACATTGTTTTAGAAATTCTTTTTTTTTAAAGTGAGAAATGATTATTTGAAGAATCAAAGAGCAAAATGCTAAAATATATTATTAAAAGGTAACATTGAGATAATTATAGATCTCCATCCATCAAAATCAGGCTTCCCTAGTAGCTCAGATAGTAAAGAATTCTCTCACAATTCAGGAGACTTAGTTTTGATCCCTGGGTTGGGAAGAACCCCTGAAGAAGGGAATGGCTACCCACTCCACCATTCTGGCCTGGAGAATTCCATGGACAGAGGAGCCTGGCATGCTACAGTCCATGGGGTCAAAAAAAGTCAGACATGACTGAGCGACTTTCACTTGGTAGACTTGGATCCATCAAAATCAGGTAATTTTCATTGGTTATTTTGATTATGCAAAATAAATATTATTATAAAAATCAAGAAATGTTTTTATTTGTCTTCAGAGTTCTGTTCTTATTTTTCTTAATTAAGTTATTTTCTTAACTGAATGTACTCAGAGATCAGAACTGATATTTATTGTCAGATTCTGAGCTAAAATAGATGTTACAAAATTTTTGTGTCCATATGAAAGTAAATGAATTTAACAGAAAATGAGGTGAAATCATTTGGTTGTATGGATTAATAAACTCTATGGAAGTTAATTCAAAACAATTTTTAAAAATAATATAAATTAAGTTCAGTGATTCACCTTTTAACACTACAATAACATGAAAACTGAGTATAATACCAGAACAAATAATCTTCTTGACAACTCTTTATGTACTTGCTTACTTTTTTTTTTTTTTTTTTTTGATGGTTGTCATCTGGAAATATTAACCTAAATCATTGTGAGAAAGCATGCACACAGTATCTAAGATTCCATAATGGCAGACTTCAGGAGATAATTAAATCCTTGATTGCTAGTAATTCCCAAAGCACATACATTTTTTTCTCAAAATTTGAAGAGATGTTTTGACGTCAAAAAGAATCGTAAGGTATAATGAAACAATTTAATATTATCCGAGCTGGGATAATTTCACCACTAAATGCATAAAATGTTTTATATTGAAAAATCTATCTGTATCTTCCTATTATCAGTCTTTCTGTGACTTCTGGTTATAAAGAAGAGCAAAATTTTATGTCATACTGTTTGAAACAAGAAGCCAGGGAAAAACATCCCTAGAAATTTCCACAAGTTAATATTCTTCCTCCACCCAATTTTAACTTCTTCTCCATTAAAGCACTTTGGGATAATGAATTTTAAGGATTAGGGTATATGTATAACGTACACAATGACCCCTTCTATCCTAAGGATATCTCACAACCTAGCCTGACCTGGATGACCATATATAAACTTACTGCAACAGGTCAACTTTGAACAAATAACTTAAATTCTTAGAGTAACTTTACTTAAAATGTTCATTGGAAGGACTGATGTTGAACCTGAAACTATACTTTGGCCACCAGATGTGAAGAGCTGACTCATTTGAAAAGACCCTGATGCTGTGAAAGATTGAGGGCAGGAGGAGAAGGGGTCGGCAGAGGATGAGATGGTGGGATGGCATCATTGACTTGATGGACATGAGTTTGGGTAAACTCCAGGAGTTGGTGATGGACAGGGAGACCTGGTGTGCTGTGGTTCATGGGGTTGCAAAGAATTCGACACGAATGAGTGACTGAACTGAATTTTACTTAAATTGAGAAGTAGGGAAAACCACTAGACCATTCAGGTATGACCTAAATCAAATCGCTTATGATTATACAGTGGAAGTGAGAAATAGATTTAAGAGACTAGATCTTATAGACAGAGTGCCTGATGAACTATGGATGGAGGTTGGTGACATTGCACAGGAGACAAGGAGCAAGAACATCCAGAAGAAAAAGAAATGCAAAAAAGCAAAATGGGTGTCTGAGGAGGCCTTAAAATAGCTGTGAAAAAAAAAAAAAGTGAAACGCAACAGAGAATAGGAAAGATATACCCATTTGAATTCAGAGTTCCAAAGAATAGCAAGGAGTGATAAAGTCTTCCTCAGTGATCTGTGCAAAGAAGTAGAGGAAAATAATAGAATGGGAAAGACTAGAGATCTCAAGAAAATTAGAGATACCAAGGGAATATTTCAAGCAGAGATGAGCTCAATAAAGGACAGAAATGGTATGGACCTAACAGAAGCAGAAGATATTAAGAATATATAGTCAAGAATACACAGAAGAACTGTACATAAAAGATCTTCACGACCCAGATAATCACGATGGTGTGATCACTCACCTAGAGCCAGACATCCTGGAATGTGAAGTCAAGTGGGCCTTAGGAAGCATCACTACAAACAAAGCTAGTGGAGGTGATGGAAATCCAGTTGAGCTAAAAGATGATGCTGTGA
Organism: Oryx dammah; assembly: GCF_014754425.2. Classification (NCBI taxonomy): domain Eukaryota; kingdom Metazoa; phylum Chordata; class Mammalia; order Artiodactyla; family Bovidae; genus Oryx; species Oryx dammah. Next base: position 52,888,447 of record NW_024070211.1, read on the forward strand.
AAGTGCTGCACTCAATATGCCAGCAAATTTGGAAAACTCAGTAGTGGCCATGGGACTGGAGAAGGTCAGTTTTCATTCCAATCCCAAAGAAAGGCAATACCAAAGAATGCTCAGATTACTGCACAACTGCACTCATCTGACATGATAGCAAAGTAATGCTCAAAATTCTCCAAGCCAGGCTTTAGCAATATGTGAACCATCAACTTCTAGAAGTTCAAGCTGGATTTAGAAAAGGCAGAGGACCAGGGATCAAATTGCCAACATCCGTTAGATCATTGAAAAAGCAAGAGATTTCCAGAAAAAATTCTACTTCTGTGTTATTGACTATGCCAAAGCCTTTGAATGCGTGGATCACAATAAACTATGGACAATTTTATAAAGAGATGGGAATAGCAGACCACCTGACCTACTTCTTGAGAAATCTGTATTCAGGTCAGGAAGCAACAGTTAGAACTGGACATGGAGCAACAGACTGTTTCCAAATAGGAAAAGGAGGACATCAAGCCTGTATCTTGTCACCCTGCTCATTTAACTTAAGATGCCGAGTACATCATGAGAAACGCTGGGCTGGATGAAGCACAAGCTGGAATCAAGACTGCTGGGAGAAATATCAATAACCTCAGATATGCAGATGACACCACCCTTATGGCAGAAAGTGAAGAAGAACTAAAAAGCCTCTTGATGAAAATGAAAGAAGAGAGAGAAAAAGTTGGCTTTAAGCTCAACATTCAGAAAACTAAGATCATGGCATCCAGTCCCATTGGTACATGTCAAATAGATGGGGAAACAGTGGAAACAGTGTCAGACTTTATATTGGGGGCTCAAAAATCACTGGAGATGGTGACTACTGCCATGAAATTAAAAGACACTCCTTGTAAGGAAAGTAATGACCAACCTGACAGCATATTAAAAAGCAGAAACATTACTTTGTCAACAAAGGTCTGTCTAGTCAAGTCTATGGTTTTTCCAGTAGTCATATGCATGTGAGAGTTGGACTGTAAAGAAAGCTGAGCACCGAAGAACTGATGCTTTTGAACTGTGGTGCTGGACTCTTGAGAGTCCCTTGGACTGCAAGGAAATCCAATCAGTCCATCTAAAGGAGATCAGTCCTGGGTGTTCACTGGAAGGACTGATGTTGAAGCTGAAAGCCCAGTCTTTGGCCATGTGATGTGAAGAGCTGACTCATTTGTAAAGACCCTGATGCTGGGAAAGATTGAAGGCAGGAGGATAAGGGGACAACAGAGGATGAGATGGTTGGATGGCATCATTTACTAAACTCTAGGAGTGCTGATGGACTGAGAGGCCTGGCAAGCTGGAGACCATGGGGTCACAAAGAGTCGGACACGACTAAGCAACTAAACTGAACTAAATTTTATTGAAATGTAAATTGGGTATTGTAAACATTAGTTCAGTCGCTCAGTCATGTCCGACTCTTTGCAACCCCATGAGTCACAGCACGTCAGGCCTCCCTGTCCATCACGAACTCTCGGAGTTTACCTAAACTCATGTCCATCGAGTTGGTGATGCCATCCAGCCATCTCATCCTCTGTCATTCCCTTCTTCTCCGACCCTCAGTCTTTCCCAGCATCAGGGACTTTTCCAATGAGTCAGCTCTTTGCATGAGGAGGCCAAAGTATTGGAGTTTCACCCTCAGCATCAGTCCTTCCAATGAACACTCAGGACTGATCTCCTTCAAGATGGACTGGTTGGATCTTCTTGCAGTCCAAGAGACTCTCAAGAGGCTTCTCCAACACCACAGTTCAAAAGCATCAATTCTTTGGCGCTCAGCTTTCCTCACAATCCAACTCTCACATCCATACATGACCATTGGAAAAACCATAGCCTTGACTAGACAGACCTTTGTTGGCAAAGTAATGTCTCTGCTTTTGAATATGCTATCTAGGTTGGTCATAACATTCCTTCCAAGGAGTAAGCGTCTTTTAATTTCATGGCTGGAATCACCATCAGCAGTGATTTTGGAACCCCCTAAAATAAAGTCTGACACTGTTTGCACTGTTTCCCCATTTATTTGGCATGAAGTGATGGGACCAGATGCCATGATCTTAGTTTTCTGAATGTTGGGCTTTAAGCCAACTTTTTCACTCTCCTCTTTCACTTTCATCAAGAGGCTTTTGAGTTCCTCTTCACTTTCTGCCATAAGGGTGGTGTCATCTGCATATCTGAGGTTATTGATATTTCTCCCGGCAATCTTGATTCCAGCTTCTGGTTCTTCCAGTCCAGCATTTCTCATGATATATAAGTTAAATAAGCAGGGTGACAATATACAGCCTTGATGCACTCCTTTTCCTATTTGGAACCAGTCTGTTGTTCCATATCCAGTTCTAACTGTTGCCTCCTGACCTGCATATAGGTTTCTCAAGAGGTAGGTCAGGTGCTCTGATATTCCCATCTCTTTCAGAATTTTCCACAGTTTATTGTGATCCACACAGTCAAAGGCTTTGGCATAGTCAATAAAGAAGCAGATGTTTTTCTGGAACTCTTGCTTTTTCTATGATGCAGCAGATGTTAGCAATTTGATCTCTGGTTCCTCTGACTTTTCTAAAACCAGCTTGAACATCTGGAAGTTCACGAATCATGTATTGCTGAAGCCTGGGTTGGAGAATATTGAGCATTACTTTGCTAGCATTTGAGATGAGTGCAATTGTGTGGTAGTTTCAGCATTCTTCGGCATTGCCTTCCTTTGGGATTGGAGTGAAAACTGACCTTTTCCAGTCCTGTGGCCACTGCTGAGTTTTCCAAATTTGCTGGCATGTTGAGTGCAGCACTTTCACAGCATCATCTTTCAGGATTTAAAATAGCTCAAGTGGAATTCCATCACCTCCACTAGCTTTGTTCATAGTGATGCTTTCACTTTCTGATGACTTCACATTCCAGGATGTCTGGCTCTAGGTGAGTGATCACACCATTGTGTTTATCTTGGTTGTGAAGCTCTTTTTTGTACAGTTCTTCTGTGTATTCTTGCCACCTCTTCTTAATATCTTCTGCTTCTGTTAGGTCCATACCATTTCTGTCCTTTACTGAGCCCATCTTTGCATGAAATTTTCCCTTGGTATCTCTAATTTTCTTGAAGAGGTCTCTAGTCTTTTACATTCTGTTGTTTTCCTCTATTTCTTTGCATTGATTGCTGAGGAAGGCTTTCTCATCTCTCCTTGCTCTTCTTGGGAACTCTGCATTCAGATGCTTATATCTTTCCTTTTCTCCTTTGCTTTTCATTTCTGTTCTTTTTGCAGCTATTTTTAAGGCCTCCTCAGACAGCCATTTTGCTTTTTTGCATTTCTTTTCCATGGGGATGGTCTTGATCCTTGTCTCCTTTACAATGTCATGAACCTCCATCTATAGTTCATCAGGCACTCTGTCTATCAGATCTAGTCCCTTAATCTCACTTCCACTGTTTATAAACATTAAGAGAACCCAACTAAAGAAGCATTATATGAAATGGAAAGAATAAAAGGACTGTCTTTCATTTACACCCCAACACTTTGATACCTATTTTAAAATAATTTAAACATTTTTTCTCTAAGTTAAGTTTAGTTGCTCAGTTATGTCAAACTCTTTGCCACCCCATGGACTGCTGCACACCAGGCTTCCCTGTCCATCACGAACTCCTGGAACTTGCTCAAACTCATGTCCATCAGGTCGGTGAGGCCATCCAAGCATCTCATCTCCCTGTTGTCCCCTTCTTCACCTGATTTCAATCTTTCTCAGCATCAGAGTCTTTTCTAATGAACTAGTTCTTTGCATCAGGTGGCCAAATTATTGGAGTTTCAGTTTCAATATCAGTCCTTCCGATGAATATTCAGGGCTGATTTCCTTTGAGATGTTATCTGGTTGGATCTCCTTGCAGTCCAAGGGACTCTCAAGAGTCTTCTCCAACACCACAGTTCAAAAGCATCAATTCTTTGGCGCTCAGTTTTCTTTATAGTCCAACTCTCACATCTGTACATTACTACTGGAAAAACTTTAGCTTTGACCAACGTTTGTTGGCAAAGTAATGTCTCTGCTCCTTAATATGCTGTCTAGGTTTGTCATAGCTTTTTTTCCAAGGAGCAAGCGATTTTAATTTCATTGTTACAATCACCATCTGCAGTGATTATGAAGATAAAAAGATAAAGTTTGACACTGTTTCTACTGTTTCCCCATCTATTTGCCATGAAGTGATGGGACCAGATGCCATGATCTTCATTTTTTGAATTTTGAGCTTTAAGAAAGCTTTTTCACTCTCGTCTTTCACTTTCATTAAGAAGCTCTTAAGTTCTTCTTTGTTTTCTGCCATAAGGCTGGTGTCATCTGCATATCTGAGTTTATTGATATTTCTCCCAGCAACCTTGATTCCAGCCTGTGCTTCATTTAGCCTGGCATTTCACATGATATACTCTGAATATAAGTTAAATAAACAGGGTGACAATATACAGCCTTGACGTTCTCCATTCCCTATTTGGTAACAGTCTGTTGTTCCATTTCCAATTCTAACTGTTGCTTGTTGACCTGCATGCAGATTTCTCATGAGGCAGGTAAGGTGGTCTGGTGTTCACATCTCTTGAAGGATTTTCCACAGTTTATTGTGATCCACACAGTCAAAGGCTTTGGCATAGTCAATAAAGCAGAAGTAAATATTTTTCTGGAACTCTCTTGCTGTTTTGATGATCCAACGTATATTGGCAATTTGATCTTTGGCTCCTCGGCTTTTTCTATATCCAGCTTGAACATGTGGAAGTTCACAGTTCATGTACTGTGAAAGCCTGGCTTGGAGAATTTTGAGCATTACTTTACTAGCATGTGAGATGAGTGCAATTATGCAGTAGTTTGAGCATTCTTTGGCATTGCCTTTCTTTGGGATTGGAATAAAAACTGACCTTTTCCACAGGTGGCCACTGCTGAGTTTTCCAAAAATGCTGGTGTATTGAGTGCAGCCCTTTCTCTGCATCATCATTTAGAATTTGAAATAGCCCAACTGGAATTCCATCACCTCCACTAGCTTTGTTTGTAGTGATGCTTCTTAAGGTCCGCTTGACTTCACATTCCAGGATTCTCTCTAAGTTGATGATCACACCATTGTGATTATCTGGGTGATGAAGATCTTTTTGTATAGTTCTTCTGTGTATTCTTGTCACCTCTTCTTAATATCTTCTGCTTCTGTTAGCTCCATACCATTTCTATCCTTTGTTGTGCCCAACTTTGCATGAAATATTCCCTTGTTATCTCTAATTTTCTTGAAAAGATGTCCAGTCTTTTCCATTCTATTGTTTTCCTCTATTTCTTTGCATTGTCCACTTAAAGTTTTCTTATTACTCCTTGCTATTCTTCAGAACTCTACATTCAAATGGGTATATCCTTCCTTTGCTTTTCATTTGTCTTCTTTTCACAGCTGTTTCTAAGGCCTCCTCAGACAACCATTTTGCCTTTTCACATTTCTTTTCCTTAGGGATGATCTTGATCACTGCCTACTATACAGTGTCATGAACTTCTGTCTATAGTTCATCAGGCACTCTATCAGATATAAAGGATTTGATTTAGATCGTACATGAATAGTTTAGTGGTTTTCCCTGCTTTCTTCAACTTAAGTCTCAGTTTTGCAATAAGGAATTCATGATCTGAACCATAGTTCTGGTCTTATTTTTACTGACTGTATAGCGCTTCTCCATCTTTGTCTGCAAAGAGTATAATCAATCTGATTTCATATTGACTATCTGGTGATGAACATCACCTCTTATTTCTTTCACTGAACTAGTTGGCACTAGTGGTACAGAATCCTTCTGCCAATGCAAGAGACTAAAGAGACAGGAGTTCGATCCTTTAGTTGGAAGATCCCCTGTAGAAGGAAATCGAATCCCATTCCTGTACTCCTGCCTGGAGTATTCCCTGCACAGAGTAGCCTGGTGGACTACAGCCCATGGGGTCACAATAAATTGAACACAGCAGAAGTGTCTACATACACACATTTGTATATGAAGGATATCAGTCACATACTACCTGCGCTGTGTTCAGTTTTTCCCATTATGCTATTCATCTTTTGCTTTTGTTATGATAAAGATTTCCTTAGAGGATTTAAAAATAATATGTAACTACACATTTTAACTTTGATATAATGTTTCTGGCTTTCATCCTGTTTAATAAAAGCTTTTGCCTAATCTAAGATTATGATTTGAGGGAATAAGAATGAAGAGAAGGGATTATATCCTCAATATATTCAACAGCTATGAAATAGCACAAATGAAGGTAGGAAAATATCGTGAGATGAAATTGATTAAGCCTTTATATGAGAACATTATCCAGATCTTAGTTTCTCATCTATACTGTAAAAGTGTTGGAAGTCCATTTCATGTCTGAAATAGCTTCCTTGCTGACTCAGATGGTCAAGATTCTGCCTGCAGTGCGAGAGACTGGATCCATCTCTGGGTTTGTGATGATCCCCTGGAGAAGGTAACGGCTACGTACTCCAATATTCTTGCCTGGAGAATTCCATGGACAGAGAAGCCTGGCAGGCTACAGTCCATGGACTTTCAAATAGTTGGACACAACTGAACAACTGAAACTTTCACTTTCATGTCTGGAATAGTATGATTTTAAAAAAATTATCTGACGACTCAAAGTGATAAACACCATTTTTCCTTATCTAGTAGAAAGAAAATAAAAAAATAAATGTGCAAATACCAATAAAAATGTTCACATAAATAAATAGCAGTATATTATCTAATTGAACACTCAGTTCCCTAGAATACAGGTAAAATTATAATTGAAAGAGAAGTAAGTCTCAACAGGCAAAATATGTATTCTAATGTACACTGTATATCACTCAGAATGGATAACAAATAATTAATTGAGTAAGATGAAGCATTTCCTGTGAGTCAAAAACTTTTAATCTCAGCTGTATCATTGAACAGCTTGACATGAAAAATGCAGGGTTTGGTTTTCTGAGGGATGAGACTACCTTCATCATTATGGTGTTCAGAAGTTAGTTTCTCCAGGGACAGTTTTTTTTTTTTTTAAGTTTTTTAAATTAAAGCTTCCCAGTAAATTAGAAAGCCATCTCCTACTCAGTGGCAGACAGTATGTCAAGAAAATAGTCAAACCTATCCACCTCACCAAATACTCAGGTTTATTCATCTATACACAGTCTTCTATTTTATATTCTAAAAATGGTTTCATTTCAAGGTATATTAAATGAACCCAACTGTTCATATGCTTTACTCTAACATTCAAGTCATGAATATATACATGATTTTAGAATGATTTTTCTGTAGTTATTCCAATGGATCCAACTATGCACAAAAGTAGAATCACAATATTTTCTAAAAATAAAATTAGCCTTGTCGTCAATGCCTTCATAAAATGAGAAATACTTGTATTTTGTACTGTAAGAGGTGGTAAGCCAGAAATGTGAAAGCTAAAATTTATTGTGTGTTGGAAATTATGCTGAGTAGTTTACAGGCATTATCTCACTTAATTTGCACAGAAATTCAATGGAACACTTGGTAAGGTTATTAATACCTATTTGCAGATGGCGGAACCATCAGTGTACTGCAGGTAAGAATTAAACTTCAGAGTAACAACTTTTATAAATTCATAGGTGGGTGACAATGCTCAAGAAGTCAATTTGGGAATGCATGTACACCTGTGGTGGATTCATGTCAATCTAAGCCAAAACCAATACAGAATTGTAAAGTAAAAATTAAAAAAAAAAAAAAACTTAGGAAACTTCCATATTAGCTGTTCTTTCATTTTTTTTTTTTTTCTTTCCAACAATGCTTTCTCTTAGCAATTCTGTACAAACTTATGTCCGAGCTAACCCAGAAGTAAACCTGGCCAAGTACCATGTTTGTCAAATAAAAAGAATCTATGTAAATGTCCAATACCCAAATCTCTCCACTTATAAAACATCCATTTGATTGTGATCAAATACCTATTTTCCTCTGAGAGAAATTCAGCATCTCCACTCATTATTGGAAAAAGTCATTTTTATTATCACACATATCTTCAAATATATTTTGATATTTAAAGACATATTTTAAGCATTTTATTAGGATTCAAGGAGAAATAGAATGGATATGTGTATATGTACACAATGAAACTATGTTTTTTTTCCATAAAATAATGAAGTCCAAAATATACTTAATAAAAAAGTCACATCTTGTGATAGCTTTAAACTACTGAAGGATATCTGCTAAGTCCATGAGTAATAAAAGATACTGAATGAAAGTCCAAAATTAAGCATTTTATTTATCATCAGTACTCATAATTTGGGGGAATTTATATATGTGTGTGTGTGTGTAAGATGTATATTTTAGCAATTACTTCTTATTCTTACTATTTTGGATAATGTTATGCAAATATTCCCCTCTAGAACGAAATGGCAACCCACTCCAGTATTCTTGCCTGGAGAATCCCATAGACAGATGACCCTGGAGAGATACAGTCCGTGGGGACTCAAAGAGTCAGACACGACCGAAGCTACTTAGCACATGCAAGTATTCTGGGGCTTTCTGGCTTGCCTAGTGGTAAAGAACCCACCTACAATGGAGGAGACTCAGGAGATGTGTATTCAGTCCCTGGACTGGAATATCCCCTAGAGAAGGGAATAACTACCCACTAGTATTCTTGATTGAAGAATTCCATGGGCAGAGGAGCTTGATGGGCTACAGTCCATAGGGTTGCAAAGAACTGGACACGACTGAAGCAACTTAGCATGAATGCATGCAGGTATTTCATATTTTCTAAGTATTAAAGTACCCTGTAAAGTACCATAACTTACTAAAATTCTATGTGGCAGAAACCTACATGTAAGGGTACATTACAAGCTTTTTCTGAAACTTCAAAAAGTAGAAACCTAATATATAAGAATATTCTAAAGAAAATACTTCTCAGGTTACTCCATTCTACATAGTGAAAATAACAGACTTATTGACACATGGATAGCAAGAAGTATATTATGGTGCATTTCTTTATTATTTTTTTAATATAAATCTTTTTATGTCAACCCATGCATTAGGTTTCAAAAGAGGTTATTAATAAATACTTTGGCTGAAAACAAAATTCACTAAGTGTTCTGATGACCTCTAGTGCTATCTCTATTGAAATGATTGTAAAAAGAACATTCTGGAATTTAACATTCTGTGTCAGTGCATTTCAATAGAAATACAATGTGAATCACATATGAATTTTGATTTTCTACTAGCTGCATTTATAAAACTTGATAATAGATTTTATTTTAACCCAATATCAAAATATTATTTCAATATTTATTCAGTATATATTAGTTCAGTTCAGTACACTTCAGTCGCTCAGTCATGTCCAAACACTTTGCAATCCCATGAATCACAGCATGCCAGGCCTCCCTGTCCATCTCCAACTCCCAGAGTCCACCCAAACTCACATCCATTGAGTCAGTGATGCCATCCAGCCATCTCATCCTCTGTCCTCCCCTTCTCCTTCAGACTCCAATCCCTCCCAGCATCAGGGTCTTTTCCAATGAGTCAACTCTTCCCATGAGGTGGCCAAAGTACTGGAGTTTCAGCCTCAGCATCTGTCCTTCCAATGAACACCCAGGACTGATCCTCTTTAGGATGGACTGGTTGGATCTCCTTGCAGTCCAAGGGACTTGCAAGAGTCTTCTCCAACACCACACTTCAAAAGCATCAATTCTTCGGTGCTCAGCTTTCTTCACAGTCCAACTCTCACATCCATACATGACCACTGGAAAAACCATAGCCTTGATTAAACAGATCTTGGCAAAGTAATGTCTCTGCTTTTCAATATGCTATCTAGGTTGGTCATAACTTTCCTTCCAAGGAGTAAGCGTCTTTTAATTTCATGGCTGGAATCACCATCGGCAGTGATTTTGGAACCTCTCAAAATAAAGTCTGACACTGTTTTCACTGTTTCCCCAACTATTTGCCATGAAATGAAGGGACTGGATGCCATGATCTTAGTTTTCTGAATGTTGAGCTTTAAGCCAACTTTTTCACTCTCCTCTTTCATCAAGAGTCTCTTTAGTTCATCTTCACTTTCTGCCATAAGAGTGGTGTCCTCTGCATATCTGAGGTTATTGATATTTCTCCCAGCAATCTTGATTCCAGCTTGTACTCCTTCCAGCCCAGTGTTATATATTTATAATTGGGGCAGGACTACGACTTGATATCTGGAAAACATTGTATACTGACATCATACAGTCTGGACTAGTTACATTTCTGGACCACAGCCCATGTGGCCACCATAAAGGATCTTCAAGTTGTAGCAAATAGTGTGAGGAATCAAAAACCCTTTTTTAATTTTTCTTTAGTGATAATTTTATTAGTACTAATGTTTTTCTATTCTTAAAATTCTGCTGTATCATTTTCTTTTCTTTATCATTAAGATTCATTTTAATAGCTTGATGTAACAAAAATATCCTCAAAATGATATTAAAAGTAAAATGAATAAAATGTTTATTCTGTTAAGAAGGGGATATGATGAGAGAAAGTAGGAGATTTTGGGAAAGTGGAGGTTGATGCTGGAACTGGAGGACACTACAGAAAGGTAAGTCTAAATTTATATTTTCAAGATTATTTACTATTATTTATTAATACAAGATGGAGGAAATACTATTATAGGAATAGCATCTGTATAGTTTATATTCAAACTATACAGTTTAGCCCAGAAGTTGACTTAGTAACTATTTCATAAAGAAATTCTTTAGTAAGGATAAACTTTAAATGTTGTTTTATTATTATTATTATATTATCACTGAAACCTATAACAAAATTGGACTGAAGCTCATAGGGACTAATTGGCTTTTAATCAGTATGTCTGTTCAATTTGTTCAGACTTTTCAAATCAATTTATTCACAATTTTAGCTTGACTAGGATCTAAAGTTAACTGAACCTATTTAATAAGTTCATATTTGTCCTATTAATAGACAGGGATAGCATTATCACTTTGAGTCCCCAGAGACTATTTTTTTCAAATTCTTACTGAATTTCAGACACAGATTGGATTTTAGAGATAATGAATCCAACACTTTCATATTATAGATAAGAAAACTGAGACCCAGAGAGGTTAAGTGATATTCCATAGGTTGCAAAACTAATTAGTGACTCATTTGAACTAGTCACTATTTTCTGACTTACCAGCTAATGTACTGTATCACTGCTTACATTCTCTGCATAATACTCAATAAACCATAATGAATTGTGACATCTTTCAAACATTCCCCTTATATGATCTGTAAGAAATTTTCTAATATATAGACTAATTTTTTCTATATTACTTTATTATCTTTGTCACATCTTCTTGATTAAAATATAGTTTGTTCATCTAGCTAGTGTAATTCATATTTAAATGAAAATAGAATTGACCTGTAAGAAAAATAGTTTATAATTAGAAACTTGAGAATAAGAGGGAGAGGGAGAGGGTGGGGTGATTTGGAAGAATGGTATTGAAACATGTATACTATCATGTAAGAAACGAATCACCAGTCTATGTTTGATGCAGGATACAGGATGCTTGGGGCTGGTGCACGGGGATGATCCAGAGAGATGATATGGGTTGGGAGGTGGGAGGGGGGTTCATGTTTGGGAACTCATGTACACCCATGGTGGATTCATGTCAATGTATGGCAAAACCTATACAGTATTGTAAAGTAAAATAAAGTAAAAATTAAAATTAAAATTAAAAAAAAGATATTTAAAATGAAATGTTCTTGTTAGAATAAATGGAAAACATATTTGGTTATAGTCCAATACTATTTCTTTCTCTCACTTTCACCATCACAACTATTCTGGCATGGCTTCTTAAGTCACAAGATCACATGTATGTAGAGAAACAGAAGTATGTGTTGTGAAGGAATACCTTACAAGAGAGTGTGTTATTCTCTGGAAGATATATGATATCTTGAAAATAATTTAACCATTTATTCTTTGTTTTTGGCCAAGATTGTATCTTTTGAGTCATCCATCCTTTCATTCGTTTCCTCACTTAACAAATATGTGTTGAGGGTTTACTATGTGTTCCACAAATTTATGTGATCCTGAAACTGATATTCTAGTCACAGAAATGAAAAACACGTTAAATATGTAATTATCTGTGTAGAGTTAAAGAGGGAAAGAAATACCTGTCAAATAACTTGATGAGGGTGGACTTCTATAAAATATGGTAAAGATGCACAAAGGAAGTAAGAGATTATGCCATGGAAAGTCTAAGAGAAATATGGGTTAGTTGGACACGACTGAGCAACTTCACTTTCACTTTTCACTTTCATGCATTGGAGAAGGAAATGGCAACCCACTCCAGTGTTCTTGCCTAGAGAATCCCAGGGATGGGGGAGCCTGATGGGCTGCCATCTATAGGGTCACACAGAGTTGGGCACGACTGAAGTGATTTAGCAGCAGCAGCAGCAGCAGCAGTACAGAACAATAAAAGCAAACATTGTATCCAGATTAGGAAACACTCTTCCCATTCCCAAGGAAGGATGAGAAGGTCAGTGGGAGCAGAAATACACTGAATGTGTGAGAAACTGATCGGCAGTTAGGTCAGAGTCATTGATCATATTTCTGTTTTAAAATGATTTTTCTCGCACTATGTAGAGATTTACCTAAGAGGGCAAGAAAAGAAAGAGAAAGGTCAAGTCTTGTGCTGAAGATCTAGTACAAATTAGAGATTACAGTCACTTACAGTCACTTAACTATAGTGCTATTAGTGGTTGAAATAAGAAGTGGTTAGATTTGGGGCATATTTATAATATTATGCCTGAGTAGCTCAAAAGACAATGATACTCATTACTGAAAATGGAATTGCTTGTGATATATCATGTTTGGGAAAAAAGAATTAAAATTTAAATGTAATAACCTTTTAATGTTTAGACATATAGGCTGACAAGTTGAGATGCAGTAATATGCAGTTAATTATTTAAGTTTACAGTTCAAAAAATAAATTAGGATTAAATTTTAGTTTTGAAAGACATAGGATAGGATGACATATTTTAAGAAATGGAGATATCTATCTGTATTAATATATTAATAAAGATATTTTTCACCAGCATTATATGATAATCTTTTTTGACAAATAAATTCAGTGTAAAATATTTCCCAGGTGGCACACTGGAAAAGCATGAGAAACAAGACTGGAAAAGGTCAATTTTCATTCCAATCCCCAAAAAGGCAGTGCTCAAACCAAAGAATGCTCAAATTACTGCACAATTGCACTCATCTCACATGCTAGTGAAGTAATGCTCAAAATTCTCCAAATCAGGCTTCAACAGTACATGAACCATGAACTTCCAGATGATCAAGCTGGATTTAAAAAAGGCAGAGGAACCAGAGATCAAATTGCTGACTTCCATTAGATCATTGAAAAAGCAAGAGTTCCAGAAAAATATCAGTTTCTGCTTTATTGACTATACCAAATCCTGTGTGGACCACAATAGACTGTGGAAAATTCTGAAAGAGACTGGAATACCAGACCACCTTACCTGCCTCTTGAGAAATCTGTATGCAAGTCAGGAAGCAACAGTTAGAACTGGACATGGAACAACAGACTGGTGCCAAATAGGGAAGGGAGAATGTCAAGGCTGTATACTGTCATTCTGCTTATTTAACTTAAGATACAGAGTACAACATGAGAAGCGCTGGACTGGATGAAACACAAGTTGGAATCAAGATTGCTGGGAGAAATATTAATAACCTCAGATATGCAGATGACACTGCCATTATGGCAGAAAGCAAAGAACTAAAAAGCCTCTTAATGAAAGTGAAAGAGGAAAGTGAAAAAGTTGGCTTAAAGCTCAACATTCAGAAAACTAAGATCATGGCATGTGGTCCCATCATTTCATGGCAAATAGATAGGAAAACAATGAAAACAGTGACAGATTTTATTTTTCTGGACTCCAAAATCACTGCAGATGGTGACTGCAGCCATAAAATTAAAAGACACTTGCTCCTTGGAAGGAAAGTTATGACCAACCTAGATAGCATATTAAAAAACAGAGATGTTACTCTGCCAACAAAGGCCCATTTGGTCAAAGCTATAGTTTTTCCAGTGGTCATGTATGGATGTGAAAGTTGGACTGTAAATAAAGCTGAGCACTGAAGAATTGATGCTTTTGATCTGTGGTGTTGGAGAGGACTCTTGCAAGTCCCTTGGACTGCAAGGAGATCCAACCAGTCCATCCTAAAGGAAATGAGTCCTGAATATTCATTGAAAGGACTGATGCTGAAGCTGAAACTCCAATACTTTAGCCACATTATGTGCAGAACTGACTCATTTGAAAAGACTCTGATGCTGGGAATGATTGAAGGCAGGAGGAGAAGGGGACAACAGAGGATGAGATGACTGGATGGCATCACTAGCTCAATGGACATAAATTTGAGTAAACTCTGAGAGTGGAGATGGACAGGGAGTCCTGGCATGCTGCAGTTCATGGGGTCACAAAGAGTTGGAAGCGACTAAGCAACTGAACTAAACGGAATACAACTGATAGTTAAAATTCACAGTGAGGAAAAACCAAAATGTGTCATCCAATTTTATAAAGGCTCTTCCCTTGAAGGAAATGAGAATAAAGCTGAAGACCCAGTTCGGTTTCACCGCTGAAAATGTACAAACTAAATTAGATAGAGCAGCCATGGTCAAACATTTTGAACCCACTATTTATTTGTATCTGCCTGCTCTTGATCTTGGGAAGCTGATAACCACTGAGCAAGGCAGAGCTGTTTTCAGGAAAGCCAAGCATTCTTTGTCTGGGTGTTCATCTTCAATTAACTTTCAAGTAAAAGCTGAAGAGAAACAAGCCCTTGGTGAAGTCTGGGCTCTACAGTTGGCTGATTAAATAGATAAAGATTTAGAATGAAGAGAGAGAGAGAATGGAAAGGATGAAAGTTAAAGTCTAGTTTACCTCACTACCTAATATCAGAAAGAGAAGAAACTAATGGCAAAAGAGATAAGAATTGACCAGCGTGGGAGGCAGCAAATTCAGAGATACTTCTGTCCTACAGGAAAAGTGAAAAAAGAAAAAAGGAGCAATCAAGGGGGCCAAACAATAATTATAGGTTCAGTATGATGAAGTCTTATTGCTTTCGCTCAGTCGTGTCTGACTCTTTGCAACCCTGTGGACTGTAGCCCATCAGGCTCCTCTGTCCTTGGGATTCTCCAGGCAAGAATACTGGAGTAGGTGCCATTTCCTTCTCCAGGGGATCTTCCTGACCCAGGGATTGAACCCAGGTATCCTGCATTAGAAGCAGATGCTTTAATCTATGAGCCACCAAGGAAGCCCACTGAAGGGTATAGGATATAAGAAAATAGAAACAGTGAATATAACCAATATTGTAGAAATTTTATTTTCAATTGGTAAAGATAAATAAGGCAGTAATTAGAAGAATTATAAGGTTAAAAAAATTTGTTTTAAATTGGGAAATGCCTGACATGTTTTTATACCAATCAGATTCGTTTTCAGGTTATTGTTTATTAAGCATGTTTTATGTGATACAGGCTTCCCTGGTAGCTCAGCAGTAAAGATCTGCCTACAGCGCAGGAGATGAAGAAGACGTGGGTTCGATCTTGGAGTCAGGAAGGTCCCCTGAAGGAGGGCATGGCATCCCATTCCAGTATGCTTGCTGGGAAAATCCCATGGACAGGGGAGTCTGGTGGGCTACAGTCTATGGGGTCACAAGGAGTTGGACATGACTGAAGGAACTGAACACACATGTACATGGAATCTCTCACTTTTTCATGCACTTAACATGAAACACTTTAAAAAAAAAAAAAAAGATCTCTCCTCTCTGGGACCTTATGTTTGAGTGGGAAGAGCCATATAATACATAAAGAATTCATCAGGTGGTGAAGGTTATACAGTAAAATAAAAGAAGGTCAGAGTTACAGAATGATGGGAGGTACAAAGGAGTATTTTATATATAATAACTAGAGGAAGCAGAGGACCTACTGCTCAGAGAAAATAGCATCTGCAATGACTCAGAGATAGAGAACAAACAATGGTTTAGTGTGTTCATGGAGCAACAAGGTGATAAATCAATGACTCAAGTTGAGAGCAAGGAAGAAGGTGCTGGGAGATGAGGTCATAGATGTAATGTGGCATTGATCACAGAAGTCCTGTAAGACATGATTAAAAGTTTAAATCAATAAATGAAAAGCCTGTTGGGGTGCAGAATAGAGCAGTGGTCCCTGACATTTTTGGCACCAGGGACCAGTCTCATGGAAGACAATCTTTCCATGGACCAGGGCAAGGTTGGGGGGGGTGGTGGTGGTGGTCTCAGGATGATTCAAGTACATTAAATTTATTGTGGTCTTTCTTTCTATTATTATTACATCAGCTGCACTTAGATCCCAGAGGTTGGGGACCCCTGGACTAGAGTGACATACCCAGTTTATGTTGAAAAAAGATTATTCTTGCTGTTGTGTTGAGAAGAGACTGGGGAGGGGATAAAAGGAAGAAGCATGGAGATAAGTTAAAATGGAAATTACCAGGTAAAACATGATGGCTGCTTGGATTAATATAGTGGCTAACATCCAAATCTAAATAGAAAAATTTTAAAGAAGTCGGGGAAAATAAAAGTCTGCTGAATACACACTGGAAACAATTGAATGCCAGAAAGCAATGTAGAACATATCAAAAACATTTTAAAAAAATAAAAACAACTGTCACACCACCATTCTATATTCAGAAAAAATGTTCCTCAAGAATATAGTCAAAGACCTTTTTTTTTTTTTTTGAGAATAAAAGCTAAGAGTATTTGTCTCTAGTAGATCTTCACTAACAGAAATATTAAAGGAAGTTCAAAGTTGTTAAAAATAGGGTGCAAAAACTTTATTTTATCTTCTCTTTTGACGAATAAGTACATGCACAATTAGGGAAACATTGAAATTAAACAAAAATCAAAACTTCTTACTTGATTTCTGAGAAATGAAATATTTAGCTTTATATTTGAAGGTAGGAACTAACACTAATATTAAATGCATAAGCTTCTCAACATTTTTAAGGTAATTCAGCCAACTAGCCAGCTAATTTCTACAGAATAGTCATATTATTTTACCTATTACCTTAACAAGTAGCTGATATAAAGCAGATCTGAAACACAATGGCTCTTGGCAACAATTTACTTTTCAAATAATCTTTTGCTGACTTGGACTTGCAAACAGAAATGACACTGCTCACTGGAGAATTACATATATTTATGTAATCAATAAACTTTTTCTTAGTATACCAACTGCCATGAAAACACTCTCAGGTGGCTTTGTTTTTACACCATGGCCATGAGATGAAATACTAAAAATTTGGGGACAGGATTTCTCATGGGCTGAATATTCTAGGCCAGGTGTTGCAAACTAATTTTGCTTACACTGTCTCAACATATTAAGGTTAGAAGAAGCCAATTTTATAAATAGAATATTGGTTGAGACAGGTTAGTATCATCAGAGCTACGGAAAAAACAATGCACACAAATTTTGTTTGTTTTTTTTTCTTTTTGTGGCTTGGTGCTAGCTATAAAATAAAACAGAAGATTTCTATACTGTTTCATTGTTCAGGAAGCTAAGATATAGCATTTGAAAGCAATGGAAAAATATTTATAAAATTTTTATTATTAATTTATTACATAATGATTTTATTGTAGAAATGTTAGTCGCTCAGTCATGTCTGACTCTTTGCAACCCCATGGGCTGTAGCCCACCACGCTCCTCTGTCCAGACAAGAATAAGAGTGTGTTACCATTTCCTTCTCCAGGGGATCTTCTGACCCAAGGATCAAACCCAGTTCTGTATTGCAGGCAGATTCTTTACCATCTGAGCCACCAGAGAAGTCCAATTTATTGTAGAATAGGTAGTTTAAATTATGAAATCTAATTGTTTTAAAATAATAATAGTGATTATTTTTATATTAAAGAAAAGTCTTAGAACTACAGTGTTGTATTTATCAGATTATGTTTATTTATCCTTCTGTGAAAAATTCCTTTTGTTTCATTAAGTTGACATTAGCATTGGAATATTATATTCTGTATTAAAACCACAGTTCCTATTTGGATTATATTTAGCTAGCCTGAAGTATTTCAAAGCACTGAGCACCAGTAAATCATAAGTGGATTCTTAAGTCTGCCTTAAGTTTTTTCCCTCAGCTCAAATTCACAAAGCTGCCTTAGGACTATCAATCTAGTAAATATGTAACTCTTTAGGGTGCCTTTATAAAAGAAAAAGGAATTAGAGTATCATCATGAAGGAAAATTGACAGATCAGTCAACTATCTGAAATTAAACCAAAAACACACCAAACAAACCAAAAAAAAGTTAGGACTCAGTATGAAAGTTCTCATTTCCCCTTAATTAAAATTTAGACACTTTAGAAAGAAAACAATATTTAATGAAAATTTTAAAGAAAATTGTTCTAGAAACAAATGACTTTAAGAATACTTAGGAAATTTTATAACATGGGCATGAGGACATAGTGATAGTATGAAATAATTTTGAGCTGATGCTTCCACAAAAAAATTGAGCAACTCAATGTTCCAACTTATATTTTACTCCAAGATTTGAAGATATTAAATATGAACTTGAATAGAGTCTAACATTCACATTAATAGTGTGTGGCTTGCAATTGATTGCTTTATAAGCTGAAAATTTGAACAATCATCAATCAAATCCTAAAAAAATCAATTTTGATATTGATGAAATTTTCTCAACTTCCATATTCTATTTGATGAAAAATTTAACCAGTTTTATGTTGATTTAATTTTTGCCTCTTTAAAAGACAAATCTTGATTTTCACATAGAGTATAAATTATTATAGCATAACTTTCTTCCTTCACCTTCTGGAAATCATTGATTTAATTTAATTTTTATTATGTTGAAGTGCTTCCTTGAGATCCTTCAGATATATTCTCAGAAACTGTATGTATTTTCTGAGATCTTGCATAAAAAATCCTTCATATTTGCCTTTCTCTGAGATGACATCTTGATAACAAACAGAATTCTTGGCTTTCCACCTCTTATTTCAAAGCTTTTCAAAGTGTTTCCACTGCTTTCTGGCATTCAGTTTTACATTCAAGAAGACATGGTTTTGCTGCTGTGCTATGTTCAGATCCTCAGTCATGTCCAACTCTTTGCAATCCCATGGACTGTAAGGCTCCTCTGTCCATGGATTTTTCCAGGCAAGAATACTTTATCTTCCTGGACCAGGGATCAGACTCATGTTTTCTGCATTGGCCATAAAGTAAGGTCTCTCAGTTGTGTCCAACTCTTTGCAACCCCATAGACTATACTTGCATTGGCAGGCTGATTCTTTACCACTGTGCCACCTGGGAAGCCCCAGATATGCTTGCACTAATAATAAAAAGATGTCACTTTGGTTCATTCATTTTTAAGCAACATTCCAATTGAAGTGTTGGTAACATATTTTTGTCTTCAACTTTAACAATTTTTATGTATATTCATATTATCTTCTTTCTTTATTTTTCACTTCTTATTTTTCTTCTTCTCTTTCTTGCTCTATCTCTAGCAATTCCTCCCTTTCTTTAATCCTGCCAAGAGCTGGTTAGTGCTGGGGTGTTGTCTTCCATGAAAAACCACAATTCCAACTGGGAGGTTATTTAACAAGCCTGATATTCTTTTAAAAATTAGTAATTTAATTATGTTTAAAATAAAGTTATTACTTTTATTATTTGTCTGATTATATATTTTTACAGTCTGTGGCACTCTGTCCTTGATGTCTCCAATTATTTGTGTATGATGCCTTTTGCTCTTGTCTCCATGACATTCTTTTTATACTTACAAGCAATTTTTACTTTTTTTGTTTTTTGTGTGTTATACATTCCTTATTAACTATTTGAAATCAATAATGCAATTTTCAAGTTTCCTCTTTTAAGCTTTTGTATTGAATTTTAAGTTGTGAAAATTCTAAGTTATGTTTCTTTTGTCTATCCTGTAATCAGTAATTGCAATTATTTTTTTAATATAAGTTTCTTTGCATTTCATTTTCTTTTTGTTCACTTTGGCCTTTCTTCTGTAGGCTAATGAGTAATATTTCACTGCCCACATACTTCAGTCATCATGGATTCGCCAGCTGTCACTTATAGCTTGGGATACTGAGGGTTGCTGGCAGTCATGGAATGACAGGCAATGACAAGTAGTTAAAGGTTGAGCCAAATAAAACAGACTGGCAAGTTGTGAATCCGGTGTTTGGACCAACAGGCTTCACATTTCTCATGCTTTGCCATAGATGAACATGGCAATACTGGAATAGTCACATTTGTCCACAGAGCTGAGGTAGACCAGCAATCTCTGCCACAAGTTCCACCACAGAAGTGCCCTGTACCATTTCTTTTTATTCCATTTTCATCCCTGATATTATAAAGCATGGTGCACTGCTACTACCAGACTGTCCATCAGCTACATGTTATTTTCTTTAATTTTGAAAAATAATGACTTTTGTTTTTTTAGAAAACATAAATAAACCATCCTCTTATTGTAAAAAGAAATCAGATAATAACCAAAACTGTGGATAAAATGTTTAAGAATCCCTCTATTATTCAAAAATATTTATTTGCATATTGTGATCATTATGTTCAGAACTTTGTGCATATATACACATATACATATGTATATATACACATCATATATATGTACTCATGTATATGTATTTATACAAACACATGCATCACAATTAACCTATTTGTAGGTAGTAATTTTGGTAACTTAATATTGTTGTTGTTCAGTCTCTCAGTACTGTCTGACTATTTGTGGCCCAATGGACTGAACCATTCTAGGCTGCACTGCCCTTCACTGTCTCCTGGACCTTGCTCAAACTCATGTCCATTGTGTCAGTGATGCCATCCAACCATCTCATTCTCTGTCATCCACTTCTCCTCCTGCTTTCAATCTTTCCCAGCATCATGGTCTTTTCTAACAAGTCGGCTCTTTGCATCAGGTGGCCAAAGTATTAGAGTTTCAGCTTCAGCATCAATCCTTCCAACAAAGATTCAAGGTTGATTTCTTTTAGGATTGACTGGTTGGATCTCCTTGCAGTCCAAGGGACTCTCAAGAGTCTTCTCCAATGCTACAGTTCAAAAGCAACAATTCTTCAGTGCTCAGACTTTTTTATTGTTCAACTCTCAAATCTGGACATGACTACTGGAAAAATCATAGCTTTGACTATATGAACATTTGTTGACCAAACATTGTCTTGGGTTTTTAATATGCTGCCTAGGTTGGTCAAGTTTTTCTTCCAAGGAGCAAGTGTCTTTTAATTTCATTGTGGCAGTCACCATCTGCAGTGATATTGGAGCCCAAGAAAATAAAGTCTGTCACTGTTTCCATATCTATTTGCCATAAAGTGATGGGATTGGATGCCAGGATCTTTGCTTTTTGAACGTTGAGTTTTAAGCCAGCTTTTTCACTCTCCTCTTTCACCTTGATCAAGAGGCCTGTTAGTTCCTCTTTGCTTTCTCCCATAAGGGTGGTGTCACCTGCATATCTGAGGTTATTGATATTTCTCCAAACAGTCTTTGTTCCAGCTTGCACTTCATCCAGTCCAGCCTTTCTCATGATGTAGTCTGTGTATAAGTCAAATAAGCAGGGTGACAATATACAGCATTGATGTATTCCTTTACCATTGGAACCAGTCTGTTTTTCCATGTCTAGTTCTTATTGTTGCTTCTTGACCTGCATACAGATATATCAGGAGGCAGGTCAGGTGGTCTGGTATTCCCATCTCTTGAGAAATTTTCCATAGTTTGTTGTGATCTACACAGTCAAAGGCTTTAGCATAGTCAATGAAGCAGAAGACGTTTTTCTGGATTTCTTTTGTTTTTTTGTCTTATCCAATAGATTTTTGCAATATGATCTCTGGTTTCTCTGCCTTTTCTAAATCCAGCTTGAATATCTGGCAGTTCTCAGTTCATGTACTGGTGAAGCCTAGCTGGTAGAATTTTGAGCATTACTTTACTAGCATGTGAGATGAGTGCAACTGTGCAGTTGTTTGAACATTCTTTGGCATTGCCTTTCTTTGGGATTGGAATTGAAACTGTCTTTTACCAGTCCTGTGGCCACTGCTGTTTTCCAAATTTGCTGGCATATTTAGTGAAGCACTTTCACAGCATTATCTTTTAGGATTTGAAATAGCTCAGCGGGAATTCCATCAACATCATTACCTTTGTTTGTAGTGATGCTTCCTAAGGTCCATTTGACTTTGCACTCCAAGATATCTTGCTTTAAGTGAGTGATCATGCCATTGTGTTATTTGAGTCATTAAGATCTTTTTTGTATAGTCCTGCTGTGTATCCTTTCCACCTCTTCTTAATCTCTTCTTCTGTTAGTGCCACACCTTTTCTTTCCTTATTGTGCCCATCTTTGCATGAAATGCTATGTTGGCATTTCTAACTTTCTTATTTATTTATTTAACCATTTATCATTTTTTATTATTATTATTATTATTTTTTTTTTTTTTTTACTTTACAGTATTGTATTGGTTGATGTATGTTTCTAACTTTCTTAAGGAGATCTCTAGTCTTCCCCATTCTATTGTTTTCCTTTATATCTTCACATTATTCACTTAGGAAGTCTTTCTTATCTCTCCTTGCCATTCTTTGGAACTTTCCATTCAAATGTGTATATCTTTCCTTTTCTCCCTTCTTTTTGTCTCACTTCTTGTCTCAGCTATTAGTAAGACCTTCCCAGACAACCATTTTGACTTATTGCATTTTGTTTTCTTGAGGATGATTTTGATCACTGCCCCCTGTACAGTGTTATGAACTTTCATTCTTCATTCCAATTGTTCTAGCACATTATATGTATATATTCTATAAATATATGTAAATTTTGTAGTTGTTTTGTTCAGTCCCTAAGTCATATCAGATTCTTTGTGATCCCATGGACTGTGTCACACTAGGCTCCTCTGTCTTCCACTACCTCCTGGAGTTAGATCAAATTCATGTCTATTGAGTCAGTGATGCTATCCAACCATCTCACCCTCTGTTGTCTCCTTCTCATCTTACCCTCAATCTTTCCAAGCATGAGGGTTTTTTCCAGTGAGTAGCCTCTTTGCACCAGGTGGTTGAAGTACTGGAGCTTCAGCATCAGTCCTTCTAATGAATATTCAGAACTGATATCCTTTAGGATTGACTGGTTGGATCTCCTTGCAGTCAAAGCGACTCTCAAGAGTCTTCCAGCACCACAATTCAAAAGCATCACTTCTTTGGTGCTCAGCCTTCTTTATTGTCCACTCTTACATTTGTACATGACTACTGGAAAAACCATTGTTTTGACAATATGAACCTTTGTCAACAAAATGATCTCTCTACTTTTCAATACACTCTTTAGTTTTATCATAGCTTTTTTCCAAGGAGCATGGGTCTTTTAATTTCATGGCTATAGTCCCTGTCCACAGTGATTTTGGAGCCCAGGAAGATATAATCTGTCACTGTCTTCTATATATTCAATGAAGAGATGGGACTGTAGGCCATAATCTTAGTTTTCTGAATGTTGAATTTTAAGCCAGCTTTTCTACTCTCCTATTTCACCCTCATCAAGAGACTCTTTAGTTCCTTTTCACTTTCTATCATTAGAATGGTATCACCTGCATATCTAAGATTATTGATATTTCTCCCAGCAACCTTGATTCTAGCTTGTTACTCATTCAGCCCAGTATTTCTTATGCTGTATTCTGCATAGAAAGTTAATAAGCAGGGTGACAATATACAACCTTGTTGTACTCCTTTCCCAATTTTGAACCATGCAATTGTTTCATGTCTGGTTCTACTTATTCCTTCTTGAATCACATACAGGTTTCTCAGGAGACAGGTAAGGTGGTCTGATACTCCCATCTCTTTAAGAATTTTCTACAGTTTGTTGTGATCTACACAAAGAAATATATATTTTTGTAAATATATTTAATATATTTATAGAAACTGTTAATAAGTTATATAAATATTTTAAGGAAAACTTTAAGTTCCTGGCACTCTTTTCTTCTCTTTAAAAGAGACTCCTTGATTCTTATTGTAATTCTTTATAATCTTAGGCTAAATGAAAGAATTAAATGATGAAAATGCTCATCAACATCTTATGAATGGTATTATTTACATAAACAGCTACCTTAAGGTAATGTATTGTCATCTATGGAAGAGGAAAAATAGATTTTACCATTGTCTTTTAGATTAAATATAAAAATGGAACTCACATTTCAAGTTAATGCTTTCCCCAATAGCTAAACTTAGTAAATCAGTGGAAAGTGTATTTTCATTATGAAAATATTTGCAACAGACTAACCAGTCTGATGCCAAAATAGGTTTAAAGGGTGCCACAAACTTGCCCTGATTTAATTTCATAAACAACAAACCTTCATATTACAGTATCTTTGGCAAACTTTTTTTTACAGATGCTGATTATTCTTACCACCAGCTTCAATGTGCTTAGCTTTTGACTTCGAGATATAAAAATCATCAGGTATCTCAGTTCACACAATAATCTCTTGTTTATGTAGTTTGAGGCCATTTTAACTAGATTTTTATTTGTTTAACAAAAATAAGTTTCTAGTACTGCAGAGCTAAAAAACTTGCTTTAAATTATAAGTCAAAAAATTGTTTTCTAAATGGAGTTTCTAAAACATTTCCTTGGATGCAATCCCCTTAAAGTCTGGTGAGAAATAAGTACTTTAAAATAATAATTGATATATACTTATGAAATGAATTTCCAAAAAGAAATTCATGGCTATTTTTTCATTATATGCATTATTCTTCACCATAATTCTCTTTGTATTTAGATATGATTGACATGTAAAATTACATTAATTCAAGATGTTATAATGTTTCAATATTCACCATCATTTTTGAATGTGAAAGAGAGAATAAGTTTTGATCAGAAATGCCATAAACTCAAATATATTATCATTAATAAGATAGCAACTGAGTTGCTATGTTGTATTCTTAATTTTCATATACAAATCAATTTATTTAGAAAATGAAGCTCATCTACATTCTATTGCACTGTAGATTAGGTAATGTCAATATATTTTTGAAATGGTACTTTAATAGACTTGTGAAAGGTATTATTTAACAAAACAATACATGTCATTAATAACTACATTTTTGCTCCAAAATATTCTCAGGAAAGCATGAAAACATTATTTCTTTTTCAGAAAAGGAATTTTATTCAGGAGACATATATTTATATTTTATTCTGTTCTGAACTTATACTCTTTGGCATATAGTTTATTTTACAATCTTCTCTTCATTTACTTTTGTAGTACAATTTTGCTATAACTGCCAATCTCTTTTTATATAAAATCTCCAGTCCTCCTACATCATATTTTTAAAGGTATTATTCAAATAGTTTGTCTGAATTAACAAATACCTCATTCTAGGAAATTTCTGTTTGCTTCCTTACTTAATAAAAATACTTCCTTCCACTTCTTTTTCCCTTTAACTTTTGTGAGAAAATATTTTAACTGTGAAATTTCTCTTTGCAAAAGAGAACAGTTTACTCGATTTAGTTGCTGTGGTAGTATTATTATAACTTTGTCAATCTGTGTTAAATGTTTAAAGGTATAATTTAATATGAATGACTTTTCTCTTTACAACCTCATTTTTGAAACATACATTTTATTGTGAAAAAATTTAACAATTAGCCACCTGCCTATCATTTTAAAGCAAGCATGGCTCACTCAACCTGCAATTAGCCAATTACATAAACAATTATGTTACTTGCAATCGTCAACAGGAAAATAATTTCAGGTAGATTCCTTTATACTGAAGGAATGATATGTCAATGGCTCGTTTTTAGTTTAGGATATAGCATGCTAAATCTTTTATGTTTTTGTTTGTTCTTTTTTACAGTAATGACTTTATGAAATGATTACCAGTTTTATCACCATAGTTTACCCTGTAATTGCAAATATAATGAGATTTAGTGTTGATTTTTTTCTCTTTTGTTGTCTTTAAAGTGGAAGTTTATTTATGTTTAGACTCCAACTTTGTAAAATAAGGATGCTATTTGTAAAAGCATCTCATTTGTTGACTGATTAATAAGTATACATTAACATACCCCTTATTTAAAAGATCTTAAAATGAATATCTATATCTTAAATAAAGATTCTTATTATTCACTTTTTGCTGAGTGCGTTAGTCTTGAAATTAGAGTTATCTTCAACTTTATTTGGATCAGAGAGACAATCTGTAAAAACTTAAAACATTATTCATTCTTTTAGACATACACCCAGAAGTGAATTGCTAGATCATGCAGCAGTTCTAGTTTTAATTTTTTGAGGAATCTTCATATTTTTTTTTCTGTATCAGCTACGCATTTTACATTTAAAAGAACAATTTGCAAGAATTCTTATTTTTCCACATCCTCACCAACACATACTATCATTTTTTTTTAATATAATAGCTATCCTAACAGGTGTGAGATGATACCTTTTTGTGGTTTTGATTTGCACTTTCATACTAATTAGTGATTTGAGCACCTCTTTATAACACCTGTTTGCCATTTCTGTGTTTTCTTTAGAGAAATGTCTATTCAAGTTTTTGCCCATTCCTTAATCAGGTTATCTGGTTTCTTGCAGTTGAGTTATACAAGTTTAAGTATTTTGAATCTTAATATCTTATCAGATATGTCATCAGTTCCACTTCTAGGTATATATTCAAAATAACTGAAAACAAGATCTAGAAGAGATACTTGTACTTCCATATTTATTGCAACATTATTCACAATATCCAAGATATGAAAATAATCGAAGTGGCCATTAACAAATGAATGGATATATAAAACTTGTTTTATACATACAAAAGAATACTATTCATTCTTAAAATAATGGAATCATGACATTTTCAACAATATGTTTGAACCTGGAGGATGTTGTGCTAAGTTAAATAAGCTAGACACAGAAAGATAAATACTAAATGATTCCACTTATTTGAGGTAAGTAGAGTAGTGAGATTCATAACAGCAGAGAATAGAATGATGGTGGTTAGGAGCCAAAGGGAAGAGGACAAAGGGAGGAGGAAATGGGAAGTTATTTTTCAATAGAATAAAGTTTCAGTTTTCAAGATAGATTCTAGAAATCTATTGTAGAACATAGTATCTATAGTTAAAAATACTGTGTTAGTCACTCATGCATGTTCAACTCTTTGTGATCCTATTAACTGTAGCCTACAATTCCTCTATCCATGGTGTTCTCTGGGCAAGAATACTGGTGTGGGTAGCCATTCTCTTCTCTGGGGGAATCTTCTTACCCAGGGATTGAACCCAGGTCTCCAGCATTCTTGGCAGATCCTTTACCATCTGATATACAAAGAAAGGTTCATACTGTATTGTGCACTAAACATTTGTTGAGGGTAAATCTATAAGTGTTCTTACCACATACACAAACACACACACACACACACACACACACACACATACACACACACAGGAAAAACAAAGTAACTAAGAAGTCAAAAGGAAATTTTTGGAGGCAATGGATATGTCTATTACCTTGATTGTAGTGAAGGTTTTAGGGGTGTATGTGCATGCTCAAATACATAAAATTGTGTACATTCAATAGGATTCTTGGTGGCTCAGATGGTAAGGAATCTGCCTGCAATATGGGAGACCTAGGTTCAATCCTTGGGTTGGGAAAATCCCCTGGAGAAGAGAATGGCAACCCACTCTAGTATTCTTGTCTGGAAAATTCCATGGACAGAGAAGCCTGATGGGCTAAAAACCATTACAGTATACTAACACATATATATGGAATTTAGAGAGATGGTAAAGATAACCCTATATGTGGACAACAAAAGAGACACAGATGTATAGAACAGTCTTTTGGACTCTGTGGGAGAAGAAACTGAAGCTCCAATACTTTGGCCACCTCAAGCAAAGAGCTAACTCAATGAAAAAGATCCTGATGCTGGGAAAGTTTGAAGGCAGGAGGAGAAGGGGACAACAGAGAATGAGATGGCTAGATGGTATCATTGACACAATGGACATGAATCTGAGCAAACTCTGGGAGATAATGAAGGACAGGGAGGCCTGGTGTGCTACAGGTCATAGGGCTTCAGGACAGGATTTAGCAACTGAACAATAAATACATACATCTGATTATAACAGACTGAATTATGGGAAAGACATGTTCAACAGAGTCTGTTGTCATGTAATTTGAAACTGTCAATAAAAACTGTCAGTCCACATCTACCTAGATGGATATGTAGCCCTATGTTGAAAACCCCCATACTTCATCATTCTGACACCAGTGCCTCTCTTAACTTGGCCTACAGCTCACCTGAGGTGTTCTTTCTGTTCTTTCCTTAACTTGTTTTTGCTCTGGGTAAGGTCTTAGATTCTTCTTTTTGTCCTTATCAGGAACTGAGGCCAAGAGCGAGGGTCCTCTTTGACTCTCTCCAAATCCAGTAGCAATAAAGTGACCCCTAACTTCTAATCATGAAGAATAAACTTTAAATATTTCTCTAAAATTTCCATATAAATCATTAACATGAAACTTAAAATAGAGATAAGATACAATGTATTATTCAAAATACCATCTATTGGGCATCAGTATTGAGATGATTTTGAGTTCTGCTAAACTAAATTAAGGTTCCCAGGTGCACTAGTGCTGAAGAACCCACCTGCCAGTGCAGGAGATATGAGACGTGGTTTCAATCCTTGGATTGGGAAGATTCTCTAGAACATGGCATGGCAACCCACTCCAGTATTCTTGTCTGGAGAATCCCACGGACAGAGAAGCCAGGAAAGCTGAAGTTCATAGGGTCTCAAAGAGTCAGACACAACTGAAGCGACTTAGCAAGCACACAAGCCAAGTTAATTTTCCTCTTGGACCTCTGTTCATCACAGGTTCAACATATACTGAGGGCAAGGAAGTCTGACTATATGCTCTATAATTCTTTTGCATGTAAACTCATAAACCTTCTTTGCCCTGAATTACTAACATTTTTAGATATCTACAAAAAGTATTTAAAATTTTTCTTGAAAACAGAAATATTTAAATCAGTGAACTAAAATGCATTTCTTTCCAATAAGATTCTTAGAAAAGGAGCTTTGGAAGTATAACTCACATAGACAATAATTAGTTATTAATTAATATGATATACAGTTGATAGCTGATAATATAAGTGATTTAATTTAATTTAATTTTTTTAAGATTTCACATACAAGAATACTGTTTCATATTTTTCTTCCTCTGGATTATTTTACTTGATGAAATGCCGTCTGGGTGCATCCATTTTAGCTCAAATGACATAATTTCCTTCTTGTTTTAAGGCTGAATAACATTTCTTTTTATATATGTGTATATGTGTGTGTGAATGTAACTCACATTTACTTTACTCATTCATCTAAGGTTGTTTTCATATTTTGATTGTAATGTATAATACTACAAGAACATTGGGTATAGATACCTCTTCAATAACTTGTTTTTGTTTCCTTTGGATATATACCCAGGAGTGGGATTGATGGATCACATGGTAGTTCTTTTCTAATTTTTGGAGGAGCCTCCATAGTTTTCCATAGTTACTGTACCAATTCACCTTCCCACCAACAGAGTATAAGTGTTCTATTTCCTCTGCATCCTCACCTTTATTTGTTATCGTCTATTTTTGATAACAGCCATCCAAACAAATGTGAGATGATATTTCATTTTTGTTTTGCATTTCTCTTATGATTGGTGATGTTCAGAAATGTATCGGCCATTTGCATGTCTTTGTTGGAAAAGAGTAAGATACTGTGTCCCAGTTTTAAATTGGGTTATTTGATTTTTTGTTTTTTCTGAGTTGTATATGTTCCTCATGTACTTTGACTATTAACCCTTTATTGCCTATGTCGTTTGCAAACATTTTCTCCCACTCTGTAGGATGCCTTTTCATTTTGTTGATGGTTTCCTTTGCTGTGACAGCATTAGTTTCTTATAGTTTAAATTTTCTTCCATTACCACATATCAGAGCTGATTTAGGAAGACAGCAGGAAACCTTGGGCTGTTGTTCATTCTGCTTTCTTCTGCCTCAGCATCTCCTACAAACCCTTAGGTGTTGGATAGGTTGGAGAAGGCAGAAAAAAGAAGAATAATGAGATGAAATGGTTTGTCCTTACTTAGCGCTCTATAAAATTATCTCAGTTATTAAACATCCTCTGTTATAAAATGTACCCAAACACTGACTTAAGACAAATCTGTGGAACCTTGTCCCCAGCACCAGTGAGTTCCTTATCATTCCTGTTCCAGATAGTACACCTTCAATTATTTTCTCCCAGGTTGCCTTTGTCCCACAAGCAACTTCTTTGATGCAAATTTTTAAGAATAACTTAAATTTGTTTCTTCACTGCTCATTTGACACAGAGGAAAATTTATGTTTTCTTTCTCTACCAAATTACAAAGTTTCTTGACAAATTGCTACTGAAATTTCTTAAAAAATAGTTGATAATTTAAATAATTTTCTTCTCCCATCCACTGCTAATATACAATCAATAGAGACTAATAAGGTAATATTTCAATGAATATATTCAGCTTTAATTTTTAGCATTTCCTCAGTTTCACTTAATACTTGATACCAGTAGTTTGCTTCTCCTTTTACCCTTTGATCATTATATAATCAATTTCCTTACAGAGTAAATGTTAAAAGAAAGTTTAAAAAAAAAAAAACTGCAGAAATTTTCATATAAACCACTGTATAAGTCAGACATTTTCAAGAGAGAAAGTTCTTATTGTTTCCTTAACTAAGTAAAATTTTGCTTTAAAGATTCTTTTACATAAGCTTGACATTAAATTGCTGGTTATTATTAACAAAGAATAATCCATCTAACATACAAATAGAAACTTAAGAAAATGTATTTTAGTAAATTGTAAGTAAAAAGAATTGTCTTGAAAACATGTTAAAACAGAAAGATAGAGTATTATATCAATTATTCAGCTAAACTCAGTTGTCAGTCTTTCTCAAGGGAGAGTATAGTTTCATGCTTAGAGAGAGTGTACTGTCTGAAGTCCATTAAAATTATAAATATGTATTTAAATTATTGTCCATTAGAAGATACTATCATATTTTCAAAATGATTATGTTAAAAAGTTTTAGTATAGTTGTTATTTAAATAAATATTGTGATATTATGTTACCAAATGATTATTTGTAAATACTGTTTAAAAATTTTTACAGTTTAATTTATTAGGGTAGAAGAAAGGAAAAAACCACAAATCAGTTTTGCAGGATGAATGAATAGATAAGTGATAGATGAGTTAGATCTAAGATATATAGATCTATAGATCTGAGAAATTTAGCTAGACTTGAAAGCAACATAAAGGTATTTTCCATAAATGAATTATGACTAATAAATCAAATAAAGAGGAATCAGCTCTATTCAAATTTTCAGTACAACTGCTACTACTTTTCTCTAGATAGTAACATTATTCACATTTTGTTCTTGATTCTTCTTAGTGCTACTCATACCACATACTAAAGATTATATATTAAAGCTATTAAAGTTTAATTGATAAAATATAAGAAATAGATTTTATAGTTAAACATCTAGAGAAATTTCATATGTTTTCAGACTTCCAGAAAATGACATGGATTTAAGTAAGATTATATCACTCAGTTGTGTCCAACTCTTTGCGACCCCATGGACTATAGCCTGCCAGGCTCCTCTGTCCATGGGAATTCTCCAGCAAAGAATACTGGAGTGGGTTGCCATTTCCTCCTCCAGGGGATCTTCCCAACTCAGGGACTGAACTCAGGTCTCCTGCATTGCAGGCAGATTCTTCACCATCTGAGCCATCAGGGAAGCCCTATATAAATGTAAAACATATATAAATCAGCAAGACAAGCATTTTTTTAACCCACTTTTTTGTCAGCAACTACTATTTTATTATTCAAGAGTAGATCATTGCAGACGAACCATCACATCAATGACAAGACTCTAAAACTTCACTATCAGAGCAAGGATGAAATATAGTATTTCAATCCTGGAGGAGAAATAATTCAATAATTTATATAGTACTAAAAGTTTCTGTTATCAAATATTATATCATCAAATTATAAGTAGAGATGCAAGGTTATCCCTTGTACTTTACTTCAAATACTCATGAATATGACTTACAGTCCACCTTTTAAATCTTTCTTAATACAATGTATTCTGTGCTCATGTACTCCGTTGTGACTGACTCTTTGTGACCCCATGGAATGTAGCCCACAAAGCTCCTCTTCCATGAAATTTCCCAGATGAGAATACTGGAGTGGGTTGTGTATTCTACTCCAGATTATCTTCCCAACCCAGGGATACAGTCTGTATCTCCTGTGGCTTTTGCATTGCAGGCAGAATCTTTAACCCCTGAGCCATTGGGGAAGCCCCATATAATATTTTAAAATAAGACAATTTAATAACAAATTACAAAAAAGTTTTTCTGATAATCTTTTTTTTAATGTACTATCTAAAAGTTTATCATCTTAACAAATCTACCTTCAACTTTCCATTCTTTAAAAAATTAGCACATCTTGTAACTTTCTTTTACTATACAAATTTTGTCCTTTCTACTGGAGCTAACATTTGTTTATGATGATTACCTTGTTCTGACTTTTCTCACATAATTGAAAAGAAAAAGGAGTTACATTTTTATCATGATATATTCTTGGTTTACACTTCTTTAATATAACTGATGTCAAAATGTATATCATGAAGAAAAGTAGATGATATTGATAATTAACAAGGTTAATTTTCCTAGTGTACAAAAGGCTTGTTAACACTTTTGTAACTGTTAAAAATATTAAAGTTGTTACATTTATTTTTTGAGATGTAAGTTAATAAAAAAGCTATCAAAGGTCAGAGTTTTATTTGAAAAATAAAGAAGTCCATATGACTATCAGTTATTTGATCACTGTCCCCAAAATTAAGCACAAAACCTTAAAAACTCACGATTCACATTTATACTTTGCAGTGTCAGAATTCGGACCAAATATTCAATAAACACAAGACACTTAAGAAATCAGGATCAAATATTCAATGAATTCAAAAATAGAAATATAACAAGCATTTACAGAGGAAAAGAATACAATTACATATACGAAAAACATCAGTCTAGGTGATTTAATCTTAACACTCCTTATTCTGAGGCTTCGCAGCACATGCCTGATACAAACACAGAATTAGAGTCTTAAAATTTCTATTGTGCTGACTGTTTGTAAGAAGGATGAATGTCATGCTGGCCTCAACAGTGGATCCTAATGGTCTGTGTTGCCAAGTACATCCATATACAGCCCCATTCTACACTGAATGGGCTTCCTTGGTGGCTCAGATGGTAAAAAAAAAAAAAAAAAAAAATCCACTGGCAATGCAGGAGATGTGGGTTCAATCTCTGGGTCAGGAACATGCCCTGGTGAAGGGAATGGCAACCCACTCCAGTATTCTTGCCTGGGAAATCCCTTGGGGGTCACAAAGAGTCAGAATGACTGAGCAATTCAGTTTAGTTCAATTCAGTCACTCAGTCATGTCCGACTATTTTTGACCCCATGGACTGCAGCATGCCAGTCTTCCCTGTCTATCACCAATTCCAGGAGCTTGCTCAAACTCATGTCCATCTAGTTGGTGATGCCATCGAACCAATCTCATTCTCTGTTGTTCTCTTCTCCTCCTGGTTTCAATCCTCCCCACCATTAGGGTCTTTTATAATGAGTCAGTTCCTCCTATCAGGTGGCCAAAGTATTGATGCTTCAGCTTCAGTATCAGTCCTCATTATGAAGCTATCAAACCCTTTTCTGAATTAAAACTAGAACAAATATTTAAAGTTTAAAGACTGTCTTTCTTTTTTTAGATATAGTGGGATCATAATTTAATTAAACCATTTTAAAATGTGCATAAAAACACATGAATTGTGTTACTTGTCTATAAATTTTTATTTTTGTCTTTAACTTTTTAAAATTGAAACATAGTTAATTTAAAATGTGTTAGTCGATTCATATATATATATATATATATATATTTCTAAGGCTGAACACCGAAGAGTTTATGCTTTTGAACTGTGGTGTTGAAGAAGACTCTTGACAGTCCCTTGGACTGCAAGGAGATCCAACCAGTCCATTCTGAAGGAGATCAGCCCTGGGATTTCTTTGGAAGGAATGATGCTAAAGCTGAAACTCCAGTACTTTGGCCACCTCATGCGAAGAGTTGACTCATTGGAAAAGACTCTGATGCTGGGAGGGATTGGGGGCAGGAGGAGAAGGGGACGACTGAGGATGAGATGGCTGGATGGCATCACTGACTCAATGGATGTGAGTCTGAGTGAACTCCAGGAGTTGGTGATGGACAGGGAGGCTTGGTGTGCTGCAATTCATGGGGTCACAAAGAGTCAGACACGACTGAGTGACTGAACTGAAGTGAACTAATTTAAAATGTGTTAGTCAATTCATATATATGTGTGTATATAAATATATATATAAATATATATATATATATATATATATATATATATATAATTTCTGTTTCCTTTCCTGTATAGGTTATTACAAAATATTGACTACAATTCCCTGTGCTATACAGTAAATCCTTGTGGTTCTATTTTATATACAGTAGTGTGTACCTGGTAATCCCAAACTCCTAGTTTATCCCTCCTCCTCCTTCTCTTTTGATAATCATCAGTTCAGTCTGTTCAGTCGCTCAGTCATGTCTGACTCTTTGTGATCCCATGGACTGCAGCACACCAGGCTTCCCTGTCCATCACCAACTCCCAGAGCTTGCTCAAACTCATGTCCATCGAGTCGGTGATGCCATCCAGCCATCTTATCCTCTGTTGTCCCCTTCTCCTCCTGCCTTCAATCTTTCCCAGGATCAAGGTCTTTTCCAGGGAGTCAATTCTTTGGATCAGGTGGCCAAATATTGGAGTTTCAGCTTCAGCATCAGTCCTTCCAATGAATATTCAGGACTGATTCTTTTAGGATGGACTGGTTGGAACTCCTTGCAGTCCAAGGGACTCTCAAGAGTCTTCTCCAATACGACAGTTCAAAAACATCAATTCTTTGACACTCAGCTTTCTTTATAGTCCAACTCTCACATCCATACATGACTACTGGAAAAACCATAGCATTGACTAGACAGACCTTTGTCAACAAAGTAATGTCTCTGCTTTTTAATATGCTGTCTAGGTTGGTCACAGCTTTTCTTCCAAGGAGAAAGTGGTTTTTTTTTTTTTTTTTTTTTTAAATTTTGTGGCTGCAGTCACCATCTGCAATGATTTTGGAGCCCAAGAAAATAAAGTCTTTTACTGTTTCCAATGTTTCCCCATCTATTTGCTATGAAGTGATGGGACTGGATCTCATGATCTTCATTTTTTGATTGTTGAGTTTTAAACCAATTTTTTCACTATGTTTCACTTTAATCAAGAGTCTTTTTATTTTCTTTTCACTTTCTGACATGATGGTGGTGTCATCTGCATATCTGAGCTTATTGATACTTCTCCAGCTTGTGCTTTATCCAGCCTGGCATTTTGCATGATATATTCTTCATGGAAGTTAAATAAGCAGGGTGACAATATACAGCATTGGCATACTCTTTTCCCAGTTTGGAACCAGTCCATTGTTCCATGTCTAGTTCGAACTATTGCTTCTTGGTCTGCATACAGATTGCTCAGGAGGCAGATACGGTGGTCTGGCATTCTCATCTCTTTAAGAATTTTCCACAGTTTGTTGTGATCAACATCGTCAATGGCTTTAGTGCAGTCAATAAAGCAGAAGTTGATATTTTTCTGAAATTCTCTTGCATTTTCTATGATCCAGTGGATGTTGGCAATTTGGTCTCCATTTCCTCTGCCTTTTCTAAATCCTGCTTGAACATCTGGAAGTTCTCAGTTCTCTTACTATTGAAGCAGTACTGATCAATAAAGCACACCCACACTGAATGTAGAACATAACCAACATGATGTTGTAGAAACTATAGTGTGTTTCTTCTAGATTTATGTCATAAAAGCCATTGCAACACTTGCTTTCTCTTGGGTCACTCTCTACTGCGAATACCAAAACTATGACTTGGACACTACAATAACTCAGTGGAAGGATCCATAAATCAAGGGACTGAGCCTTCTTCCAACAGGGACCATGGACTTATTAGTCAGCTATGTTAGTGAGTCATCTTGAAATTGGATCCTCCAGATTCACTAAGCTTTGGGATGATAGTATCTCCAGCTTATATCTAAGCTACAAATTCATGAACGAACCTGAGCCAGAACCAACCAACTATTGAAAGCCTCTTTCAAATACCTGATTGGAAAAATTATGTGATACATTGTTTATTTATTTATTTATTTTATTTAGAGAATGCTTTACTGCTATGTTTTAAGGTAACTTTTACACAACATTAGATAGCTCATGTGTATAGGTATCTCCTGTCTTACTTTCCCATATGGTACACAATTTTATTTTCCATTTTCCATCATAAAATGAAGAAGACTTGGGGGAATGTTAGTGGGTGGATGGTTTGGTGAAGAGAGGTACTAACTTCATTTATGAAGCATTCTAGGAAAGGTATATACATTAAGGTCCATAATATCT
Organism: Oryx dammah; assembly: GCF_014754425.2. Classification (NCBI taxonomy): domain Eukaryota; kingdom Metazoa; phylum Chordata; class Mammalia; order Artiodactyla; family Bovidae; genus Oryx; species Oryx dammah. The sequence continues at coordinate 52,924,937 of NW_024070211.1, forward strand.
TTTACATGATGAGGAATAGATGTGTGTTGCACTTTATCAGTTAAAAGTGTGAAGGTGGTGTGAAAAAAGAAGATTCTACTTTAGGTGAGGAAGACCACATGAGATGAATTCCTCTTAGACACAATAAATTGGTTACAAATTATTCTTTTCACCTATTATTTTTAAGAAATGGCCTAATAGTCAAAGCCACGGCTACCACACACCTGTCTATTATGAAACTATGGATAAACTTGATCCCTATTCATCAAAAAAAGAAAGAAAATGTGCCAGTGAAAGTTATGTAGATAACAGCATAAAGTTTCCCAGAAAATAGAAATATAAATGCTGAAAATGTTTGCTACAGAACAAAGATTACATATCTTATATACTTTCTCAATAACTCTAAATGCCAGAAGATAATTCAATACTATTTACACAACTTTTGAAAAGTTATAGAGGGGCCAAGAATGTATATTCAGCCATATTGTCTTTTGTTTTGGAAGTCAAAAGAATACAGGTTTGTCTTTCAGACTCAGAAATCATTCAAGTCACTTTGTTGAAAGCAATACATAAAGACATGTACAATTAATGAAATGACTGTGAAAAAAAACAATTGAAAAACTGTGACAGAAAAAATCAGGAAATAAGCATTATAATTACAGAAATAAAATTGAGTTTAAATTATCTTTACAAAAGAAGTAACAAAATTAATAGCACATGTTAAAAGAGGAAAGAGTTGAGTCGATTAATGAAATATTTGTACTGTATTGCCTCTATTGGAAGTTGCTTTCATATACTTAAACATATGATACATGCTTTCAAAGTCAAATTTAGAGAAGAAAGTTACTAACACCTGTTATTTGATTTTTTTGTACCGTTTTATAATTACATTATTGAACATTTAACATAACTTTTACTGATCTTTGCTTTTATTGCAGCTTCTGTTTGAAATTGTCTCTATTCACCAAGACTACACTTATGTACAGGAATGTAAGTCCTAAATATCAAACACTAAAATTAACTTAGATAATTGTGACTGTGGCCCAGATCATGAGCTCCTTACTGCAACATTCAGACTTAAATTGAAGAAAGTAGGGAAAAGTAATAGGCCATTCAGGTGTGACCTAAATAAACTTCCTTATGATTATATAGTGGAGGTGACCAATAGATTCAATGGGTTAAATCCAGTAGACAGAGTGCCTGAAGAACTATGGACAGAGGTTCATAACACTGTACAGGAGGCAGTGGATCAAAACCATCCTAGTGAAAAGGAAATGTAAGAAGGCAAAATGGTTATCTGAGGAGGCCTTACAAATAGCTCAGAAGGGAGAAGAGTGAAAGGCAAAGAAGAAAGGGTAAGATATACCTAACTGATTGCAGAGTTGCAGAGAATAGCAAGGAGAAATAAGAAAGCCTTCCTCAGTGATCAAGGCAAAGAAGTAGAGGAAATCAATAAAATGGGAAAGACTATATATCTCTTTAAGAAAATTGGAGATACCCGGGGAACATTTCATGCAAAGATGGGCACAATAAAGGACAGAAAGTGTAAGAACCTAACAGAAACAGAAGAGATTAAGAAGTGGCAAGAACACACAGAAGAGCTATGCAAAAAAGTCTTAATGATCCAGATAACCATGATGGTATGGTCACTCACCTAGTGCCAGATATCCTGGAGTGCAAAGTCAAGTGAACCACAGGAAGCAGTACTACTAACAAGGCTAGTGGAGGTGATGAAATTTCAGCTGAGATATTTCAAATCCTAAAAGGCAATAATGTTAAAATATTGCACTTGATATGCTGGCAAATTTGGAAAATTCAACAGTGGCCAAAGGACAGGTAAAGGTCAGTTTTCCTTCCAATCCAAAAAAATGGGCAATGGCAAAGAATGTTCAAACTACCACACAATTGCACTCATCTCACATGCTAGCAAAGTAATGCTGAAAATCCTTCAAGCTAGGCTTCAACTGTACATGAACTGAGAACTTCCAAATATAAAAACTGGATTTAGAAAAGGCAGAAGTGGTGGTCCAGTGGCTGTCTCCATGCTTAAAATGAAAAGGGCCTTGGTTCCATCCCTGGTCAGGGAACTAGATCCCACATGCTGCAGCTAAGAATTTACATGCCACAACCAAAAGATCCTGCATGCTACAACAAAGATTTCATGTGCTGCAACCAAGAAAAGGCAGAGGAACAAGAGATCAACTTGCCAACATTTTCTGGATCATAGAGAAAGCAAGGGGGTTCCAGAAAACCATCTGATTCTGCTTCATTGATTACAACAAAACCTATGACTTTGTGGATCACAACAAACTGTGGAAAATTCTTAAAGAGATGGGAATACCAGACTACCTTATCTGCCTCCTGAAAAACCTGTATGCAGGTCAAGAAGCAACAGGTAAAACCAGACATAGAACAATACACTGGTTCCAAATAGGGAAAGGAGTACATCAAAGATATATATTGTCACCCTGCTTATTTAATGTTAATACAGAGTACAGTATGCAAAATGCCAGATTGGATGAAATAGAAGCTAGAATCAAGATTTCTGGGACAAATATCAACAACCTCAAATAGGCAGGTGATACCACCCTAAGGCAGAAAGTGAAAAGGAAATAGTCTCTTGATGAAAGTGAAAGAGGAGAGTGAAAAAAACTGGCTCAAAACTCCATATTCAAAAAATGATGATCATGGCATCTGGTCCCATCACTTCATGGCAAATAAATGGGGAAACAGTGAGAGACTATTTTCTTGGGCTCCAAAATCACTGCAGATGGTGACAGTGGCCATGAAATTAAAAAACACTTGCTTCTTGGAAGAAAAGCTATGATAAACTTAGACAGCATATTAAAAAGTAGAGACATTACTTTGCTGAAAAAGTCCATCTAGTTAAATCTATGGTTTTTCCAGTAATCATGTATGGATGTAGAGTTGGACCATAAATAAAGCTGAGTGCTGACTAATTTTGAACTTTGGTATCAGAGAAGACTCTTGAGAGTCCTTTGGACAGCAATGAGATCAAACCAATCAATCCTAAAGGAAATGTGTCATGAATATTTATTGGAGGGACTGATGCTGAGGCTGAGGCTCCAGTACTTTGACCACCTGATGTGGAGAGCTGACTCATGATGCTGGGAAAGATTGAAGGCAGCAGGAGAAGGGAACAACAGAGGACAAGATGGTTGGATGGCATCATCAACTTGATGGACATGAGTATGAGCAAGCTCCAGGAGACTGTGAAGAACAGGGAAGGAAGCCTGGCGTACTACAGTCCATGGGGTTGCAAAGATCAGACAGGACTGTGTGACTGAACGACAACAATAACTTTAGGGTGATGTGGTAAGTGGAAATGCATTGACACACATCTTTTCATCCACCCAGCCAGTTTGTGTCTTTTGGTTGGTGCATTTAATCCATTTACATGTAAGGTAATTATTAATCATATGTATGATTCTATTACTATTTTCTTAATTACTTTGGACTAATTTTTTGTAGACCTTTTCCTTCTCTTGTTTCCTGCCTAGAGAAATTCCTTTAGCATTTATTATAAAGCTGTTTTGCTGGTGTTGAATTCTCTTAGCTTTTGCTTGTCTGTGAAACTTTTTATTTCTCCATCAAATCTGAACAAGAGTCTTGCTGGGTAGACTATTCTTAGTTGTAGGTTCTTCCTTTTCATCCCTTTAAATGTATTGTGGCAAGAATGGGCATTTTAATTAAATAACAATGAGGAGCTATACCATGAAGCACATAATACCATTTGGAAGTTTAGGCACTAAAAATTCAGATAATGGTAAAAGCACTCTGCCATGATATTCTTTTCCAGATTGGCAACACTTTAGCATTATTCACTGGTATGTTTCTAGCAAAGAACACAGTCATGCTACACTACAGAAGTTAAATACTGTATGTATTTGTTAAGATTATTGGAAAATAATTTGAAAAGGGAAGACAGAACATGACATAGGAGAGGGTTACAATATTTATTTTTATACCTCCTTCTTTTGCCATTTTAGTATTTTTTAGTATGTTGGAATATTTTGAAAATAAGCTTTGGAAAATTATAATTTATGAGTTTGAGCAGACTTCATTTCCGCTTAGAACTATGCTATGGCACTCACAATTAAAATTCATTTCATGTTAAAAATGTTTTCATAAAAAGCTTTTAATATAGTTGCATATATCAATCCCAAAGTTAAGTTTGGTAAATCTTTATGACACATTTATAAGCAGTATGAATATAAGTAAGCACAATTTCAACCACAGAGACAGTCCCTCTATATGAGAAGTTAGTTTTAAAAAGGGAGCTTGTGCAATATTTTCTTCTATTTTCTATTCCTGAGTTTCTCTTCTCATTGTTTTTACTTTATATTTCATTGCTCTAATGTTTCTGTGACTGAAGCTATGAAATTTCTAGTTTGGATGAGTTTATACACTCCATACTTGATGAAAATAAAGCTGAATACTAGTTCTGAAACATCATTGTTCTATCCAGAAAATAATTTTACCCAATTTATCAGTCTGTATAAAATCTAAGGCACCATTGTTAGCAGATAACAAGCTTTTAAAAATTACATATTAGTATATATATATAATACATACTAAAATATATATTATTATATAATTTGTCATGTTTATTGTATATGCTATAACTTATATGTCATATAATCTAATTTATATACAACTGTACATATAATGGGCTTCCCTGGTGGCTCAGATGGTAAAGAATCTGTCTGCAACACGAGAGACCTGGATTCAATCTTTGCATTGGGAAGATCCCCTGAAGGAGGGCATGACAATCCACTCCAGTATTCTTGACTGGAGAATCCCCATGGACAGAGGACCCTGGCAGGCTACACTCCATGGGGTCACAAAGAGTTGGACATGACTGAGCAACTCAGCACAGTGCATATATTTAATATCGGACCTCTGAATTCTTTGCAAGTCATCTAATTCAGATTTCTCATGCTGTGGATATTAGAGGAACCAAGTAGATCAATGTGGTTATGACACATGCTTCAGTTTCTATTTCTAAGGAAAAGCAATACTTAAAATTATATAACTATAAACAATCAGGAAGAGTATTTCAGCAGTTATTGATGAATTTATTTATAAGTTGATATATTAGTCAACTGAAACTAACAGCTTTGGTGAGTTTTACTATAACACCAGGTATTTTTTGTTTGTTTGTTTTGTTTTGTTTTAACATAACTCTAGGGCTTCCCTGGTGACTCAGATGGCAAAGAATCTGCCTGAAATACAGGAAACCCAGGTTAGATCCCTGGAGGAAGATCCCCTGAAGTAGGAAATGGCAACCCATTCCAGTATTCTTTTTGTTTCTGTGCAACTCCATTCTCTGAAATTCCATGGACAGAGGAGCCTGGTGGGCCACGGTTCATGGGTTGTAAAGAGTCGGACATGACTGAGCAACTGACACTTTTACCATAACAAAATTTTAAGTGCTGTTATTCATAGTTATAGGCTTCCTTGGTGGGTCAAACAGTAAAGAATGCATCTGCAATGTGGGAGACCTGGGTTTGATCCCTGGGTTGGGAAGATCCCCTGGAGGAAAGCATAGCAACCCACTCCAGTATTCTTGCCTGGAGAATCCCCATGGACAGAGAAGCCTGGCTGGCTACAGTCGGGGTCACAAAGAGTTGGACATGACTGAGTGACTAAGCACACACATTTATAGTTATATATTGTTTATTAGAGACAGTGTTAAAAACTAAAAGCTTAAATACTACTAAACCAAGGAGGGGGAAAAGACTAGATTCCTGCTTTCCATTAGGATTTAATAAGTTATAGCTATAGATAAACTACCACTGAAACAATTTAGATAAAATGAGTAATCCTTCTGGTGATGAAGACGCTAGTGGCATAGAATTAGGCAACTTACTTTAAAAATCTGGAACATTGGTCAATGTCTACAAAACAACTGCCTTTAGACATTAGAGCAATAAGCAGTGTGGAACTGTGGTCTCTGGGAGAAAGAAAACAAATCAGATGACTCCTCTAGTGATCATTCTAGCTTTTGGTTCATAGAAAAATTTTGAATCATAAAAAAGAGATGGGAACTCAAGCAGAGAATAGAGCTCTCATTGAATTAAGAAGACAGAGAGCAAAATGGCTAAAATATTTGTTGTGAAGTACTAGAGAGAATAGAGTTGCATAGAAACAAATAAAATAACAATAAGAAAGGGAACTTCAAAAACCTGCTGTGTTCCCCTCAGTCTTGTCTTTATATTGATTTGCATATGTGTTTGGTGATATTACATGAGTGAGTAAAGATCAAATGCCAGGGAGCTATAGATTGAACAATTCTTGAAATATACACAGGGCTCAGAGATGTTTAAATTCCATCCAGACTGAGAGACCTTGATAAACCACTAAGTGATCCTTGGAAACCTTGATGAATCCCTGAGTCTTAGAAATTTAAAAAGAGTCCACCTTAGTATTAAATATAAACTAGCACTGGTATACCCTAGATCCATGCTAATAAAGCATAAAGTAGATCTGAAATTATCAAAGGCAGAAAATGATATCCAAACATTCCATAATGGAATATAGTGTCCAATTGGAAATCCAGGATCCAATAAAAAAAATACCACACATGTAAAAAGCAGTGTACAAAAGAGTTGAACATATTTAAAGGACATAGAGGGCAAAAAAAGCCTCAAATTTTATTTTCATCATATCTTTTAAAACCTTAAGTGTAAATGCATTATGTGACTTTTACTTGATTCTGCTTCAAGTGAACGATAAACAAAAGTATGTATGTTGAGAAAAATTGAAATATAAATATTGATAAGAGTATTGGTTATTATTAGCAACTAATATTAGTTTTCTCAGATGTGATAATGTCATTATCATTATGTAATAATTTAATATTTTGAATTTAATATTTTAAATTGCACATAAAGAAATTAATGATGATATCACAAAGTATAATAAAAAGAATAAAGAAAAAATACTTTAACATTTGTTGAATACAGACAGTGGACTGATATTCACAGTACTGTATATAATGTTATATATTGATATTCAAAGTACTTTCAATTTTTAAAAGAAATACTTAAATGTTTAATTAAAAATGGAAAAATAAAATAAATAAAAATAAAATGAACAGGAATAAATAAGAAATAAAATTAAAATATGTGCTATTATAATTTGTTCTTTATTGAGAATACAGAGGAAGTTTTCACATAGAGGCATACGGTGGGCTGAGCCTTTTCAGGGAAAATGCCATTCTAGAGTAAAATTTGGCAACAATATACCCTTCATTGCCTTGCACTCTGTGCTCTTTTAATTTTCCTTCTACTTTCTGAAATGTGACATGCTCTTTCCCATTTGGGGATATTGAATTTTGTCATATATTTTCTGAGACCTCTCCTCTCCTCTGCTTCCACTCCTAAATCTACCTGATCAGCTAAGTCTTACATTTCTTGCTGGTTAATTTCTTTTCATGTTTAAAGACAGTTCAAATGGTTCTTCCTTAATCTTCTCAAATTCACACATGCTAGGTGAGGTTATTTTGTCAGATGCTCTTGTCACATCCCTCTCCCTTCAGGTTATTACTGAAGTTTTGATACACATTTTAATGTTTTCTTAAGTGTTAAAAATTGATCTCATACTAAGATGTAAGCTCCAAAGGGGTGTTGCCAGAGAATAGAATTGTCACTTATGCATCATAGGTACTCAAAATATATTTTAAAGATGAGTAAAAGGAAAACCACATTAAGATTATAAAATGTGATTTTGAAAGAAATGATAATTTTGCATTCCTCATTTTTCAGATTATATAACTGATAAATATGCCTTCAACTTTAAACTTTATACTCCAAAATATTTGCTAACAATTCAACAGCTCACCTTTCCTTTTGTGGAGTCATTGAGAATTATAACACCATGGAGTCTAGGATAGAAAAATGATCAATTGTAAATCCCCAAATGAGGCAAGCATCCAATCCAGGATTGTTCCAACTGGTAAAATTCTGATGTGTTTGTTTATCTTCTTAATACCTTTAAACATACAGTGTGAAGGTCTGTTGATTGTATTGATCATAGAGCATCCTGTGGAGTTTTGTGTTACTCCCTACCAAATAATAGGCTCACCTTGAAAATGTGAGGGTCAAGACATGGTAAAGGTTAAAACTTCTTGACTGACAAGCATTTATTTATTTATGAGATTAAGTTTCCACTAAGTCATTGTCACTTATTTTCTTCTGCCAAATGCTATAAAATTGTCCAAAAACCATAGCAATTGAATGAAAATAAGGAACAGAAATAAATCAAATGAAATCATAAGAGAACTGCAAAGATAATCAGATATCTTTTGAAGGAATATTGCATCTTATATTTATTTAATATGATATTAAATAAATATCTTTTCTCTCCAGATATTCATATTTTCTAAAATCCAAATTACAATTATTAAATGCTTTTGCATAGTGGTATAAAATTACATAAAGTCTTTGCAAAGTTGATCATATCAATTTTTTTTCCCCCCTCAGAAAAATTCTGGAATCTGACTGTGAGGTCACTTGAGACATCATTTACAAGATTCAAAAAGGTTTTCCTAAGGCCTATTTTAAAAAATCTAATTGGATATCTCTTTTATTTATGTCCTCTTTTATTTATGTCCTAAAACTACATAAATAAATAAAACATAGTAGTGAATTACAGAATCTGATTTCAATTAGAGATACATGTAAGGCTGCAACAGTTTTTTTGTGTGGTTTTTTGTTTGTTTTTTGGCTTCTTTGTTTTAGTGTTTATTTTTGTTTTTTAAGATTTAGGAAAAATGGCTGCCCATTCTGACTGTGACTCCTTATAGAATAATGCATTCATATGGCTGGATTTCTGTGCTCTGAGCAGGCAGGATTATCGCTAACTTCCAGAGCAAATTATACATCTATACTAACTTCATGGTTGTCATTCTGGTGAACATATGTTTATATGATTACAGAAGTAGGAAATGTGATTGGAAAGTATCTATAATAATGTGCAGCTTCATACTGTATTCCAAAGGGGCAGATTAAAGTAGTTACTTTAAAAATCCATAAACAATTTAATAACAAATATTTTCATAAGTCAGTTTCAGAACTCATCATACCTATCGAAAGGAATAAAGCAAATTAATTTCAACATCCAGTTCAGTTCAGTTGCTCAGTCATGTCCGACTCTTTGCGACCCCAGGAATCGCAGCATGCCAGGCCTCCCTGTCCATCACCATCTCCTGGAGTTCACTCAGACTCATGTCCATCGAGTCAGTGATGCCATCCAGCCATCTCATCCTCTGTCGTCCCCTTCTTCTCCTGCCCCCAATCCCTCCCAGCATCAGAGTCTTTTCCAATGAGTCAACTCTTCGCATGAGGTGGCCAAAGTACTGGAGTTTCAGCTTTAGCATCATTCCTTCCAAAGAAATCCCAGGGCTGATCTCCTTCAGGATGGACTGGTTGGATCTCCTTGCAGTCCAAGGGACTCTCAAGAGTCTTCTCCAACACCACAGTTCAAACGCATCAATTCTTCGGCACTCAGCCTTCTTCACAGTTCAACTCTCACATCCATACATGACTACTGGAAAAACCATAGCCTTGACTAGACGGACCTTAGTCGGCACAGTAATGTCTCTGCTTTTGAATATGCTATCTACGTTGATCATAGCTTTCCTTCCAAGGAGTAAGCATCTTTTAATTTCATGGCTGCAGTCACCAGCTGCAGTGATTTTGGACCCCCCAAAAATAAAGTCTGACACTGTTTCCACTGTTTCCCCATCTATTTCCCATGAAGTGATGGGACCAGATGCCATGATCTTCATTTTCTGAATGTTGAGCTTTAAGCCAACTTTTTCACTCTCCACTTTCACTGTCATCAAGAGGCTTTTTAGCTCCTCTTCACTTTCTTCCATAAGGGTAGTATCATCTGCATATCTGAGGTTATTGATATTTCTCCTGGCAATCTTGATTCCAGCTTGTGTTTCTTCCACTCCAGCGTTTCTCATGATGTACTCTGCATATAAGTTAAACAAGCAGGGTAACAAGATACAGCCTTGACGTACTCCTTTTCCTCTTTGGAACCATTAGCCAAATAATTGACCTTCAAACAAAGGCACCTAAATGTTCAGACAGCAATAAAATAGAAAATCAAGAAAATAAAAAAAAACTATACTCACTCATACAATATGGCAGAATAGTCTTTTTTATTCTCTCCAAATTTAAAAAGGCTGACTTTAAGTTTGAAGACTTAACTCCCAAAATACTTATGCTGACCAAATTATACATGAATGATCTGTCATACTTTAATGCAGCAACAACTTCAACATAATATCTTCATTTTGTGTGATTCATCTTCATTTCTATATAAATGCACAGTAAATAATTTAATCCCTTTATATTCATGCATTCAATCATTCATTTGATCTTTTATTCATTCTTTCATAGCAAATCTCCTGAAAGCAACCAGTGTGGCTAATATAAATTTGAAGTTTTAATTTAATTCAATCTGGACCAGGATTTACATTGCAGAAAGTAAATTTTTTCTAGTGGAAGGCAATATTCAGTTCAGTTCAGTTCAGTTCAGTTCAGTCACTCATGCATCTGATTCTTTGCGACCCTGTAGACCACAGCATGCCAGGCTTCCTTGTCCATCACCAACTCCCAGAGTTTACTCAAACTCATGTCCATTGAGTCAGTGATGCCATCCAACCATCTCATCTTCTGTCATCCCCTTTTCCTTCTGCCTCAATCTTTCCCAACATCAGGTTCTTTTCAAATGAGTCAGCTATTTGCATCAGGTGGCCAAAGTATTGGAGTCTCAGCTTCAACATCAGTCCAAGGCAGTATGCTGATCTTCTTGTACAAATTTCCCCACTGAATTGTAGATCATTATTTCCCTAAATGCTTGAGAAACAGGAAACTATCAGATTCCTAGATGATGAATTAAGCTCATGAAAATCTAATTTTAGCCAAAAGCCCATGAAAAGAATTATTAATAAAATGCATAAAGAAATAACAATGTTCATATATTTTGAATCTGTTGCTTTGCTATGAGCAGCATAGTGATAAACAGCTTGAACATAATAATCAGTCAAAGCCAAATTTGAATAAAAGCTCTACTGCTTAATAGCCATGTCATCTTACACAGAACCCTTCACTTTTCTAGCCCAGATTTCCCAAATTATAAATAGAATTTTAAGTACTTTTCTCACTGGACTGTTCCAAAACTTCAAATTTGTTATGAAAGCAAAGATAAAATAAAAATGAGTGCCTGAAATAGATTATCGATAATAGATTATGATAAGGATATTGATGCTGATGACAAGTAAGCAATCAGAAATTCTGGGAAAATTAAGAAAATATAAACAGTGAGGAAGATATATAAATCAAAAGAAGCACAAGGGGGAAAGAAATCCTGGAAATTGAATAGAATAATTAATTTTTCACCCAGAACCCAGGACAACTCCTAATCTGAGAGCAGAAGAAACTGCTGTTGGAATCTTTATTTTGCCTTCAATTTTGAAAGTTAGTTTTTGTGAATACAAGATTCTTAGTTGTTAGTTCTTTTTTATCTTTCTTCACTTTCTCAAAATTTAGACTTAAATTGGTAGGTAAATCTAACAGCTAAAAATTGCTTATCTAAATTAAGAGATTGAATAAATTACATACTTAAATAAAAGAAAAATATTCTTATGGCAATAGATTTCCTCAAATATGTTTTAAATGATTATAATAACATTGTAAAATTTAAGCTAACAAGAACTAATAAACAATGTTGGGTCCAGAAAACAGTGTCATTCAAAATTTTTAAATTACAATGGTTGAAGCTGAAAGATCAGAGGAGATTTTTAGAATAGAAAATTAAAACACTAGGTGGACTATACACTAGACTGTATAGTTCATGGGGTTGCAGCATCTGACAGGACTGAGGAACTCTCACTTTCACTTTTAGGTAGAGTAAGCATTTGAAAGAAAGTAATTATCTGCCATACATTGTAAAACTATATCTACCTTGTGAAACAGAGAAAAAGAGATAATGGTAACACTCATAGCTAAGATTCATTGTTCCTAATTGCTAGGAAATGAATTAAGTATTTTAGCTAATAACATTTAATTTTCAGGAAAAATCCTTGGATCAGTGACTTTTCACAAACTCTACTTTGTAAGTGAAGATACTGGGCCATGTAAAGTTCAAGTAACTTGCACAAAACCAGCAAGTAACTGTTGCAGCAACCATTTAATCCAACACATTATATACTCTCTCTCTCTCTCTCACACACACACACACCACACACACACACACACACAGTAACATGCACACAAATTTTAACAGAAAAGCTATGATTGGAAAACACAGACCTGAAGAAAACATACTTATCAATTTTTATGAAAATAAGATTAACTAGAACCAGAAAATGCCTTAGGGTACTTATAACTCTCTCAGATTTTCACCTTTTGAATGTTGTGACTATATGGTCCACAATCTTAAGAAAATCCAAGTGATAAATTCAGGATATATTATCCCTCTGTCTACCTTCTTATCTATCTATCTGTCTATGTTTCTATTTGTTTCCAAGTAAGAAAAGATCCTGTATGCCCACAGTGCAAATAAGCTCCTGCACCACAGCTATAGAGCCTCCTCTGGTCTAGCACCCTGGACCCGCAAATACTGAACCCCGTGCCACAACTACTGAAGCCTGCACACCCTAGAGCCTCTGCTCTACAACAAGAGTAGCCATCACAATGAGAATCTGAGCACCGTAAGTAAGAGAGTAGGCCCAGCTCACCACAACTAGAAAATAAACCTGTGCAGCAAAGATTCATACAGTCAAAAATAAATTAATAAAATTGTTTTTAAAAAGAGAATTGTTCACTGCAGTGTCTCAAATACAAGTAAAAATATGTTGAGAGTCAAAGGGTACTTAAATATAGTCAATCAATTTTTGCTAAAACTGTCAAAATAGGACCAGTAAATGTGACTTTTTATGTGAGGTTGTTGTGTGTTTGACATTTTAACTTGAAATTATGTTTACTGACATTTCCCAGAGAAAAGCAACAGATACTGAAGAGTCATAATTTTGAATCAGTGATTATATGGTATATATTTTCTCACATGACTGATTCTCAGAGTTGTTATTTGATACAAAGTTAATATCAAAGAATATAGAGAAATTTATAAAATTTTTGTTTGGTTGTTCTTAATTAAAAAAAAAAAGTTCATTCTTAAGAAAAAGCTTACCTAAAACATTTCTGCTTATAGAAAACTATGGTAAATTATACTGTTTTATTTGCTTTTTGCTTTTCTTGTGTTTATTTGTGGAGTTACATTTTTCTTACAAAGGTCTAAGAATGGAAATTGGTCAATAAAGTGTGAGTTTAGAAACAATGGATGATACAATGAAAACCTGCATTTTTTGAATATAAGACCTAAACACTATGCTTTAATTTGTATATGTTTACTTATGTGGGATAGTTATCTATTTTTGCAAAAGATATTACAAAAATAAGCTCAAGAGCATTTAATAGAAATTAATAAAATTCATCTTAACTCTATAGAGTTAAAAAAATTATTTAAAGGGAGAAATGAGTAAATTTGAAAAACAACCGTTAATCCTAAAAAAATATATATCATAAATGATATACTACATTTGCAACATTATTTACAATATTTTACTATTTACCAAAATGTGTAACCAATGTTATATGTTAAGGGACAAAGATTAATAATGTATAGTCTCCATCCATAAGGAAACATCAGATTTTATGTCTCCTGAATTTGTTGTTGCTATGTGGGCAATTCTTTTCTTCTTCTCATTTTAAAACAAACTCAACACAAATTGAAAGTTAAGTTAGGATAAGAAGCAAGCCAAGTAGTTTGAAATCCAAGCAGTCCCTTGGCTCTCTGTGTTTCTTCTCAAAGCTGGAAATTTGTTGAAGAGTTCAGCTAAGTTAGTAAGAACTTAGAATGTTAGAGACTAGATATCTCTTCAAGAAAACTGGAGATATCAAGGAAACATTTCATGCAACGATGGGCACAATAAACAACAGAAATAGTAAGAACTTAACAGAAGCAGAAGATATTAAGAAGAAGTGGCAAGAATAATCAGAAAAACGATACAAATGACCCAGATAATCACAATGGTGTGGTTACTCACCTAGAGCCAGATATTCTGGAGTGTGAAGTCAAGTTGGCCTTAGGAAGCATTACTGTGAACAAAGCTAATGGAGTTGATGGAATTCCAGCTGAGCTATTTCAATCCTAAAAGATGATGCTCTTAAAGTGCTTCAATCAATAAGTCAGCAGATCTGGAAAACAGCAATGGCCACAGGACTGGAAAAGTTCAGTATTCATTACAGTCCCAAAGAAGAGCAATGCCAAAGAATGTTCAAACTACTGCACAATTGGGCGCATTTCACATTCTAGCAAGGTAATGTTCAAAATCTTTCAAATTAGGCTTCAGCAATATGTGTACCAAGAACTTCCAGATATACAAGCTGGATTTAGAAAAGACAGAGGAACCAGAGATCAAAATCCCAACATTCATTGGATCATAGAGGAACCAAGGGAATTCCAGGAAAACATTGACTTCTGCTTCAAAAGCTTTAGTAAGCCTTTGACTCTATGGATCACAACAAACTAAACTGTGGAAAATTCTTAAAGACATGAGAATACCAGACCACCTTACCTGTCTCCTAAGAAACCTGTATGCAGGTCAAGAAGTAACAGTTACAACTGGACATGGAACAACAGACTGGTTCCAAATTGGGAAAGGAGTATGGCAAGGCTGAAAGTTGTCACACTCCTTACTTAACTTCTATGCAGAGTACATTATGTGAAATGCTGGGCTGGATGAAGCACAAGCTGGAATCAAGATTGCTGGAAAAAATATCAACAACCTCAATATGCAGATGATATCACTCTAATAGCAGAAAGTGAAGAGGAACTAAAGAGCCTCTTGATGAAGGTGAAAGAGGAGAGTGAAAAAGCTGGCTTAAAACTCAACATTCAAAATAACAAAGATCATAGCATCTGGTCCCCCTACTTAGTGGCAAATAGATGGGAGAAAAGTGGAATCAGTGACAGATTTTATTCTCCTGGGCTCCAAAACCACTGTGTATGGTGAGTGCAGCCACGAAATTAAAGACACTTGTTCCTTGGAAGGAAAGCTATGACAAACCAGTGTATGAAAAAATAGGGACATCACTTTGCTGACAAAAAAAGTACATAAAGCCAAAGCTACAGTTTTTCCAGTAGTCATGTATGGATGTGAGAGTTGGACCATAAAGAAATCTGAGTGCCGAAGAACTGATGCTTTTGAACTGTGGTTCTGTGGTGACTGCAGCCATGAAATTAAAAGACGCTTACTCCTTGGAAGAAAAGTTATGACCAACCTAGATAGCATATTCAAAAGCAGAGACATTACTTTGCCGACTAAGGTCCCTTTGGTCAAGGCTATAGTTTTTCCTGTGGTCATATATGGATGTGAGAGTTGGACTGTGTAGAAGGCTGAGCACCGAAGAATTGATGCTTTTGAACTGTGATGTTGGAGAAGACTCTTGAGAGTCCATTGGACTGCAAGGAGATCCAACCAGTCCATTCTGAAGGAGATGAGCCCTGGGATTTCTTTGGAAGGAATGATGCTAAAGCTAAAACTCCATTACTTTGGCCACCTCATGCGAAGAGTTGACTCATTGGAAAAGACTGTGATGCTGGGAGGGATAGGAGGCAGGAGGAGAAGGGGACAACAGAGAATGAGATGGCTGGATGGCATCACTGACTCGATGGATGTGAGTCTGAGTGAACTCCGGGAGATGGTGATGGACAGGGAGGCCTGGAGTGCTGCGATTCATGGGGTCTCAAAGAGTCGGACACGACTGAGTGACTGAACTGAACTGAACTGGAGACTTTTAAGAGTGCTTGGACAGCAAGTGGATCAAATCAGTCAATCCTAAAGGAAATCAACCCTGAATATTCTTTAGAAGGACTGATGCTGAAGCTGAATCTCCAATATTTTGGCCACCTGATGCTAAGAGCCAACTCATTGGATATGGCCCTGATGCTGGGGAAGATTGAGGAAAAGCGGAGAAGTGGGCAACACAGGGTGAGATGGTTGAATGGTGTTATTGGACATGAGTTTGAGCAAACTCTGGGAGATAGTGACAGACAGGGAAGTCTGGCATACTACAGCCCATGGAGTCACAAAGAGTCGGACACAAGTTAGCTACTGAACAAGAACTCAGCATTTTCAACAATATGCTGACACTAAAGGAAGTATTAAAATAAACAAAAAACCTGAAAGTCAGATTTATATTAAAAGAAATCTTAAATTAGTGGAATAGAGTACTTCTTGCCATTGGGAAGATATGAGAGTTTTTATTATTATTATTTTATACTAATTAGCGTATATATTTTAGAATACATTTGTGCCCATTAGCCTCCTAGTAATAAAACAGCATATAATAATAACATTTGCTATAATATTTTGAATGTCCAATACCTACCTTGTCAGCATTTTTGCAAATTACATTTCATTCTTTATGTTTAATTGTTTCAGCAATCTATAGGTCAGAAACTTTTGTTGAATGAAACGCAGGATTCAATTAGAACGGAATACAAACTCGGTGCTCTTTCCTATATTTCCCACTGCTTCTCAACCTAAGTCTGGTTCTTATCTATGTCTCTTTGACACACACTTTATTCCTTTGTTCTTTGGTTATCTTTAGGAATTTTCTTTGTAGAGAGGGACAAAGCAATAAATAGTGTGACATTTTAGTCCTGCCATACCTATATGTCCCACTAATTATTTCCAGATTATCGATAACTCTTATAGTGCTTAGGGACCTTAATTCTTTAGATAAACAGAAAATAGCTACTCTGCATTAGATAAGCTTACACTGAAGTTTCAGTGGCTTAGCAAACAAAAGATAATTGCTCACTTACACTATATGTCCTACATATCTAAATAATGGCATGTGTGTCTGAGTGAGGCAGTGTGCCTCAACTTCACACAGCCTGATGGAAGTATCAAATGTATAGATGCATTGTCAGTACACCTGACCTACTTGGTTGCCATGGAGGAGAGAAAACATGGGGAAGCATCTGTGATTTTTCCATAGTCCAGAAATGCTAACTGTCATATTCTCTCATATTTCATTGATCAGGGTAGTTTTTTGGACCATTTTCTTATGCAAGTGGCAATAAAACTATAGTCTTTCTTGTGACAGAGAATAAGAAATGGGATCTGGTAGACATGAGTCAACTACCAGATTATCCTCTCAAAAAGGTTAGTGGTTCCTGACACAGGAAGACTTCAGGTAGACAGTTTTTTGTTGTTCAGTCACTCAGTCACGTCCAACTCTTTGCTACCCCATGGACCTCAGCACGCCAGGCTTCTTTGTCCTTAACTATCTCCTGGAGTTAGCTCAAACTCATGTCTATTGAATCAGTGATATTATCCAGCGATCTCATTCTCTATCGCCCTCTTCTCCTCATGCCCTCAGTCTTCCCCAGCATCAGGGTCTTTGGTACAAGGTGCAAAAGTTTTTTGATTGATGTGAAGAGGGCCAACCTAAGAAATTATATAAACCTGGCACTGTATAATATTGCCTCCTGCAAGGCAGAAAACAATCTTTCATCCCTATGCAGAAGATTAAATGCAAAATAATGATGCAATTTACCACTTCTAAGGATAAACAGACAGACCAAGAAGATGGAAAGGCTCTTAAAAAGAACTGTTTGGTGGTATAATATTTTAGAATGGTTCATGGCTTTAATAATTGTTTCTCATTGTGCCTGAGAAAATCAGAGGAGTGCAAGAAGAGAAAACAAAGGCAGCAACCAGAGTCAGCAGTGACAGGCTCCCCACTGAGTGCCGTGAGCTTCATTATCTCCTGTCATATCAACTCCTCAATCAAAAAGAAAAAAAAAAAAAAAAGAAATAGTTCTCCAGAAGCAGGAGATAGAGGGAAAATAAAACACATGCAAATTGCCCAAATTATAGCACAAATTACTACTAAAGATACAGTTAAAGAATAATAAAGAAAAGCAGTCATTTTCCTCCCATTTATTTCTTAAATTCTAGCAAATGTGATATCCATTTACTCTGTTACATGAGATAGAATGTGATCAGGTGACTTTTTTATTTATAATGATGTTTCAGAATATTTTTTCCAGTATTATAAACAGAAGTTTATGATATTAATCTGTTCTCTGTGCAAAACAGGAAGAGTCACTTTTTTCCTATAGCTACTAATAAAAAATTTGCTGATAAATGTTTTAACTTTAGAGTATATATTTACAAATACATGTTTCAATGGGAAAAGCTTGACAAATGCTTTACTATTTCCATTTAAATACTTTTATCTGATAATTAACATTTTTGGTCAGTTTTATATGTGCTTACCTGAATCTTGACCAAGATAGTTGAGAAAACACCAGTTTTATATTTATCAAAGATGTCAATCAGCAATGAAGTAAAAAATTTTTTAAAAAATTTAGAGACCTTAGGTAGCAAATTTTTTAATTTTTATGTAGTTTATTTACAAATCCTCTCCACTTTTTGAATCTTGAGAAGAATTGAGAATTTGTATTTTTTTCATTAGATTTTTCATTTATATTAATATTCTTTAAGTGTATGATCTATACACTAAAGCTAATTTCTCTGCACTGATGAGTATACATTGAACGACCCAACTTCCCACAAGAAAAGAATTAGAATGCTTACTAAAGTACGTATGTGTGTGTGTATAAAATATACGTGTATATTCAAATCTTCCTATGCAATTTATTTCCTTTTCTAGTGTCCATAATTGATCCAAGTACTACTAACAATCACTGATTTTAGTTTCTATGTTTTTTCATTGCATCATTGCCTTCAAATAGTGCAAATATAAGACTAAAAACTTCTATCCTATAAATCAAAGTAACAAATATAATATCAGGAAGGCAGAGTGATCCGAAAAAAAAAAATCATTATTTTTAACTGATCCAAACAAAATTTCAATTTCATTAATGTGTATCAATTTAATATCTTAACAAGATTTTAGGTTTGCTTCAGGTTCTATATTGTAGACCTCAGGTTGATGCATGAATTTCACTGCCAGGCAACTCCTGATAATCATCCTACACAGAAAACTATGTAGGTACACATTCATAAGAATGGTCTGTTATTTGTAAATTCCAGTATTTTCCAAAAATATGCTAAATAGGGCTTTACTGAATACTCTGATTCCATAAGAATAATCTTGAGTTATGGGAACAAAGATTACTCTGTTGTAGGCATAACATCATTTAGACATCTCTGTGTGTCTAATAAAGTAAAATGCTTTGGATATAAACCAGATGGCTAATGTGAGTGGGGTTTTATAAAGATTTAAGGCATTATAGTGGAGAAGGCAATGGCACCCCACTCTAGTACTCTTGCCTGGAAAATCCCATGGACAGAGAAGCCTGGTCGCTGAAGTCCATAGGGTCGCTAAGAGTCTGACACGACTGAACGACTTCATTTTGACTTTTCACTTTCATGCACTGGAGAAGGAAATGGCAACCCACTCCAGTATTCTTGTCTAGAGAATCCCAGGGATGGGGGAGCCTGGTGAGCTGCTGTCTACGGTGTTGCACAGAGTTGGACAAGACTGAAGTGACTTAACAACAGACTTAGCAGCAAGGCATTATAGACAATTGAAGTAATTGAATAGATCTGAAAGTTTTCTTTATTCAAATTCAAGTAGCTTTGTTTTCTTTCTTTTTTTGTTTTGAAATATAGATGTTTATAATATATATTAGTTTTAGGCATATAGCCTGAATAGTGATTCAGTATTTTTACAAATTATACTCCATTAAAATTTATTTGAAAATTCCCTATGCTATACAGTATATCTTTGTTGCTTATCTCTTTTATGCATAGTAGTTTGTATCTCTTAACCCCATACTCTTTCCCTCTCCCCACTGATAATCACTAGTTGGTTTTCTGTTTTTCTGTATACATTGTTTGTTTTAATTTTTAGGTTCCAAAATAAGTAATAGCACATAGAATTTGTCTTTCTCTAAGTTGTTTCACTAGCGTAATATTCTCTAAGTCCATTCACATCATTGAAAATTACAAAATTTTAATCTTTTTTATGGCTAATATTCCATTGATTTATATTCACAATATCCTTTTTATCCATTCATCTGTCAAATAACATTTAGGTTGCTTCCATATCTTGGCAACTGTAAATAGTGTTGCTATGAACTTGGGGTACATATATCTTTTTAAATTAATGTTTTCATTTTTTTCAAGATATATGCCAAGGAATTATATGCTAGTTCTGTTTTTACTTTTTGTGAGGAGCCGTCATACTCATTTTCACAGAAGCTGCATCAAGTTACATTCCCACCAAGAGTATGCAAATGTTCTGTTTTCCCCACATCCTTTCCAAAATTTATTTGTAGACACTTTGAAGTTTGCCATTCCAACAAATGTGAGGTGATATCTCATGGCTCTGATTGGAATTTCTCTAATAATTAGTGATGCTGAGCATCTTTTCAGGTGTCTATTAGCCATCTGAATATCTTCCTTGCATAATTACCCATCTAGGGCTTCTACCCCTTTTTTGATTGGATTATGTTTTGTTTGTTTGTTTGTTTGATATTGTGTTGCATTAGTGATTTGTTTATTTTGGATATTAACCCCTTGTAAATCATATCATTTGCAAACATTTTCTTCCATTCCATAGGTTGCCTTATTGTTTTGTCAGTGGTTTCCTTTGCTATGCAAAAAATAATAATAAAAATAAAATAAAATTTAGTTTGGTTTAGGTATCATTTGTTTATTTTTACTTTTATTTCTTTTGTGTTGAGATTCCCCTCCCCCCAAAAAATTGATGATTCATAAAGTCAAAGAATCTTCTGCCTTCTTTAGGAGTCTCTTCTGGGAGTTTTATGGTTTCAAGTCTTACATTTAGGTCTTGAATCCATTTTGAGTTTATTTTTGTGTATTGTGTGATGTAATGTTCTAATCTCCTTGTTTTACATGTAGCTGTCCAGTTTTCCCAAGCCCTCTTATTGAAGAGACTGTCTTTTCTCCACTGTATAATCTTGCCTCCTTGTCATAGATTAATTGACCATAGGTACGTGAGTTTCCCTGGAGTAGGAAATAGCAACCCACTCCAGTATTCTTGCCTGGAAACTTCCATGGCCAGAGGAGCCTGGTGGACTATAGTTGATGAAATCAAAAACACGACTGAATGATTAAGCACACACATGTGGGTTTATTTCTGAGTTCTTCATTGTGTTCATTGGTCTATGTGTCTATTTTTCATTTTCCCCATACTATACTGTTTTGAATAAGTTAAATAAGCAAGGTGACACAGTTTATTGTGAAAATAGAGAGTTCCAGAAAAACATCTATTTCTGCTTTATTGACTATGCCAAAGCCTTTGACTGTGTGGTTTCTTTTTCTTTGTTTTTTGTTTGTTTGTTTGTTTCACAGTAAACTGTGGAAAATTCTGAAAGAAACTGGAATACCAGACCACCTAACCTGCCTCTTGAGAAATCCATATGCAGGTCAGGAAGCAACAGTTAGAACTAGACATGGAACAACAGACTGGTTCCAAATAGGAAAAGGAGTATGTCAAGGCTGTATATTGTCACCCTGCTTATTTAACTTATATGCAGAGTACATCATGAGAAACACTGGGCTGGAAGAAACACAAGCTGGAATCAAGATTGCCGGGAGAAATATCAAATAACCTCAGATATGCAGATGACACCACCCTTATGGCAGAAAGTGAAGAGAAACTCAAAAGCCTCTTGATGAAAGTGAAAGAGGAGAGTGAAAAAGTTGGCTTAAAGCTCAACATTCAGAAAACGAAGATCATGGCATCTGGTTCCATCTCTTCATGGGAAATAGATGGGGAAACAGTAGAAACAGTGTCAGACTTTATTTTGGGGGGCTCCAAAATCACTGCAGATGGTGACTGCAGCCATGAAATTAAAAGAGGCTTACTCCTTGGAAGAAAAGTTATGACCAACCTACATAGCATATTCAAAAGCGGAGACATTACTTTGCCAACAAAGATCCATCTAGTCAAGGCTATGCTTTTTCCTGTGGTCATGTATGGATGTGAGAGTTGGACTGTGAAGAAAGCTGAGCGCCAAAGAATTGATGCTTTTGAACTGTGGTGTTGGAAAAGACTCTTGAGAGTCCCTTGGACTGCAAGGAGTTCCAACCAGTCCATTCTGAAGGAGATCAACCCTGGGATTTCTTTGGAAGGAATGATGCTAAAGCTGAAACTCCAGTACTTTGGCCACCTCATGTGAAGAGTTGACTCATTGGAAAAGACTGTGATGCTGGGAGGGATTGAGGGCAGGAGGAGAAGGGGACGACAGAGGATGAGATGGCTGGATGACATCACGGACTCGACGGATGTGAGTCTGATGAACTCCGGGAGTTGGGGATGGACAGGAAGGCCTGGCATGCTGCGATTCATGAGGGTGCAAAGAGTCGGACACTACTGAGATACTGAACTGAACTGAACTGAACTGATACTGTTTTGATTAGCTTTGAAATATAGTCTGAAGTCTGGGAAAATGATGTCTCCAGCTTTGTTCTTTTTTTCTGGAGATAGCTTTGGCAATCCAATGTCTTTTGTGCTTCCATATGAACTTTAAGATTCAAGTAACTTTTCTGTAACATAGATAAAGTCAATAAAGGCAATATTGTTGATAACTTATTCAAGCCTCACTATCCCCTACTTATAAGTAGGTGCCTTTGTTACTCTCCTTTTTCAGATGATGAGAAGAAGGAATAGAGAGATAAAGTAAATTACTGAAGGTTATACACCCAGCAGTTCAGAGCTGTGATTTAATCTCAGGTAGGGTTTCCCCTGGTGACTCAGATGGTAAAGAATCTTCCTGCAGGGCAGGAGACCTAGGTTTGATCCCTGGGATGGGAAGATCCCCTGGAGAAGGAAATGACAACCCACTCCAGTATTCTTGCCTGGAGAATTCTATGGGCAAAGGAGCCTGATGGGTTACAGGCCACAGGGTCACACAGAGTCGGACATGACTGAACAGCTAACACATACAGTCCAGTAATTCAGAGCTGTGATTTAATCTCAGGTAGTCTAGCTCCAGAGACTTTACCCGTAGTCAATATTAGAAAACATCAGTTTTTATTCACAATCTAATTTTACTCTGATTTTGTCATTTTATTTTTCTTATCTATGGGACTATGGGACTTTCAGAGAAGGCAATGGCACCCCACTCCTGTACTCTTGCCTAGAAAATACCATGGATGGAGGAGCTTTGTAGGCTGCAGTCCATGCTAAGGGTCGGACGCGACTGAGTGACTTCCCTTTCACTTTTCACTTTCATGCATTAGAGAAGGAAATGGCAACCCACTCCAGTGTTCTTGCCTGGAGAATCCCAGGGATGGGGGAGCCTGGTAGGCTGCCATCTATGGGGTCGCACAGAGTTGGACATGACTGAAGCGACTTAGCAGTAGCATGGGACTTTGGGTTAGGGTAACATGTTTTGGAGAAGGCAATGGCACCCCACTCCAGTAATCTTGCCTGGAAAATCCCATAGACTGAGGAACCTGGTAGGCTGCAGTCCATGGGGTCACTAGGAGTTGAACACAACTGAGCGACTTCACTTTCACTTTTCACTTTCATGCATTGGAGAAGGAAATGGCAACCCACTCCAGTGTTCTTGCCTGGAGAATCCCAGGGACAGAGGAGCCTGGTGGGCTGCCATCTCTGGGATCGCACAGAGTCGGACACGACTGAAGCAACTTAGCAGCAGCGCCAGCAGCAACTTATGTTTTAACATTTATGATTGCACAAAAATAAACAAAAACATGTCTAGGACATGGATTTCAATTTTGAAATATGATACAAAGCAGAATATTTAATCTGCTTTCATACATCAAAGGTTTTTTTTTTTTTTTTTATGTTGCAGCTGAACTGTTTTTCTTTCTCTTAGTAATACTAGAATGAGAAGTGGGTAAACACACTGTGACCAGGAGGTGCTAATGGTATGGATAGTCATAGACTATAAGTCTTTCCCACCTTGTTTTTCTTTCAGTTTGTTACTATGTAGCTGTTCTCTCTTGTTTCATCCTGGCCCTTCTCTATCTTCACAGAATTCACTTTCTTACTCATCTCATTTGCTAACCAATACAGTTCTGCAAGTATCACAGACTGAGAAGCTGAATATTTTTTAACAAAACTAAAACTTCTATCTCCTCTGAAACTAAATAGTAGAAAACAGTGTGGCAGAGTAAAAAAAATAATTAAACACCAGTATATTCTCATAACTATATTTATAACTATATGTTTACATGCAGACATGTTGTTAGTGGCTTCTTCAAATTAAAAATAAATATTGTTATTCTACCAGTGAAGCAGAGTTTCTTACTCTTACTGTACATACAAACATGTATAACTGATTTATACATGTTGTTGGAAAATTTTGAACTAGATATAATGAAACCAATAATATTGCTTAGAAAAAATATCTGGCATACAGTAAGTTATAATTAAATGTTATTATTATTGTTGTTTTTATGGTCTCAGTTATCCTGTTATCTCAGTTATCCTACCTGATTTATTTAAGTAGCTATTACAGAAAGTAATAACAGAGGTAAACAACCTGATTTGGGGAAATCATCTTTTTATTACTAACTTTATAAGCCACATTTAATAGAATGACAACCAGTATAAAACAATGTAAACCAAATATTCTTCTGAAAACCCTACATCTTATTCAAAACTAGAACCTTAGACTCTCAAGTGAAATGTGATTGTCCTATTGCAATACATTCCAAGTGATGAGGAACAAAGGTTACACATTTGTCTAGGACAGTCTCCAAAACAAGATAGATAAATGAGAGATTTTGGTCTTAATTGCTTTTGTCTGCTACTTTTTGTTTGTTTTTCCTCTTCTGTCTCTTTCTAGGAGTTCTAGTGAACATGGGCAAAATTATGATAGCCTAATTAGCAGACTCATCTGAGTCTTTCAAATGTAACAGTATATGTAAGGACTATAAATGTTTTTCTTTGGAAAAGTTCATTCCATTTTGATTAGAGCCACGATTAAGAAGTAAGCTGAAGGAAGAAATGCAAATGTGATTAACTTGTTTTGAAAACATTTCATTTAGGTGGACAAGGTAATTTTTTATTGCATCATTAAAAATAATGTCTCAATCAAGAACATGCTTTCTTAAAAGTAAAGATATGTAACTATATATGAAATATGTATATAATCATTAAATCAAAAAAAAAAAAAACTTTAAGGAATTGAAATTCTACTCTATGATGAACTGCTGTTCTTTAAGTCCATAGAACTATATCTTTGATTATATAAAATTCTACCTATTCTTTCATATGGAATTTCTTTTTCTGCTTCTTTTTCCAGATATGCGTTTTCATCTTTATTCTCAAAACCACTACCATGTCTAATTTTCCATATCACTGAACATAGAAATACTTTATTAATTAGTGGCTTAGCTGCATTTTTACCTTTCATTTCCAACTTGGCTCAATTTATGAATTTATGGGACTATTCTTCTTAATACCCCATTTGGGGTCTGCTATCTAGTCCAATAAAGAGCATCCTTCTTCCCTTCTCAGATTCTCAAAAAATTTTAAAATGAGGCAAAAGCATAAAACAAATTGAAGAGCAAAATATAAATGGAGACAATTTTGGAGAATCTAATTAATATCCTAGATTATAGTGTCAAATCCCATGGACATCTGGAGGGCTACAGTCCATAGGGTCACACAGAGTCCAACGCGAGTGAAGTGACTTAGCATTTAGGTTAGCATGTGGTGCCTGATACTCAAACCCATGAGCATGACAGATTTACCAACTTAGACAGAGGTAGCACTAGGTTGGCACAGATGGCAAAATAGCAGTTTCAGCCAGGAAAACAGAGGACAATAAATTAGACCTACTGCCAAGAGAGAACAGAAGAGTGGTGAACTTTTGTGAAATATTGTTTTTTCAATGTTTCAGTCAGATAAACACCAGCACCTCTGGAACAAAGGAGCAGAGGGGCAGGGAGAGGCTACTTATATACAGAAAACAGTATCAAGTATGGGAAAAATATATTTCCCATATATGTCTCCCCAACACTTCCCAAAAATGTTTTCCATAAAAACACTTCACAGTGTTTGAGTGAGTGAAGTCGCTCAGTCCTGTCCGACTCTTTGAGACTTCATGGACTGTAGCCTACCAGGCTCCTCTGTCCATGGGATTTTCCAGGCAATAGTACTGGAGTGGATTGCCATTTCCTTCTCCAGGGGGTCTTCCCGACCCAGGGATCGAACCCGGGTCTCCTGCATTGTAGACAGACGCTTTACCGTCTGAGCCACCAGGGAAGTCTCACAGAGTTTACTGACACTTACACTTAATAATTTGTAATATGCCATTTGGGCCTTTCATATCAAGCCTTAAATTCTCTGCATATAAAGACTTCATCAAGTTTTCCCTCGTTCTTTTGACAACTGTATTGTGTAGTTCCTCTCTATTCTATTATTTTGGGCCAAAGTTAAAGTCCTCATTGTCTTCATATATATATAATGACTTCATTTATGAAGTCCTTTCATATTGTATCCTTATGATCATAATTCATGATCCATTTGGAGCACTACGTTTTTCAAATATGTATCTTAATCTATTAAAATTCTTAAAAAATTTATAAAGATCTTTTATTATTTAAATTTTGAGTAATTAAATTTTTTCTTCTTTACTAAACTGTTAGGAATTGGGGTCACTAATCCTACAATATAGCACATTACAAATAGTTGACATAGAGTATCTACTCATCAACTACAGTTATATTGCTAAATAAAGTATTTAATTTCAGTTCAATTCAATTCAATTCAGTTCAATTTAATTCAGTTCAATTCAATGTGCTCAGTTGTGTCCGAATCTTTGCAACCCCATGGACTGTAGCACGTCAGACGTCCCTGTACATCACCAACTTACGGAGCCTACCCAAACTCATGTCCATTGAGTCGGTGATGCCATCCAACCATTTCATCCTCTGTTGTCCCCTTCTCCTCCTGCCTTCAATCTTTCTCAGCCATTTCCTTCTCCAGGGGGTCTTCCCGACCAAGGAATCGAAGCCGGGTCTCCTGCATTGTAGACGGACGCTTTACCATCTGAGCCACCAGGGAAGTCTCACAGTGTTTACTGACACTTACACTTAATAATTTGTAATATGCCATCAGGGTCTTTTCAAATAAGTCAGTTCTTTGCATCAGGTGGCCAAAGTATTGAAGTTTCAGCTTCAACATCAGTCCTTCCAATGTACACTCAGGACAAATCTCCTTTAGGATGGACTGGTTGGATCTCCTTGCAGTGAAAGGGAATGTCAAGAGTCTTCTCCAACACCACAGCTCAAAAGCATCAATTCTTCAGTGCTCAGCTTTTTTTATAGTCCAACTCTCACATCCATACACGACTACTGGAAAAACCATAGCTTTGATTAGATGGATCTTTGGTGGCAAAGTAATGTCTCTGCTTTTTAATATTCTGTCTAGGTTGGTCATAACTTTCCTTCCAAGGAGTAAACTTCTTTTAATTTCATGGCTGCAATCACCATCTGCAGTGATGTGGAGCCCAGAGAAATAAGTCAGCCACTGTTTCCCCTGTTTCCCCATCCATTTCCCATGAAGTGATGGGACCAGATGCCATGATCTTCGTTTTCTGAATGTTGAGCTTTAAGCCAACTTTTTCACTCTCCTCTTTCACTTTCATCAACAGGCTCTTTAGTTTTTCTTCACTTTCTGTTATAAGGGTAGTGTCATCTGCATATATGAGGTTATTGATATTTCTCCTTTCAATCTTGATTCCAGCTTGTGTTTCATCCAGCCCAGCATTTCTCATGATGTACTCTGCAAATAATTTAATAAGCAGGGTGATGATATACACCCTTGATGTACTCCTTTTCCTATGTGGAACCACTCTGTTGTTCCATGTCCATTTCTAACTGTTGCTTCCTGACCTGCACACAGATTTCTCAAGAAGCAGGTCAGGTGGTGTGGTATTCCCATCTCTTTCAGAATTTTCCACAGTCTATTGTGATCCACACAGTCAAAGGCTTTGGCATAGTCAATAAAACAGAAATAGATATTTTTCTGGAACTCTCTTGCTTTTTTGATTTAATTTAAATATTAAATAAATTTTCATGTTCAGAGCTTTGAACACAAAAATTTCAGTGACTTTGTTACTAGATTTTATAAAAATTTATAAAATATTAGAATTGACACATGTATAGATATATATGATAGTCACTTTGTACACCTGAAACTAACACATTATTAATCAGCTATGAAAGTGAAAGTGTTAGTCATTCAGTTGTGTCTGATTCTTTGCAACCCCATGAACTATAGCCTGCCAGGCTCCTCTATCCATGAAATTCTCCAGGCAAGAATACTTGTAGCCATGCCCTCCTCCAGGGGATCTTCCTGACCCAGAGATCAATCCCAGGTCTCCTGCATTGCAAGCAGCTTCTTTACCATCTGAGCTACCTAGGAAACTCTGTTAATCAACTATATTCCAATATAAAAATTTAAAAATTTTTAATAAATATATAAAATGCTACATACACACACAAGTAAATAACATGCATGACAAATTAAGAAATAAAGTACATTATATACACTGAACTTAATTCTATATTTCTATTGTCTTTCTCATCATCAGATTAAACTCAAATTACATGTAAGGAGGAAACTGGGGACATAGAATGTATTTATTTTCACCTACATGTACAATTAAGCATGAGTGAGAGGTGGATATCACCAAATTCTAACTCAGGTCAAACAGAGTGTAGTATATTCAGAACTGGCATTCTGGCTTTTGCCATGACATTTTCATGAAAAGGGTAGTTTTGTGATGTAGAGATGAGGAAAAGTTTCTTTCCTCCCACAGATACTTTCCAGATGAAAGACTAAGGATAAGTATGTAAGAGAACACTTGAGGGAAAATTAAGAATTGCTTATGGATTGAGAGAACTAATACCCACCCATCACTGGGAGTTTTCAGACTGATAGACCCCACAAGCACACTTGTTGCTGTTGGGTCCTGGAAGAAGAATGGAGAAATGGCTAAGTAGGATAGCTAGGGGAACCTGGGAAATGTTAAACAAACATTTCTGAGGGTAAGGGAAGAGAAGTCTTATATGTAGCATTTGCTAAACTTTCTTCACCATTAAATTATCATTGTTGTTAATTTTAAGCTATTGATTTGACACCTCTGAACAGGAAGATGGGAAGAGCTGCACATAATTGTCCTTAGAAGCTGGTGGGAGCAGCTCCTGCAACCACTGCCTGGGTGAGGGATGAAAGTGTTTGCTTCAGTTTTCTCTTGGAGCTGATTTTCATGTGAATCCAATTTCTGAGTTTCCTATGTGCAGATAAATGCACCATGTTTAAAACTTTCTCCAAATCTACAAGCCCATATGCCAATTCATTCTTCCTACACTTCTTAATATCATGGGAATAGAAATACATGCAAGCTCTAAAAAAAAATAGAAATGTAACTAATATACATGGGTGACAAAAATGTTTGAATAAAGAAGAAAGACTGAATGCATTCTGGCATTGCCTGAGATAATTATGCATGAACTTAATTGAATATTGAACTACAGAATATATTATTTTAGAACAAACTAAGATATATGAAAACTTATCTCTATTGCAGAATTAAAAGGAAGCATATAACATAAATTGATTTATTTTAGGAATAATGTATATTGTCTGATCTGTGATTAGGTATTACATTTTGTATAAGATGTAAAGAACTAAAAGTTCCTTCCCAAATCATTTCAGTCTGCTGTAGTTTTCATTCCTCTCATGCTTATCTCTATCTCTTTTCCCTATTTTCCAAGCTGCAGTTCAGTTCAGTTTAGTTGCTCAGTTGTGTCCAACTCTTTGCAACCCCATGAATTGCATCACTCCAGGCCTCCCTGTACCAGGTGATGCCAATTCCTGGAGTCCAAGCAAACCCATGTCCATTGAGTCAGTGATGCCATTCAAACATCTCATCCTCTGTTGTCCTCTTCTGTTCCTGCCCTCAATCCCACCCAGCAACAGGGTCTTTCCAATGAGTCAACTTTTCACATAAGGTGGCCAAAGTATTGGAATTTCAGCTTCAGCATCAGTCCTTCCAATGAACACCCCCAGGACTGATCCCCTTTAGGATGGACTGGTTGGATCTCCTTGCAGTCCAAGGGACTCTCAAGAGTCTTCTCCAACACCACACTTCAAAAGCATCAATTCTTCAGTGCTCAGCTTTCTTCACAGTCCAACTCTCAAATCCATACATGACCACTGGAAAAGCCATAGCCTTGACTAGATGTACTTTCTTGGGAAAATAATGTCTCTGCTTTTTAATATGCTATCTAGGTTGGTCATAACTTTCCTTCCAAGGAGTAAGCGTCTTTTAATTTTATGGCTGCAATCACCATCTACAGTGATTTTGGAGCCCAGAGAAATAAAGTCTGACACTGTTTCCACTGTTTCCCTATCTATTTACCATTAAGTGATGGGACCAGATGCCATGATCTTCGTTTTCTGAATGTTAAGCTTTAAGCCAACTTTTTCACTCTCCACTTTCGCTTTCATCAAGAGGCCCTTTAGTTCCTCTTCACTTTCTGCCATAAGAGTGGTGTCATCTGCATATCTGAGGTTATTGATATTTCTCCCGGCAATCTTGATTCCAGCTTGTGTTTCTTCCAGCCCAGCATTTCTCATGATGTACTCTGCATATAAGTTATATAAACAGGGTGACAATATACAGCCTTGACGTACTCCTTTTCCTATTTGGAACCAGTGTGTTGTTCCATGTCCAGTTCTAACTGTTGCTGAATAGACGTTTCTCAAGAGGCAGGTCAAGTGTTCTGGTATTCCCATCTTTTTCAGAATTTTCCACAGTTTATTGTGATCCACACAGTCAAAGGCTTTGGCATAGTCAATAAAGCAGAAATAGATGTTTTTCTGGAACTCACTTGCTATTTCGATGATCCAGCAGAGCTCCAATCAGTCTCAAAACTTGATATAATCTTTCCTCCTTTCCTTCTCCTTAATCCCATCAATTTGATGTCCAGTCCCATTAATTGTTTATCTATGTCTAAATTTTGAACTGTTTCTTTAGAAATTTCCATATTTCTGTTCTCACCATGAAATTCTATTGCAGCTATGTAATTAAAAGATGCTTGCTCCTTGGGAAAAATGTTATTACCAACTTAGACAGCATATTAATAAACAGAGACATTACTTTGCCACCAAAGGTCCATCTAGTCAAAGCTATGGTTTTTCCAATAGTCATGTATGGATGTGAGAGTTGGACTATAAAGAAAACTGAATGCTGAAGAATTGATGCTTTTGAACTGTGGTGTTGGAGAAGACTCTTGAGAGTCCCTTGGACTGCAAGGAGATCCAACCAGTCCATCCTAAAGGGTATCAGTCCTGAATATTCATTGGAAGGACTGATGTTGAAGCAGGAACTCCAATACTTTGGCCACCTGATGTGAAGAACTGACTCATTGGAAAAGACCCTCATGCTGAGAGGGATTTGGGGGCAGGAGGAGAAGGGGGCGACAGAGGATGAGATGGTTGGATGGCATCACCAACTCAATGGACATGAGTTTGAGTAATCTCCAGGAGTTGGTGATGGATAAGGAAGTCTGGCGTGCTACAGTCCCTTCCTGGGGTCGCAAAGAGTTGGACACAACTGAGCAACTGAACTGAACTGAATTCTCACCTCATGCTGTCTATAATATAGTCTATGTCCACATTAATTCACGTGAAATACTTTTTCATAAATATTAGTGCTTTCTTATAGGAGTCACATGCAGTTACAATTTGTACTGAAGCTTTATTACCTGCTGCATCTTCAAGGTGCTCATCACTGAGTCAAACTGAAGCACTATTCCACCAACGACAACACAGTCTTTAAACATTTTCCTACCTTTACTGGTCTATTCCCTCTTCCTTAAATATTCTCTTCAAGTTGTCTCCTTTGTATCACATCTTCAATGTTATTTCATTAAGGCTGATTTGACTCAATTATTATTGTTTAATTATATTACACTTATTTTGTGCACTTTTTGTGATGCTGATCAAGACATCCATCTTTTTATTGTAAATGCTCTTTCATAACCATTTGTCTGTTGCATGATGAATCCTTATAGCAGAAGAGGGATATATTCACATTTGTACCTCTAATATTTATTGTATGGCTGGAAAATTTAGCCAATAAATAAATGAACAGATAAATAAACAATAAATGAAACTAGTGAGAAGGGACATGAACAGATGTTGAAAACATTGCTGACCCATGTTTTTCATAGTAACTCCAAGTTAAGCCAGTATAGGACTACTTTTTTAAAATTCTTAAGGAATTATTCTAAGAAATTCAAAAAGACAAATGAAGTAGAGCTCACAGTATACAATAGTTATTTCCCATAAACTGTGATTGTGATAGTTGTGGGTGTATGGGGCTTCCCTGGTAGCTCAGATGGTAAAAAAATCTGCCTGCAATGCAGGAGACCTGGGTTCCATCCTTGGGTCAGGACTATCCCCTGGAGAAAGAAATGGCTTCCCACTCTAGAATTCTTGCCTGGAAAATTCCACTGAACAGAGAAGCCTGCCAGGCTTCATGGGGTTACAGAGAATCGGACATGACTGAGTGATTAACACACACATGGTGGTGAGTGTACATAAAAGGCAATGGTTTACATGCTATCATGACAATGCATACCACAATAATACTGCTGATATTTTCAAGAATATAGTAACTGGTTACTTATTAAATATCTGATCTGTTTAGGAGGACTTTCTGGGAATTGTAAAAGGTATATGTCTATAAAAATGAATTTAATGTATTTAACATATATGAGAATTATCACAAAAATAAAACTTTAGAATTAGTGCACACTGTATTTTTTGTATGTTAATTAATATATACTCAATATAAATAAAACAATATAATTTTATACATATTATGTGCAAGACAGTGCTTCAAATATTTTACATGGATTATGTTATTTTACAAATTGTCATTCTTATTTTGTGAATTAGAAAGTAAAGGCATAAAGAGTTGAAGTGACTTGATTACTTGTTGTGAAAATTATCATAAAATCCATGCACTTTTTACTTGGAAGAATGTGCAGTCACTTAGATATGCTACCTCTTTAGGGAGTAGTGATTAAGACTTTTTGCTTTTAAATTCAGAAAACAAAAATCTTCATATTATACATATGATAAAATGTGATTTTATAAGTTTCCAAAACTTACTTATGTGCTCTGGAAGAAAACCTTTTGCACAATGACGATATATGCAGAGGACTCCATATGTAGTTTTCCAGTCAGAACTCACTAAACATGGAAAGGATTGAAAAATTGGTTATTAGGTGGGTTGTTTTAGTTGTCCAACATACCAAAGTCTATTCAATCTGTTTCCACTTCCCAAGGGATTAGCATTCTGAAATATTCAACTAGACTTTTTAATACATTGACAGCAGTACAGTTTGAACAATAAGAGACAAGGAGAAAGTATATTACATTTCAGATGAATATCAAAAATGTCATTAGGAATTTTCTGTTCTCTCTTTTCCATCCAATGGCAGGAAGACTGTTTAGAACCTTGGAAGTGCTGCAAAGATTTCCTGAAAGAGAAGAACATGCAAAACCTCTAAGCAGAGAAATCCCCCTGTCAGTTGTGCCATAAATTGATTATTGTTTCTGTACCACTGGACTAAACTTCAGTAGGGCAAGGACAGATGAGATTTGGTTCACCATTATATTGTTATTTGTCACTCCAAACACAGTGCCTGGAACATGGTGCCATTTGGTAAGCCTTGTGCGTGCATGCATGTTAAGCTGCTTCAGTCGTGTCTGACACTTGTTGGCCCTATGGACTATAGCCAGCCAGGCTCCTCTGTCCATGAGATTCTCCAGGCAAGAATATTGGGATGGGTTGTCATTTCCTCCTCCAGGGCATCTTCCCAACCCAGAGATTGAACCCGTGTGTCTTGTCTCCTGCATTGGCAAGTGGGTCTTTACCACTAATGCCACCTAGGAAGCATGGTAAACCTTGACTGAAAGCAGTTAATTAGCTTACTAACTAATTATTTGTAACTAATCAATAACTCATACCGTTGAGGGCTGCCTGGAAAATTCAGATTGGAAGTGAGTGTGGTTCTCTTGTTTGTTTGTATGAGGGCCATACTAGATCCCTCTAAAGAAGTAAGTCCCTAAGTCTTAAACTTGGACAATTGGAGCTGTAAAGATAGAAAATATCTACCACTAACATAGTTCAGTTGGTAAAGAATCCGCTTTCCTGGGTCTGGAAGATTCTCTGGAGAAGGGATAGGCTACCCGCTCTAGTATTCTTGGGCTTCCCTTGTGGCTCAGCTGGTAAAGAATCCTCCTGCAATGTGGGATATGTGGGTTCAATCCCTGGGTTTGGAAGATCCCCTGGAGAATGGAAAGGCTACCCACTCTAGTATTCCAGCCTGGAGAATTCCATGGACTATCTAGTCCACAAGGTTGCAGAGTCGGACACGACTAAGCGATTTTCACTTTCACCCCTACCAAATGAGTTATTTATATGAAGTAGCTTGTGCTAGAATTTCCTAGATTGCATACTGTAAAGGCTGCCTCCTGAAGGATGCATTCAGAAAGAATGACTTGTCTTGGAGAGAAATACAAGTTATGTATCTTGACAACAGCTCAGACAATTGTATCAATGAACAGGGCAATAATGCACTTTCTGAATTACTTTGAAGAATATTCAGCAACTTTTTCAATCCCCTATGTTTTGCATTGTTTGGAGAAGAAGAATGTCCATGGGATGAAGAAAGGATGAACTAGAGTTCAAATAACTTAACCAGTATGAACATATCATAGAATTCCCACTTATGACCTCTTTCTTTCTCAAGTATAATATCCTGGGAAACTTTTTATCACATTATACTGTAGAACAGTTCCATATTTAATTTTCATGTTTATTTTGGTTTCTTTCAACTGTTCAGATGAAAAAAAGAGGAAAGAGATGTTTCGAAAAAAGACTTTATTCACCTAAGAACTATGATACAAATTTGTATATTGTTTCATTAATTTAGAGATATCTCTTATTCACTGGTATTTATGAAGTTGGAAGAATGCATAATGGGTTAAACTGGAAAGCATATTTTATTTCCAGCTTTTATTTCAGTTCTTAAATCTAAGCTCTAAATAAACATTATGCATACTATTAGAACTTAGTTTTAAATTTTTAGGGAGCTGATAATGTTTTTTTTCTAATCAGGAGACATTGAAAAACATGTTGCATTTAAGTTTCTTGATTAAATACATTATTCAGTTAGTTAAGTCTTCACAAATGTTCACAAGCATACTAAATATTGAGTACTAGGCTTTCAAATTGGAGTCAAGAATTCCCTTTCAAGTGACAAGATTTTAGCAAAGCTGGCATTTTATGAAATTAGATCTTTGTAATTAATTGCCTTTGAAAACAATTTTGTTCAAAGTTTCATTTATTATTTTTATTATTATGAAAAATAAGATTTTATTTTTGGTTTCCCTTTTTTCTCACTGCTCACCAGATTTTACTTTTAAAGCAACATTACATACAACAAAGCAATTCCTCAAAAACCAAGTAATGTAATTGCTAAGACTCAGATATTTCAGACTCTAAAACATTTTATTTAAAAATACTCGCTGTATGTCATATATGCACTGCTACATTAAAAATAGATAGCCAACAAGGATTACTATAAAGCACAGGGAACTCTGCCCAATATTCTGTAATAACCTAAATGGGAAAGAATATGAAAAATACATACATGTAAGTGTATAACTGAATCATTTTGCTGTACACCTGAAACTAATACAACATTGTTAATCATCTATATTCAATATAAAATAAAAAATCTTAAAAAATGTACAACTAAAAAAATACCTCCAGAAAATATTAAATATTGCAGTTCATATCTAAATTATCCTTATAAATTAAAATTGATAATGTAAGGCTTTAATTTAGTTTCAAAAGTATGAATGAGTATGTGTGTTTGTGTTTTCTGTTATATCCCTGGAGAAGAAAAGAACAGTACACATATACATGCTTACAAAAGATGCTGAAAAATCTTTGTTGGAAAAGTAAAAGAAGTATCAATATTATCATGGAAAGTTTGAAGTAGAGTAATGGACGTAAACTCTGATTTAAAAACCGAGCTGTACTACTTTCAAGAAAGATGATCTTGATCAAGTAAACTAAATGCTGAATCTTGATTTCTGCATCAGAAATAAACACAGGGTGTAATGAGGTCTAAATTAGATAATCTACATAGTAAGTAGGCAATAAATATAAACTATAATTGTTAGCTTTTGAAGTACAATTACTAGAATTAATGAGAATGTGACAGTGATTTGTGATGTTAATGAAGATTATAGATCATAATAATTTAGAATTTATCCAATTAGTTAAAATTTTCAAGAGATCCAGTCATATGGCATTTGAAAAATCCAAAAGGAGCCAATTTTACCAACATCTTATAAACATGCAAAAGTTTATTAGTAGTTCCATTTGTAAATTACAGAAGGCTTTCAGGTATCTTACAATCATAAATATGTTTAAAAAAATTAATTAGTGAAGAATATTTGTGCTCATCAAAGTCTTCTAGATTTTTACTATCTTTGAGCTGTTTGCATTACATATTCAATTTTGAACAAGGGATTACTTCCCTTTTAAGTTTATATTATTCTCTGAGGTATGGTTACTAAATATATGAGAAGAGGTGAAAATTAGTGGAGCTTTTTAAAATTGAATTAGTTAAGTTTTTTCCTGCTACAATTAAATTCGAAAAGTTTCCCATTACAAGTCTTTTCAAGAAAAAAATGATTTGTTTCAAATGCAAAAGTTGAATGTGCTTTCAGGAATTCTGTAGTATCTAATAGTCTACAAACGCTGTTCATAGCTGTGCAGTATTGTAGTCACTGCTTACAAGTGACTATTAAGAATTCAAAATATGTGATGAAGGAATTTAATTTTTAATTAATTAATCTTAATGAATTTAAATTTAAATAGCCACATGTTTGTGATGGCATTTGTAAGGAAACTTACTTGCTGCTGCTGCTGCTGCTGCTACGTCGCTTCAGTCATGTCCGACTCTGTGCGACCCCATAGACAGCAGCCCGCCAGGCTCCCCCATCCCTGGGATTCTCCAGGCAAGAATACTGGAGTGGGTTGCCATTTCCTTCTCCAATGCATGAAAGTGAAAAGTGAAAGTGAAGTCGCTCAGTCGTGTCCGACTCTTAGCGACCCCATGGACTGCATGCAGCCCACCAGGCTCCTCCATCCATGGGATTTTCCAGGCAAGAGTACTGGAGTGGGGTGCCATTGCCTTCTCCAAGGAAACTTACTTACATATTGTGAATGCCGCTTGATATACTGGAAATGTAGTTTCAAGTAAAGTATTACTATAAGTAAAAAAATGAAACAGTGTACTTTTTATTCTTTATAAATATTTTAAAAATAATTAGAACAATTATTTCCATAAAAGTTCTCTCTCTCCCTCTTTCTCATGTTTCTTTCTGTATATCTATTGTTCTGGCTATATACTGTACAACATCTTTCTCTTCATGGTGGTGGTTTTTTTGCTAGGTTGTGTCCAAGCCCACCAGTCTCTTCTGTCCATGGGATTTTGCAGGCAAGAATACCAGAGTGGGTTACCATTTCCTTCTCCAGGGGATCTTCTGGCCCAGGGATTGAACCTGTGTTTCCTGCATAGTAGGGGGCTTCTTTACCGCTGGCCACTAGGAAAGGCCTCTCTTTCCACTAGTGGAAAACATTTGTGTTTTAGTCATAACCAAGACAACTACACACTATTAGAATATTTCCTGGAGATTAATCTCACTTTGCTTCCCCATCCTTAAGACTCTCAAAAGTGGTCTTTGAGATAATTGCAGAATTTGGTCTTGTTCCAGGAGGAACCATAGCACTGCATCTTTGGAAAGAGGGAGGCACAACTATCTCTGGTGCCTAGACTCATGACTATAAAGGATCACACCATGTGACCAGAGGCTGGAGAGTGGTGACACTAAGCATGCAATATAATATATTTTCTTAACATCTAAATTATTAGGTCATTTCTCATTCTTAATTAGCTTGTACTAGAAGTTTTTAGCTATTTTAACACATACAGATGGATGTGGTAGTCTGCAATTTAGACTTGCAGAAGTCATTCCACACATTAATATCAAAAAGATAAAAATTGCAAGTGTGTGTGTGTGTGTATTCATGTGTGTGTCTAATACAAAGTGATAAAATTGTTAAGTTAGATGACCTGTGACAGACAGTTCTATAGGGAAAGGGAATAACAATATAAGTGAGGATCACCGAAACATTTATGAAGGTTTGTTGCTTATTCACTAAGTCACGTCAAACTCTTTGCAAGCCCTAGACTAGCCTGCCAGGCTCCTCTGTCTATGGGATTTCTGATGCAAGAATATTAGAGTGGATTGCCATTTTCTTTTCCATGTGATCTTTTGGATCCAGGGATCAAAATTGCATCTCTTGCATGGGTGGGAAGATTCTTTACTACTAAGCCACCAGGGAACCTTATATGAAGGTTATGCTGCTGCTGTTGCTAAGTCGCTTCAGTAGTGTCCGACTCTGTGTGACCCCATAGACAGCAGCCCACCAGGCTCCGCCATCCCTGGGATTCTCCAAGCAAGAACATTGGAGTGGGTTGCTATTTCCTTCTCCAATGCATGAAAATGAAAAGTGAAAGTGAAATCGCTCAGTTGTGTCTGATTCTTCAAGACCCCATGGACTGCAGCCTACCAGGCTCCTCCATCCATGGGGTTTTCCAGGCAAGAGTATTGGAGTGAGTTGCCATTGCCTTCTTATAAAGATTATAAATTATATAAAATGTTAATAAAAATGTTCTGAGGGGTTTGAGGTCATAGCCCAATTGGGAAGGGTATAGGTCACTGAGAGCTTTGAATCTTATAAGGAATTTCAATTTATTCTAATGATGAGAGAAGGCATTTACTGTGTATTTAAATTTGCAGTGGTGTGATGATATAGCTATTGTCTGGAAAAACAACTGTGACAGCAATATGTAAGATTATGGACAGAGAAAAGAGACTGAAAATAAGGTGAAAAGTCAAAAAATCTAGAAATATAGTTCATTTCAATGCTGATATAGAAGAGAAAAAATATTAATGATATATTGAAAGCAAAACATATATTTCAAAGTTCTTACCCCTATGACTGAAAAGATGGTGGGAAATTTAGCACAGAAAAATTTTGATAAGGGAGAGATTGTGATGACCAAAAAGGCTCTCATTCAATTCTTTGGCAGGATATCAGTGTCCTGAAAGTGTTAGTCACTCAGTTGTGTACCACTCTATATGACCCCATGGACTGTAACCTGCCAGGCTCCTCTGACCACGAAGTTCTCTGGGCAAGAATACTGGAGTGGATTGCCATTCCCTTCTTCCGGGGATCTTCCCAACACAGGGGTTGCCACAGGGCATTCTGCATTGAAGGCAAATTATTTATCATCTGATCACTGTCCTAGTAAGTTAAAATCATACTCATGTAAATGGAAATATTTTTCAATGACAGATTTAGTTTCTCCATTTAGAAATGGAGGCTCAAAATAAAAATTTTAAAAGAAATGTTGAAAATTATGGGATTAGATATGGTAGACACAGTGCCTGAACAACTATTGAAGGAGGTTCATAACATTGTATAGGAAGTAGTAACCAAACCATCTCCAAGAAAAAGAAATGCAGGAAGGCAAAGTGGTTGCCTGAGGAGCCCTTACAAACAGCTGAGAAAAGAAGTGAAAGACAAAGGAGAAAGGGGATGATATATTAAGCCTTTGATTGTGTGGATCACAACAAACTGTGGAAAATTCTTAAAGAGATGCGAATACCAGATGATCTGACCTGCCTCCTGTGAAATCTGTATGCAGGTCAAGAAGCAACAGTTAGAACTTGACATGGAACAATGGACTGGTTCAAAATTGGGAACAGAGTACATCAAGGCTATATATTGTCACACTGCTTATTTAACTTACAGAAAGAGTACATCATGTAAAATGCTGGGCTGGATAAAGCACAAGCTGGAATAAAGATTGCTGGGAGAAATATCAATAACCTCAGATATGCAGATGACACTACGCTTGTGGCAGACTGTGAAGAGTAACTAAAGAGCTTCTTGATGAAAGTGAAAGAGGAGAGTGAAAACTCAACATTCAAAAAACAAGGATCATGACATCCGGTCCCATCACTTCATGGCAAATAGATGGGGAAACAATGGGAACAGTGAGAGACATTATTTTCTTAGTTTCCAAACCACTGCAGATGGTGACTACAGCCATGAAGTTAAAAGATATCTGCTTCTTGGAAGAAAAGCTATGAAAAACCTCAGTTCAGTTCAGTCGCTCAGTCTTGTCTGACTCTTTGTGACCCCATGAATTGCAGCATGCCAGGCCTCCGTGTCCATCACCAATTCCCAGAGTTCAATCAGACTCACGTCCATCGAGTCAGTGATGCCATCCAGCCATCTCATCCTCTGTTGTCCACTTCTCCTCCTGCCCCCAATCCTTTCTAGCATCAGAGTCTTTTCCAATGAGTCAACTCTTCGCATGATGTGGCCAAAGTACTGGAGATTCAGGTTTAGCATCATTCCTTCCAAAGAAATCCCAGGGTTGATCTCCTTCAGAATGGACTGGTTGGATCTCCTTGTAGTCCACAGAACTCTCAAGAGTCTTCTCCAACACCACAGTTCAAGAGCATCAATTTTTCAGCACTCAGCCTTCTGCACAGTCCAACACTCATATCCATACATGACCACAGGAAAAACCATAGCCTTGACTAGACGGACCTTAGTCAGCAAAGTAATGTCTCTGCTTTTGAATATACTATCTAGGTTGGTATAATTTTTCTTTCAAGGAGTAAGCATCTTTTAATTTCATGGCTGCAATCACCATCTGCAGTGATTTTGGAGCCCAAAAAATAAAGTCTGACACTGTTTCCACTCTTCCCCACTTATTTACCATGAAGTGATGGGACCAGATGCCATGATCTTCGTTTGCTGAATGTTGAGCTTTAAGCCAACTTTTTCACTCTCCTCTTTCACTTTCATCAAGAGGCTTTGTAGCTCCTTGTCACTTTCTGCCATAAGGGTGGTGCCATCTGCTTATCTGAGGTTATTGATATTTCTCCCGAAAATCTTGATTCCAGCTTGTGTTTCTTCCAGCCCAGCATTTCTCATGATGTACTCTGCATAGAAGTTAAATAAGCAGGGTGACAGTATACAGCCTTGACGGACTCCTTTTCCTATTTGGAACCAGTCTGTTGTTCCATGTCCAGTTCTAACTGTTGCTTCCTGACTGGCATACAGATTTCTCAAGAGGCAGGTCAGGTGGTCTGGTATTCCCATCTCTTTCAGAATTTTCCAGTTTCTTGTGATCCACACAGTCAAAGCCTTTGGCATAGTCAATAAAGCAGAAACAGATGTTTTGCTGGAACTCTCTTGCTTTTTCCATGATCCAGCAGATGTTGGCAATTTGATCTCTGGTTCTCTGCCTTTTCTAAAACCAGCTTGAACATCAGGAAGTTCACAGTTCACGTATTGCTGAAGCCTGGCTTGGAGAATTTTGAGCATTACTTTACTAGCATGTGAGATGAGTGCAATTGTCTGGTAGTTTCAGCATTCTTTGGCATTGCCTTTCTTTGAGATTGGAATGAAAACTGATCTTTTCCTGTCCTGTGGCCACTGGTGAGTTTTCAAATTTGCTGGTATATTGAGTGCAGCACTTTCACAGCATCATCTTTTAGGATTTGAAATAGCTCAAGTGGAATTCCATCACCTCCACTAGCTTTGTTCGTAGTGATGCTTTCTAAGGCCCAATTGATTTCACATTCCAAAATGTCTGGCTCTAGATTAGTGATCACATCATCATGATTATCTGGGTCGTGAAAATCTTTTTTGTACAGTTCTTCCATGTATTCTTGCCACCTCTTCTTAATATCTTCTGCTTCTGTTAGGTCCATACCATTTCTGTCCTTTATTGAGCCCATCTTTGCATGAAATGTTCCCTTGGTATCTCTAATTTTCTTGAAGAGATCTCTAGTCTTTCCCATTCTGTTGTTTTCCTCTATTTCTTTGCATTGATCGCTGAAGAAGGCTTTCTTATCTCTTCTTGCTATTCTTTGGAACTCTGCATTCAGATGCTCATATCTTTCCTTTTCTCCTTTGCTTTTCACCTCTCTTTTTTTCACAACTGTTTGTAAGGCCTCCCCAGACAGCCACTTTGCTTTTTGCATTTCTTTTCCATGGGGATGGTCTTGATCCCTGTCTCCTGTACAATGCCATGAACCTCATTCCATAATTCATCAGGCACTCTATCTATCAGATCTAGGCCCTTAAATCTATTTCTCACTTCCACTGTATAATCATAAGGGATTTGATTTAGGTCATACCTGAATGGTCTAGCGGTTTTCCCTACTTTCTTCAATTTGAGTCTGAATTTGGTAATAAGGAGTTCATGATCTGAGCCACAGTCAGCTCCGGGTCTTGTTTTTGCTGACTGTATAGAGCTTCTCCATCTTTGGCTGCAAAGGATATAATCAATCTGATTTTGGTGTTGACCATCTGGTGATGTCCATGTGTAGAGTCTTCTCTTGTGTTGTTGGAAGAGGGTGTTTGCTATGATCAGTGCATTTTCTTGGCAAAACTCTATTAGTCTTTGCCCTGTTTCATTCCGCATTCCAAGGCCAAATTTGCCTGTTACTCCAGGTGTTTCTTGACTTCCTACTTTTGCATTCCAGTCCCCTGTAATGAAAAGGACATCCTTTTGGGGTGTTAGTTCTAAAAGGTCTTGTATGACAAACCTAGATGTATTAAAAAGCAGAGACAATACTTTGCTGACAAAGTTCTGTATAGTCAAAGCTGTGGTTTGGCAAATTTGGAAAATTCAGCAATGCCACAGGACCAGAAAAAGTCGGTTTTTATTCCAATGCCAAAGAATGTTCAAACTACTTCACAATTACACTCATTTCACATGCTAGCAAGATAATGCTCAAAATCCTTCAAATTAGGCTTCAACAGTAGTTAGACCAAGAACTTCAAGATGTGAAAGCTAGATATATAAAAGAGAGAAGAAGCAGAGATCAAATTGCCAACATCTCTTACTTCATAGAAAAAGCAAATATATGCCAATAAAACATCTACTTCTGCTTCATTGACACACTACAGCCTTTGATTTTGTGTATCACAACAAACTGTGGAAAATCCTTAAAGAGAAGGGACTACTAGACCAGCTTACCTGTCTCTTGAGAAACCTGTATGCAGGTTAAGATGCAACAGTTAAAACTGGACATGAAACAATGTACTGGTTCAAAATCATATATTGTCACCCTGCCTATTTAACTTATATGCAGAGTACATCATGCAAAATGCCCTCTGGATGAATACCAAGCAGAAATCAAGATTACCAAGAGAAATATCAACAACTTCACAACTCTAATGGAAGAAAGCAAACAGGAACTAAAGAACCTCTTGATAAAGGTGAAAGAGAAGAGCGAAAAAAATGGCTTAAAGCTCAGCATTCAAAAAACTAGCATCATGGCATCTGGTCCCTTCATTTCATAGCAAATTATGGACAAAAAGTGTGAACAGTGACAGATTTTTTTTTCTTGGGTTCCATAATCTTTGTGGACAATGAGCACAGCCACAAAATTCAAAGATGCTTGCTCCTTGGAAGGAAGGTTTTGACAAAACTGAACAGAACATTTAAAAGTAGAGACATCACAATGCCAACAAAGTTGTGTATAGTAATGTATGGTTTTTTCAGTAGTCATGTATGGATGTGAATATTGGTCCATAAAGAAGGCTGAGAGCCAAAGAGTTGATGCTTTCAAACTGTGCTGCTGGAAAATAATCTTGAGAGTCCCTTGGACTACAGAAAATCACACCAGTCATTCCTAAAGGAAATCAATAATGAGTATTCATTGGAAGGACTGTTGCTGGGCTGATGCTCCCATTGTTGACCAGGTGATGTTAAAAGCTGACTCACTGGAAAAGACCCTGATACTGGGAAAGATTGAGGGCAGGAGAAGGAGGGGACAACAGAGGATGAAATAATTCAATAGCATCACCAACTCAATGGAAATGAGTTTGAACTCTGAGAGATAGTGAAGTACAGGGAAGCCTGATGTGCTGCAGTTCATGGAGTCACAAAGAGTTGGACATGACACAGTGACTAAACAACAACAACCCCAAAAGGCTATTCTATTTTTTGATATCGTTCTTTGTGGGTTGAATTTTATGCCTTCAATATTAAAAATAAGTGTTTTTGAGACTTTTTAGCAAACCTATTCTTTAATATCTCTCATAATTATTTT
Source organism: Oryx dammah (assembly GCF_014754425.2). Taxonomy (NCBI): domain Eukaryota; kingdom Metazoa; phylum Chordata; class Mammalia; order Artiodactyla; family Bovidae; genus Oryx; species Oryx dammah. The sequence continues at coordinate 52,969,327 of NW_024070211.1, forward strand.
AAAAAGTGAATATGACTACTAAGAACTTGGTTCTGGTTTCCATTCTTTTCCTCTATTTGATTAATATCTGCTTCTTCTTCTCTGTTTTTTATGATTTTCAGTTCAGAGATGAATTCATTATGTGGAAATAAATTATTTGAAAGGTTTGATTCCATATTTCAGTCTTAATTAAAATGATGTGGAATTAAGGGCCATTAAGTTTCAACTAGCATTAAGTGAGAAAATCTTGAGAAAGGCAGTTAAATAAAGCTGTTGAGAAGGAATTTTGCACTGCAAGAACATGATTATTCTTTTGTTTAGAGAAAGATAATAATCAAGATTGGTGAATAATTAGATGTCTGTTTTCAGAAAATTTAAGTTAGAACTATAATTCCTCTGAATGTTGCTATCATAACATGGAAGTTTGTTCTAAGGCTGTTTAGTAAAAACGATAGCCCTCTTTGTGAAATATTCAGTCCTTTTTATAGGACTGAAAAATGTTTATCATATGAAATTACATTTGAAAAGATGTTTTGTTATAATATTTGTGTTCAGTTAAATTTGAAACTATCTTTGTCAAAGGAGATTGTATGTGAAAATACATCATTCTTGGCATGCTCACTAATTTTCACTTGACTCATGTTATTATCATAAAAACAACCAGCTCAAAATCCTGCACATATAAGCCTGAAGTTTAAGGGAAGGAGAATTATTTTACTATCTATGTAAGTTCTGTGAATAAAATTAGATATTAGAAACATTATCAAATCAAAGCATAATGTAGATAATTCATTTTTCTTTAACAACGTTGTGGGAAAGACATCTAAATTACTCATGAAAATGCTTTAAAATAGCAAGGGTATATAACTCTGTCATATTATGTACTATCATATTTAATTATTAAAATGGCATGCTCATGCAACAGCAATTAAAATATTATTTTCTGGTAAAGATTTATGAAAAAACTATTAGATATCTCATCTCTCTTAGCAAAAATCAAATCTGCCATTTTTTAAAAATATATCTTTATGTTGAATATTTCTCGATCCTCTTCCAACTGCTACTCTATTATAAAATAGCACCATCTCTCTGTTTTATTTTGTATATATTAGGCTTTTAACTTGTTTCCTGCTTTTACTTATTCTTCCCCTTCATTTATTTTCCACCCAGGAAGGCAAGTGGTCTTTTAAAAATCCTGCTCAAAATCCTCCAATAGCTTGACTTATAGTGATAACAAAATGTTTCTCATGACCTGAAGACTATATTTCACTCCCCTCTTCTCTCCTCCACCCCAATGCTCCCACCCACACATATGCATGCACTCATACACACACACACACACACACACACACATACACACACACACAAATGCACTTGCTTTTATTTTCTTATTTTAAGTCCTCCAAGGATATTCCTGTTCTGGAGTCTCATGCTTGCTATCTTATCTGCCTAGAATAATTTTCCCATGGATACTCACATACTCTTCTCCTCACTTCATTTTTCTGTCTACTTATTTTCTGTCATCAGTTCAAAAAGATACCAACCACCGTACATTTTATAATTGCTTACACTAATTTTATTTTTATAACATTTCTCATTATATAAAATTATATATAATATCACATTTTTTGGTTTACATTTGGCTCCTTCCAGTAGAATATAAAGTTCATTGTAGCAGATATTTTGCTTGCCTATGAATCACCACTGCCTAAGACAGTTCCTGTCACAAAATAGTAAATGCATAATCTGTGCTGAATTCATAAATGAATGAATTATGTGCAAGCTATACATAAAACACTCCTATCAACCACAATTGTTGCTAATATTTTAAAAGTTTTTCTTGTAGAGGTTTCCTCATGAATTGCTTCTGTTTAGACTTCATAAGAACAATAGGCATGTGACTAAAAGCTGGTAGAGAACATATTACTAGTTGTAGAATATATTACTTTTCAATATGGAAATTAGTTTTATCAATAATTAAAGAGTGAGCCATATATGTATGTGTATATATATATACACTCTATATGCATATACATATATATACATATACACTGTATATGTATATACATATATGTATGTATATATGTATGTGTGTGTATATATATACACATAAAATGCATATGTGTATATTGAAAATTTGTAAAATAATCATTTATAGCTAAAAAGCTGGTCAGAATTTGTTTCATTTATGTAATATCTAAGGAAGTTCAGTTCAGTTCAGTTCAGTCACTCAGTCATGTGCGACTCTTTGTGACTCCCATGAATCGCAGCACGCCAGGCCTCCCTGTCCGTAACCAACTCCCAGAGTTCACTCAGACTCACGGCCATTGAGTCAGTGATGCCATCCAGCCATCTCATCCTCTGTCATCCCCTTCTCCTCCTGCCCCCTGTCTCTCCCAGCATCAGAGTCTTTTCCAATGAGTCAACTCTTCCCATCAGGTGGCCAAAGTACTGGAGTTTCAGCTTTAGCATCATTCCTTCCAAAGAAATCCCAGGGCTGATCTCCTTCAGAACGGACTGATTGGATCTCCTTGCAGTCCAAGGGACTCTCAAGAGTCTTCTCCAACTCCACACTTCAAAAGCATCAATTCTTCGGTGCTCAGCCTTCTTCACAGTCCAACTCTCACATCCATACATGACTATTGGAAAAACCATAGCCTTGACTAGATAGACCTTAGTCAGCACAGTAATGTCTCTGCTTTTGAATGTGCTATCTAGGTTGGTCACAACTTTTCTTCCAAGGAGTAAGCGTCTTTTAATTTCATGGCTGCAGTCACCATCTGCAGTGGTTTTGGAGCCCAAAAAAATAAAGTCTGACACTGTTTCCACCGTTTCCTCATCTATTTCCCATGAAGTGATGGGACCAGATGCCATGATCTTCGTTTTCTGAATGTTGAGGTTTAGCCAACTTTTCCACTCTCCTCTTTCTCTTTCATCAAGAAGATTTTTAGTTCCTCTTCACTTTCTGCCATAAGGGTGGGAAAGTTTATATCAATAACCTCAGATATGCAGATGACATATCGTTATGGCAGAAAGTGAAGAAGAACTAAAAAGCCTCTTGATGAAAGTGAAAGAGGAGAGTGAAAAAGTTGGCTTAAAGCTCAACGTTCAGAAAACTAAGATGGCATCTGATCCCATCACTTCATGGCAAATAGATGGGGAAACGTTGGAAACAGTGTCAGAGTTTCTTTTTGGGGACTCTAAAATCCTTGCAGATGGTGATTGTAGCCATGAAATTAAAAAGCACTTACTTCTTGGAAGAAAAGTTATGACCAACCTAGATAGCATATTCAAAAGCTGAGGCATTACTTTGCCAACAAAAGTCCGTCTAGTCAAGGCTATGGTTTTTCCAGTGGTCATGTATGGATGTGAGTTGGACTGTAAAGAAAGCTGAGCACCAAAGAATTGATGCTTTTGAAGTATGGAGAAGACTCTTGAGAGTCCCTTGGACTGCAAGGAGATCCAAGCAGTCTGTTCTAAAGGAGATCAGTCCTGGGTGTTCATTGGAAGGACTGATGCTAAAGCTGAAACTCCAGTACTTTGGCCATCTCATGTAAAGAGTTGACTCATTGGAAAAGTCTCTGATGCTGGGAGGGATTGGGGGCAGGAGAAGGGGACTGGATGGCATCACCGACTCAATGGACATGGGTTTGGGTGAACTCTGGGAGTCGGTGATGGACAGGGAGGCCTGGCATGGTGCATTTCATGGGGTCACAAAGAGTTAGACATGACTGAGTGACTGAACTGAACTGAACCGAACTGAAACATAGGAGTATTAAAATTGCATACAACTCTGTGTGAGATTTTCCAGTATAAAAATGTATACTGTCTTATTCCTAGGAACTATTATTTATTTTGTGTTGAAAAGTGTGTAAGCTGTGTGTCTTTTTTTTTTTTTTTAAGACTTTAAAATTTCTGGACTCACTGAGGCATTTCCATGACTAAGCCTTTGAATAGGAGATTGCAATTCAGATGACCAGAAGGAGCTATATCCCCAATTGGCATTCATGGGCTCTGAGGCCTTAATTTTCAAATGGAAAGCAGACTGATTGAACTAGAAAGACCTATGTGCCTGTTTTTAAACTAAAGATTCTCTAGCCTTCCTGAGTCAAAATCTGCATCCTAACAAGACCCACGGGTGACTCTTGTGAACTTATATTAAGGATGCAGCACTTTAGGTGATTTTGATTGTCAGCCAGGTGTAGAACACATGGAATTCTAGAAGCTTCACAGTGAAGTATTAGGGACTGTAGGTACAGGACTGAATGGCTGGAAGTGACCTTTCACAGAAATAATTCTGAAAGCCAACCATTCTGTCCTTTTTAAGTTAGAAGAACTCCCTGTTCTGTCTCATTCAAAGATTCCAAAGGATTTATCAAAACATAGCATGTAAAGCTCCTAAACCATGAATTGCTGTTCAGCATCAGCATTTCAGAAGTGAACGATCTCAGCAGATAGGGTCAGTTGATTTCTCTTTCTCAGAATTTTTATTATATCTTTTTGTGAGTATTTCACTTAATCCTGAAATATGACGCTGTGAAAGTGCTACATTCAATATGCCAACAAATATGGAAAACTCAGCAGTGGCCACAGGACTGGAAAAGTCAGTTTTTATTCCAAACCCAAAGAAAGGCAATGCCAAAGAATGCTCAAACTACCACACAATTGCACTCATCACACTCTCTAGTAAAATAATGCTCAAAATTTTCCAAGCCAGGCTTCAGCAATAACTGAACCGTGAGCTTCCAGATGCTCAAGCTGGTTTTAGAAAACGCAGAGGAACCAGAGATCAAATTGCCAACATCGGCTGGATCATCAAAAAAGCAAGAGAGTTCCAGAAAAATATCTATTTCTGCTTTATTGACTATGCCAAGTCCTTTGACTGTGTGGATCATAATAAACTGTGGAAAATTCTGAAAGAGATGGGAATACCAGACCACCTGACCTGCCTCCTGAGAAACCTATATGCAGGTCAGGAAGCAACAGTTAGAACTGGATATGGAAGAACAGACTGGTTCCACATAGGAAAAGGAGTAAGTCAAGGCTGTATATTGTCACCTTGCTTATTTAACTTATATGCAGAGTACATCATGAGAAATGCTGGGCTGGAAGAAAAAGAAGCTGGAATCAAGATTGCCAGGAGAAATATCAATAACCTCAGATATGCAGATGATATCACTCTTATAGCAGAAAGTGAAGAACTAAAAAGCCTCTTGATGAAAGTGAAAGAGGAGAGTGAAAATGTTGGCTTAAATCTCAGCATTCAGAAAACGAAGATCATGGCATCCGGTCCCATCACTTTATGGGAAATAGACAGGGAAACCGTGGAAGCAGTGGCTGACTTTATTTTTCTGGATTTCAAAATCACTGCAGATGGTGATTGCAGCCATGAAATTAAAAGAAGCTTACTCCTTGGAAGGAAAGTTACGACCAACCTAGACAGCATATTAAAAAGCAGAGACATTACTTTGCCAACAAAGTTCCATCTAGCCAAGGCTATGTTTTTTTCCAGTAGTCACGTGTGGATGTTAGAGTTGGACTATAAAGAAAGCTGAGCGCTGAATATTTGATGCTTTTGAAGTGTGGTGTTGGAGAAGACTCTTGCGAGTCCCTTGGACTGCCAGGAGATCCAACCAGTCCATCCTAAAGGAGATCAGTCCTGGGTGTTCATTGGAAAGACTGATGTTGAAGCTGAAGCTCCAATACTTTGGCCACCTGATGTGAAGAGCTGACTCATTTGAAAAAACCCTGATGCTGAGAAAGATGAGGGCAGGAGAAGGGAACAACAGGGGATGAGATGGTTGGATGGCATCACTGACTCGATGGACATGGGTTTTGGTGGAGTCCAGGAGTTGGTGATGGACAGGGAGGCCTGGCGTGCTGCGGTTCATGGGGGGTTGCAAAGTCAGACAAGACTAAGCACCTGAACTGAACTGAACTGAACTGAATCTAATAACTGTATATCCCTGTTTACTACTGAATTCTCAGTATTTCTTGCAACTGAAATTTTATGAGTGGAATTTTAAAAATTGAGTTATTATAGTTATTTAATGAGTGGTATCAGTGTTTAACAACCCCTACCATATATAAACTTGCCACTTGAAATTTCCCTTTAACCTTCCTAAAACTGTTTTAAAAAATGCATTTCTTATTGACATGAAACCCAATTATTAGGAATATCTATATGGAAATACTCGGAACTAAAAGAAAAAATAACTCAAAATGTATTTCTTCATCTGTTGCTCTTAATAGTTTACTTTTAAGAGAAAAAGTATTCATATACATATATTGCCCCCAAATAAAAGTATTAGAATTCATTGAACAATATTGTAAAGGTTATTAAAATAAAATTAATGAAAATATAATCTATAAACCTCAAAACTGGTGATGACTTATAGGCATATATTCCAAAATTAGAATATTCTGTTTCATAATTTGTCTTTTTTCAAAAGCAAAGATCTCTCTTACCTATGAAAAAAATAAATTTCAAAACATGAAAAGTTTTAGAAGAAACTTAGACACTCTCATATAATAAAAATTTGGGAAACAAATGCAATGGAGGGGACAATGAAAACACAATTTTATTTTATTAATTCTCATAAATTTAAAATTCAATATACACATCATCACAGGCTTCAATGCATGCTAAATTGCTTCAGTACTCTCCAACTCTGTGACTTTATGGATTGTAGCCCAGTAGGCTCCTCTGTCCATAGGCATTCCCCAGGCAAGAAAACTGGACTGTGTTACCATTTCCTCCTCTGAGGGATCTTTCCAGGTATCAAACCTGGTCTCTTATGTCTCCTGTATTGGCAAGTAGGTTATCTATGACTAGTGCCATCTCAGTTGGTTCAGTTCAGTCGCTTAGTCATGTCCAACTCTTTGCGACCCGATGGGCTGCAGTACGCCAGGCTTCCCTGTCCATCACCAACTCCTGGAGCTTGCTCAAACTCATGTCCATTGAGTTGGTGATGCCATCCAGCCCTCTCATCCCCTTCTCCTCCCACCTTCAAATATTCCCAGCATCAGGCTCTTTTACAATGAGTCAGTTGTTCAAATCAGGTGGCCAAAATATTGGAGTTTCAACTTCAGCATCAGTTCTTCCAGTGAATATTCAGGACTGATTTTCTTGAGAATTGACTGGTTTAAACTCCTTGCAGTCCAAGGAACTCTCATGAGTCTTGTCCAACACTACAGTTTAAAAGCATCAATTCTTAGGTGCTCAGCTTTCTTTATATTCCAACTCTCACATCCATACATGACTACTAGAAACACCATAGATTTGACTAGATGGACTTTTGTAGGTAAAATAATGTCCTTTCTTTTTAATATGCTGTCTAGGTTGGTCATAGCTCTTCATCCAAGGAGTAAGTGCCTTTTAATTTCATGGCTGCAGTCATCATCTGCAGGGATTTCAGAGCCCAAGGAAATAAAGTCTGTCACTGTTTCCATTGTTTATCCATCTCTTTGCCATGAATTGATGGGACCAGATGCCATAAGCTTAGTTTTTTGAATGAGTTCTAAGCCAGATTTTTCACTCTCCTCTCTGTCAGTTTCATGCAGAGACACTTCAGGTCTTCTTCACTTTATGCTAAGTGTGGTGTAACCTGTGTATCTGAAGTTATTCATATTTCTCCCAGCAATCTCGATTCCAGCTTGTGCTTCATCTAGCCTGGCATTTCGCATGAGGTGGTCTGCATATAAGATTAAATAAGCAGGGTGACAACATACAGCCTTGATGTATTCCTTTCCCAATTTGGAACCAGTCTGTTGTTCCATGTCCAGTTCTAACTGTTGCTTCTTAACTTGTATACAGATTTCTCAGGAGGCAGGTAAGGTGGTCTGGCATTTCCATATCTTGGAAGAATTGTCCAGTTTGTTGTGATCTACACAGTCAAAGACTTTGGCATAATCAATAAGACAGATGTTTTTCTGGAATTCTCTCGCTTTTTCTATGCTCCAAAAGATGTTGGCAATTTGATCTCTGGTTCCTCTGCTTTCTCTAAATCCAGCTTAACATCTAGAAGTTCACAATTTACATACTATTGAAGCCTGGCTTGGAGAATTTTGAGCACTACTTTGTTAGCATGTGAGATGAGTATAATCATGCAATAGTCTGAACATTCTTTGGCATTGCATTTCTTTGCGGTTGGAATGAAAACTGACCTTTTCCAGTCCTGTGCACTGCTGAGCTTTCCAAATTTGCTGACTTATTGCATGCAGCAGATTCATAGCATTATCTTTTAGGATTTGAAATAACTCAACCGAAATTCCATCCCCTCCACTAGCTTTGTTCGTAGTGATGCTTCCTAAAGCCCACTTGACTTCACATTCCAGGATGTCTGGCTCCAGGTGAGTGATCACTCCTTCATGGTTATGTGGGTCATGAAAGTCTTTTTTGTATAGTTCTTCTGTGTAGTCTTTCCACCTCTTCTTCTGCTTCTGTTAGGTCCATACCATTTCTGTCCTTTATTTTGCCCATCTTTGCATGAAATATTCCCTTAGTGTCTTTAATTTTCTTGAAGAGCTCTCTAGTCTTTTCATTCTATTGTTTTCCTCTATTTTTTTGCATTGATCTCTGAGGAAAGCTTTCTTATCTCTCTTTGCTATTCTTTGGAACTCTGCATTCATATGGGTATATCTTTCCTTTCCTCCTTTGCCTTTAGCTTCTCTTCTTTTCTCAGCTATTTGTAAGGCCTCATCAGAAAACCATTTTGCCTTTTGCATTTCTTTTTCTTGTGGATGGTCTTGAACAATGCCTCCTGTACAATGTCACAAACATCCATCCATTGTTGTTCAGGCTCTCAGTCTATCAGATCTAATCCCTTGAATCTATTTGTCACTTCCACTGTATAATCTCAAAGAATTTGATTTAAGTCCTACCTGACTGGCCTAGTGGTTTTCCCTACTTCCTTCAATTTAAGTCTCATTTTGGCAATAAGGAGTTCATGATCTGAGCCACAATGATCAGCTCCCAGTCTTGTTTTTGCTGACTGTATAGAGCTTCTCCATCTCTGGCCATAAAGAATATAATCAATCTGATTTTGGTGTTAACTGTCTGGTGATGTCCATGTGTAGTGTCTTCTCTCATGTTGTTGGAAGAGAGGTTTGCAAAATTCTGTTAGCCTTTGCCCTGTTTCATTTTGTACTCCAAGGCCAAATTTGCCTGCTACTCCAGGTATCTCTTGAATTCCTACTTTTGCTTTCCAGTCCCCTAGTAGCCCATGCCCATGATGGTGATTTGTTAGCCACCTGTGTGTGGAGTTAGGCCTGGATAGCAGGACCCAGGAGGCATCCTGACTGTCTCTTGAGAACCCTAAGATTCCAGAAGCATAAGCTGGAAGGGGCTGTGGAGAGAGCCTCATTCTATACCTTCTCCCACTTGACAGATGGAGCACAGAGGCCAAAGAAGGGAATTGACTTGTTCAAAAAGGTTTTCCATGCAGTATGTGGGATCTTAGTTCCAGGACCCAGAATTGAACCTGTGTCCCCTGCAGTGAAAGGGTGGAGTCTTAACCACTGGGCCACCTGGAAGTCTCAGAGCCCCACTTGCAGGATTTAATTTCCCAACCAAAGATTGGACCCCAGCCAGGGCAGTGAAAGAGTCCTAACCACTTGACTGCCAGGGAATTCCCTACAAATGAACTTTTCAACAATAATTATACTTTATGGATGTCTCTCCCATCAGGAAGCTTCCTTAAGCCTCTTATCCTTATCCATCAGAGAGTGGACAGATTGAAAACCATAATCAGAGAAAGCTAATCAAACAGATCACATGGACCATAGCCTTGTCTAATTCACTGAAACTATGAGCCATGCCATGTAGGGCCAACAGTAACAGATGGGTCATGGTGGAGAGTTCTGAGAAAACGTGGTCCACCTGAGAAGGGAATGGCAAACCACTTCAATATGCTTGCCTTGAGAACCCCATGAACAGTATGAAAAGGCAAAAAGATAGGACACTGAAAGATGAACTCTCCAGGTCGGTCGGTGCCCAATATGCTACTGGAGAAGAATGGACAAATAACTCCAGAAAAAATGAAAAGATGGAACCAAAGAGAAAACAATGCCCAATATGGATGTGACTGGCAATGGAAGTAAAAGTCTGATGCTGTAAAGAGCAATATTGCATAGGAACCTGGAATGTAAGGTCCATGAAACAAGGTAAATTAAAAGTGGTCAAAAGGGGAGATGACAAGAGTGAACATTGACATTTTAGGAATCAGTGAACTAAAATGGGCTGGAATGGGCAAATTAATTCAGATGACCATTATATCTACTACTGTGGGCAAGAATCCCTTAGAAGAAATGGAGCAGCCCTTATAGTCAGCAAAAGAGTCCAAAATGCAGTACTTGGGTGCAAGCTCAAAAACGACAGAATGATCTCTGTTCATTTCCAAGATAAGCCATTCAATATCACAGTGCCACCCGGGAAGCCATAATTTAATTGCTCAATTAATTATCAATGATTCTGCAACATATAAAACTTTTATCCTCTGTTAATAATCAGATGACTTGGGAATTTCATGACTATAGAATTATTTAACATATTATGTTAAATTATTAGTATTAACATCTTTCTATACCCACTCAGACTTATTCATTTACTCATACCCTGTACACACAAACACTCAATAGCTCCCTTCTTAACTTTTCCTCCTGGAATTGCAGTTTGAGTCATGTAAAGCTAGCTTGTTGTTGTTGTTTAGTCTCGGAGTCCTGTCAGACTCTATTGCAACCCCATGGACTGTGGCCTTTCAGGTTCCTCTGTCCCTGGATTACCCAGGCAAGAATACTGGAGTGGGTTGCCATTTCCTTTCAGGGGATCTTCCCTAGCCAGGAATTGAACCCATGTCTCCTGGTTGGCATGCAGGATTCTTTACCACTAAGCCACCTGGGAAGCCTGTAAAATTTGCTACAACATAGTAAATATATTTTCCTGAATAATTCATTTGACAACTATGGCATTATTCTTAGATAAATAGTACATGATTTTTTTTTCCTTATCCATCGCAAGGGAAGTTGTTTATTCTTTTTGTCATTTCTAGTTTTCTTTCAAAAATACATATTTGATTATATCACTGCACACAGGAAAATAAGTGCTTTTTTTTTTTTTTTTTTGTAGCTGTTAGAGAAAGAAGTGAGACACATGTGAGAAATCATGGCATCAATATTAAGCTTTTAAGAAAGTATATGTCAAAAATTCTCCTGACTGGCTTTCAGGAGTGGCACATGACAGCCTCCTGGGGTTTCACTGAGGAGAGTTTAATGAGGAGTCTATTACAGAGGTGTGGGCAGTGAAAGAAAACAGACAAGGGGTGGCAAACTATCGAGGGACTAGTTGCACAGGCAAGCTGATACCACCAACTGAACTGAAGGGACAGAGAAAGGGACAGTGTTATAAGGGACCTGAGAGATCACAGAGCCTGGAGTATGCCTCCTTCCTGCAACTGTACCCATGGAACACAATGTATTCACGTCTGTGGCAAGAAAGGGGAGGGATGAATAGAAGGAATAGCTATTTCAATCTCTCTTTGCTCAGAGTTCCAGGAAGTACACAGTTTCCTATAACTATCTCTGGGGTTGTTGGAGTCCAATGTCATAATGTGTTCTCACCTCACTCCTTCCTGATCTCCTTATAAGTGTAAACATTTTAATCCATAAATTCAAATAAAATATACATTTAGATGAATTTCTTAAGGAATAAAATCTAAGAGAAAAAAGAAAGCTGCTTTGGATCAGTGAGGAAACAACAGAGAAAATTTATCTGTCTTGTTCCTGGATTAGTGTGACAGTGTTTTTGTTTGTTTCTTTGTTTGATTGTTTTTTAGAGAACATTCTTCAAATATAAATAAGATAGACACTCTTTATTCTTTTATTTGGCTTGTAGTGCCTGCTATTGCTAATCAGTTGCTAGTTACATACTGTTTTTTTTTTTAATTTTTAATTTTTTATTTTTTTGTGGGAAAACAACAGAATGGGAAAGATTAGAGACCTCGTCAAGAAAATTAGAGATACCAAGGGAACATTTCATCCAAAGATGGGCTCAATAAAGGACAGAAATGGTATGGACCTAACAGGAGCAGAAGATATTGAGAAGAGGTGGCAAGAATACACAGAAGAACTGTACAAAAAAGATCTTGATGACCCAGATAATCACGATGGTGTGATCACTCATCTAGAGCCAGACATCTTGGAATGTGAAGTCAAGTGGGCCTTAGAAAGCATCACTACAAGCAAAGCTAGTGGAGGTGATGGAATTCCACTTGAGCTATTTCAAATCCTGAAAGATGATGCTGTGAAAGTGCTGCACTCAATATGCCAGCAGATTTGGAAAACTCAGCAGTGGCCACAGGACTGGAAAAGGTCAGTTTTCATTCCAATCCCAAAGAAAGGCAATGCCAAAGAATGCTCAAACTACCAAACAATTGCATTCATCTCACATGCTAGTAAAGTAATGTTCAAAATTCTTCAAGCCAGGCTTCAACAATATGTGAACTGTGAACTTCCTGATGTTCAAGCTGGTTTTAGAAAAGGCAGAGGAACCAGAGATCAAATTGCCAACATACGCTGGATGATCAAAAAGGCAAAAGAGTTCCAGAAAAACATTTATTTCTGCTTTGTTGACTATGCCAAAGCCTTTGAATGTGTGGATCACAATAAACTGTGGAAAATTCTGAAAGAGATGGGAATACCAGACCACCTGACCTGCCTCTTGAGAAATCTGTATGCAGATCAGGAAGCAGCAGTTAGAACTGGACATGGAAAAACAGACTGGTTCCAAATAGAAGAAAGAGTATGTCAAGGCTGTATATTGTCACCCTGCTTATTTAAATTATATGCAGAGCACATCATGAGAAATGCTGAGCTGGAAGAAGAACAAGCTGGAATCAAGATTGCCAGGAGAAATATCAATAACCTCAGATATGCAGATGACACCACCCTTATGGCAGAAAGTGAAAAGGAACTAAAAAGCCTCTTGATGAAAGTGAAAGAGGAGAATGAAAAATTTGGCTTAAAGCTCAACATTCAGAAAACGAAGATCATGGCATCCAGTCCCATCACTTCATGGGAAATAGATGGGGAAACAGTGGAAACAGTGTCAGACTTTATTTTGGGGGGCTCCAAAATCACTGCAGATGGTGACTGCAGCCATGAAATTAAAAGACACTTACTGCTTGGAAGAAAAGCTATGACCAACCTAGGCAGCATATTCAAAAGGAAAGATATTACTTTGCCGACTAAGATCGGTCTAGTCAAGGCTTTGGTTTTTCCAGTGGTCATGTATGGATGTGAGATTTGGACTGTGAAGAAGGCTGAGCACCGAAGAATTGATGCTTTTGAACTGTGATTTTGGAGAAGATTCTTGAGAGTCCCTTGGACTGCAAGGAGATCCAACCAGTCCATTCTGAAGGAGATCAGCCCTAGGATTTCTTTGGAAGGAATGATGCTAAAGCTGAAACTCCAGTACTTTGGCCACCTGATGGGAAGAGTTGACTCATTGGAAAAGACTCTGATGCTGGGAGGGATTGGGGACAGGAGGAGAAGGGGATGATAGAGGATGAGATGGCTGGATGGCATCACTGACTCAATGGACATGAGTTTGGGTGAACTCTGGGAGATGGTGATGGACAGAGAGGCCTGGCATGCTGCGATTCATGGGGTCGCAAAGAGTTGGACATGACTGAGCGACTGAACTGAACTGAACTGAACTGAAAGAATATATTAGCATTCTTAGAGGAAACACTTTTTAAAGTCTAAAGTTCAAATGGGTATTCTCTCAATGCTCAACCAACTCTTCATTTTAGTCATCATCTTGCTGCCAATGCCCCACCACCCTTCACTTTTCATTTTGGATTTTTGTACAGATAACTCTCTCCAGGCTTCGGCATGGATTTCCAGGTCTTTGGGATTTGTGTCAAGCTAGTGTTAAAGACCTTTCAGAAAGCTGGCCAATTTTTTAATAGGTTTTATCCCCTTAAGATACAAACTCACAGGACTTCTGTGGTAGTCCAATGATTAGGACTGGCATTCTCACTGCTGAGAGACCAGAATTCAATCACTGGTCAGGGAACTAAGATTCCACAAAGAATCCCCCGTCCCCCAAAAAAATAAAATAAAAAGATACAAACTCTCATTCACTAACTCAGCAATTATTTAATGCTAAATATTTCTTCCTACCCAAAGAACTGGGATGGGTACCTGGAATACTGCAGTATTCTTGAGAATACTCAGGTTTTTGTTCTTTTCCCCCTATTTATACAGGGATGTATTTGAATGAAGTTTATTTATTTTTTAACTTTTTATTTTGTATTGGGGTATAGCCACTTAATGGTCTTCCCTTGGTCAGGAACATCCTCTAGAGAAGGAAATGGCAACCTACTCCAGTATTCTTGCCTGGGAAATCCCATGAACAGAAGAGACTGATGGACTGCTGTTCATGGAGTTACAAAGATTGGGACATAACTTAGTGACTGAGCGTTAACTCACAAATAAGTAATTAACAATGTTTTGATAGTTTCAGGTGAACAAAGAGGGATTTAGCCATATATATATTAATGGACAAAGAATGAATCTCAAAAATATACAAGCAACTCCTGCAACTCAATTCCAGAAAAATAAATGACCTAATCAAAAAATGGGCCAAAGAACTAAACAGACATTTCTCCAAAGAAGACATACAGATGCCTAACAAACACATGAAAAATACTCAACATCACTCATTATCAGAGAAATGCAAATCAAAACCACAATGAGGTACCATCTCATGCCGGTCAGAATGGCTGCTATCCAAAAATCTACAAACAATAAATGCTGGATAGGGTGTGGAGAAAAGGCAACCCTTTTACCCTATTGGTGGGAATGCAAACTAGTACAGCCACTATGGAGAACAGTGTGGAGATTTCTTAAAAAAATGGAAATAGAACTGCCATATGACACAGCAATCCCACTGCTGGGCATACACATCGAGGAAACCAGAATTGAAAGAGACACGTGTACCTTAATGTTCATCACAGCATTGTTTATAATAGCCAGGACATGGAAGCTTCCTAGATTTCCATCAGCAGACTAATGGATAAGAAAGCTGTGGTACATATACCCAGTGGAATATTACTCAGCCATTATAAAGAATACACTTGAATCAGTTCTAATGAGGTGGATGAAACTGGAGCCTATTCTACAGAGTGAAGTAAGCCAGAAAGAAAAACACCAATACAGTATACTAATGCATATATATGGAATTTAGAAAGATAGTAATGATAACCCTTGGAGAAGGCAATGACATCCCACTCCATTACTCTTGCCTGGAAAATCTCATGGAAGCAGGAGCCTGGTAGGCTGCAGTCCATGGGGTCGCTTAGAGTCGGACACGACTGAGGGACTTCACTTTCACTCTTCACTTTCATGCATCGGAGAAGGAAATGGCAACTACTCCACTGTTCTTGCCTTGAGAATCCCAGGGACAGAGGAGCCTGGGGGGCTGCTGTCTATGGGGTCACACGAGTCAGACATGACTGAAGCGACTTAGCAGCAGCAGCAGCAGCAGCAATGATAACCCTATATTCAAGACAGCAAAAGAGACACAGATGTATAGAACTGTCTTTTGGACTCTGTGGGAGAGGGCAAGAGTGGGATGATCTGAGAGAATAGCATTGAAACGTGTATATTATATATGAAACAGATCCCCAGTGGAGGTTCAATGCATGAGACTGGGTGCTTAGGGCTGGTCCACTGGGATGACCAAGAGGGATGGGATGGGGAAGCAGGTGGGAGGTGGGGTTCAGGATGGGGAACACATATAAACCCATGGCTGATTCATATCAATATATGGCAAAAATCACTACAATATTGTAAAGTAATTAGCCTCCAATTAAAATAAACAAATTAAAAAAATAAAATAAAATGAGGTGATTACTAATGTCATAAAAATAAATACATAAATATCTAAATAATATCAAGAATGTGTGTTTTTATTTTATGTATTTGGTCCCACATTATTATTTTGGTTTATTTTTTCAGTTTTTATAATATAGTAGTTATTGTGATTTTTCTGACTCTAAAATGTAAAATAATATATGATAAAATTTCCCAAGCTAGTCTGATCAAAATAGTTCATTTTCAACTATATAATTTTGTCTCCTTTTTCTTCTGATTTTTTCTACTGCCTTACTCAAAAAGAAAAGAAAATGCTTGGGTTTTTTTTTTTTGTTGTTGTTGTTAGCTTGTTTGTTTTTGTTTTTCTAATTCCTGTAGGGAGTAGAAACCTGAAAAACTTTTTTTTTTTTTTTTAATTTTGGAAATGTTATAAAGTGACACAGACTAAAGTGGATAGTTCAGTTGTTAACCTGTCAGTCAATACCCTTTTTACACTAAAACTGTAGTATCAGATTTATGTATGACAAACTTTCCTGTCAACCAAACAGTTTTCTAAAAAGTCTTATATATTTTATCAAACTCAGTAGTAAGAAATCTGTCTGATTGACAGTTGAGGCAAGTATAGTTTTGGGAAAAATATGTTACAATTAAGTGTTCTTCTCTTAAAAAAAATAAAATTCAGGTATTACCATCATTTGAGTGGTTGTTAATGGATTATTCACAGATACTTGCAGTTAATGCTGTGTGCAATTTTTGAAATTTCTTCATTGTTTAAAAACAAATAATATAATCATAGTTGCGGGTATGCCTGGAATAAGCAGCCAAGACAGGTTGCATTATGATGACTCCAATTATGAAAAAAATAGCAGTAACTGTTAATCCTTGCTAATGTTCATATAACAACTGTTGTATAATCACATAGAACACACATATGTTCATATTTAAATTTTTAATGAAAAGTTGAAATAATGACAAAAAGCATGTGACATTGGCTGGTGATAAATTTCATGAAAATACAGTCCCTAGATGTTGAGGAATTTTCGTTTCTGCCTGCATTTGCTAACATTTACTTAATGTCTTCCCATTTAAAAACCCTTTAATTTAAAATTCTGATGGGAATTCTTTGGTGGTCCAGTTGTTGGTCACTTTCACTGTGGGGGCAGGGTTTAATCCCTTGCTGGAAAACTGAGATCTCACAGGCTGAGTGGCATGGTCAATAAATAAATAATTGAGGGTGTTTTGGTGAAATATCTTCTTCCTTTCTTAGACCTTAAAAGTAGGACTTGTCCAACCTTACTTTAGACAACAAAATATATCCTTGATATCTTTTCCTCAATTCCAGCCCTGAGATATGACCCATTTCTACTGCTTGTCATTCAGTATGTAACCAAGACCATGTACTACCATTAAAAGATATGATTGTCCCCATTATTTCAATACAAAACATATTTTATGAGTCTCTTATGAGATAAGTGGTGAGTTAAGGGTAGAAACTACAAAAATTAATTTTATAATGCTCTCCTAAAAAGTCACTATTCTATGCATGAACTGATGATAATTTCATCCTCTTTTCCTAAATTTCATAAATCTTAGGATTATAAAACACACAAACAGAGTCAAGGGATTGTTTTTGTCTTAAGGTGAAACAATAAGAACAAGCTTTGAAGATATAGTAGCATCCTACAGAATTATTGTGGTACTTTAAGAGAATGTTTAACAAGCAATCCACTCAATGACAAATAATGAAACAATGCAGGTTTCAGGGTGTAGGGCATTATTCTGCTGGGTAAGACTGAAGTTATTTATAATTGCTAAATGGTTACTGTAGACTGAATGTTTGTGTCCCCTTCAAAATTCATATGTTAAGTCCCAACTCCTAGTGTAATTGTAATTTGGATGTGGGGCCTTTGAGAAATGATTCGGTCATGAGAGTGACCTATTCACTATTACATTTCTTTATATTTGTGTGTCTCATTGCTTTCATACATTATGAGCCATTGATATCAGAAACTATGTACATCAATTCATATAATCTCAAAACATTTTATACATACCAAAAGTGTTAAAGCATATATTCTCACAGAATAATCTCGTTTGACTGAATGATTTGCTAGAGACTATAAGAGATGCTAAAAACCTATAAAGCATTAAATTTATTCACAAAGATTTCATAGACTACTGGGGAGATAAAATTAATATGAGAGGGAGTAATAAATACATAATAGACAATAGAGTTACACTAAAATTATATAATTCTAGTTATAAAGTCTATAGGAAATTTAGAGGTAAATGGATCATTAAGGATGAGTAGAGTAAATTCATTCAGAATTTATGTAACTGAAAATGTGCCAAATAATTTAAATGCATTATTTTAATGAATCTTTGTAAATTGTAGGTACTGTTATTATTATATTTTACATATGCAGAAATTGGAGCTTGAAGTTTTTGTGAAAGATTATTTGTTGCATTCTCTGTCTTTAGTATCAGAATTATAATTTTTATTATTCCCACTCCTAAAACTATTTGTAGGTGCATGTGATGGTGATATTACCTTCTGACCTATAAAATGTGAGGGATAAGGCCATGTTGGACTTTTAGGAAATTCTCTTAAAGAGAAGAGTACATGTATTGTTCCTACTTTGTTTTCTTTCTGAAAACCTAGTTTGGTTTCTGCTGCAACCAACTTCTTATTCACAGATGAGGTTACCTTAAGAGACAATAATCTACTGAGGATAACAAGTGTGAGTTTCTGTCCTTCATGCCACTGGGCAGCTGTGCTACTAGCCTTGGACAGCCTTCTTCTGATTTTTTTTTTTTGCAGAAATTGAAGAACTAAGGAGCCTCTTGATGAAAGTGAAAGAGGAGAGTGAAAAAGTTGGCTTAAAGCTCAACATTCAGAAAACTAAGATCGTGACATCCAGTCCCATCACTTCATGTCAAATAGGTGGGGAAACAGTGGAAACAGTGGCTGACTTTATTTTTCTGGGCTTCAAAATTACTGCAGATGTTGTTTGCAGTCATGAAATTAAAAGACACTTACTCCTTGGAAGGAAAGTTATAACCAACCTAGACAGCATATTAAAAAGCAGAGACATTACTTTGCCAACAAAGGTCTGTCTAGTCAAGGCTATGGTTTTTCCAGTGGTCATATGTGGATGTGAGAGTTGGATCATAAAGAAAGCTGAGTGCCAAAGAATCAATGCTTTTGAAGTGTGGTGTTGGAGAAGACTCTTGAGAGTCCCTTGGACTGCCAGGAGATCCAACTAGTCCATTCTAAAGGAGATCAGTACTGAATATTCATTGGAAGGACTAATGTTGAAGCTGAAACTCCAATCCTTTGGCCACCTGATGCGAAGAGCTGATTCATTGGAAAAGACCCGGATGCTGGGAAAGATTGAGGGCAGGAGGAGAAGGGGACAACAGAGGATGAGATAGCTGGATGGCATCACCGACTCAATGGACACGGGTTTGGGTGGACTCTGGGAATTGGTGATGGACAGGAAGGCCTGGTGTGCTGTGGTTCATGGAGTCCCAAAGAGTCGGACACGACTGAGCAACTGAACTGAACTGAACTGAATTCCCATTTAACTTGTTTAAGCTAGAATTTGTATCCTGCTTAAAGCTAATCTAAAACAACCTCGTATGGAACTGAACTAGAAGATTTGTGCAACTGAAACTTAGTTTATATGGGAAATGTTGTGCAATGAAAACTACTGCTTGGATAATTTTAGCAATACTATTATGTGTATGATTAATGGCAAGATATTCTCATGATTATGTGAAAAACAGGAGACTAAAAAATGTAGTTGCACTCAGAACAGTTCAAAGGCATTTGAAAATAATCCTTATTTTGAAGATAATGGATAATGGAACTATACATTGAAAGCTCTGGCTCCACTTTATGGTTATTTATTTAAAAAATAATAACTCACATCTGCTAATTGTTTATTACCTTTGGTTTTCACTTTTTAATTTCCACGTCAGTTTTACTGATTATTTCTTCCCTGGAATATTTTACATTTGAAATTATTTTCTTTAGAGACATCTGTTATTGGCACCTGCAGCATTTAGATTTTTTCTAAACTTCAGACTCTAAATTAAGGCTAATTCACTTCATTGCTTGCAAACAAAGCATTAATCTTTATAAATTCAGAATTGAAGTGATCTGGCTATTTGGAACATATAGCAAAAGTCCACTA
The DNA here is from genome assembly GCF_014754425.2 of Oryx dammah. Taxonomy (NCBI): domain Eukaryota; kingdom Metazoa; phylum Chordata; class Mammalia; order Artiodactyla; family Bovidae; genus Oryx; species Oryx dammah. The sequence goes on from NW_024070211.1 coordinate 52,989,381, forward strand.
AAATATTTTTATAAAGCAGATGCCAGAATTCAAATATATGCATATGTTGCCATGTAATTTTTTCTTTCCAATTTTTTTAATTGAAGGATAATTGCTTTACAGGATTTTTTTGTTTTCTGTCAAACCTCAACATTAATCAGCCATAGGTATACATATATCCCCTCTTTTTTGAACTTACCTCCCATCTCCCTCCCAAACCGACCCCTCTAGGTTGATACAGCACCCTGTTTGACTTTCCTGAGCCATACAGCAAATTGCTATTGGCTATCTATTTTGCATATGGTAATGTAAGTTTCCATGTTACTCTTTCCATACATCTCACCCTTTTCTCCCCTATCCCATGTCCATAAGTCTATTCTCTATGTCTGTTTCTCCTTTGCTGCCCTGTAAATAAGTTCTTCAGTATCATTCTTCTAGATTCCATATATATGTGTTAGAATATAATATTTATCTTTCTCTTTCTGACTTACTTCACTTTGTATAACAGGTTGTAGGTTCATCGACTTCATCAGAACTGACTCAAATCCATTCCTTTTTATGGCTGAGTAATATTCCATTGTGTATATGTACCGCAACTTCTTTATCCATTATCTGTTAGTAGACATCTAGGTTACTTCCATGTTCTAGCTATTGTAAATAGTGCTGCAATGAACAATGGGATACATGTGTCTTTTTCAATTTTGGTTTATTCAAGGTATATGCCTAGGGATGGAATTGCAGACCATTCTAAAGGATATCACCCTTGGGTGTTCATTGGGAGGAGTGATGCTAAAGCTGAAACTCCAATACTTTGTCGACCTCATCTGAAGAGTTGACTCATTGGAAAAGACTCTGATGCTGGGAGGGATTGGGTGCAGGAGGAGAACGGGACGACGGAGGATGAGATGGCTGGATGGTATCACCGACTCGATAGACATGAGTTTGAGTGAATTCTGGGAGTTGGTGATGGACAGGGAGGCCTGGCGTGCTGCGATTCATAGGGTTGCAAAGAGTCGGACACGACTGAGCTACCGAACTGAAATGAACTGAATTGAACTGAATGGTGGTTTTATTCCTAGTTTTTAAAGGAATCTCCATACCATCTTTCATAGTGGCTATATCAATTTACATTCCCAACAGTGCAAGAGACTTCCCTTTTCTCCATACCCTCTCCAGCATTTATTATTTGTAGACGTTTTGATGATGGCCATTCTGACTGCTGTGAGGTGATATCTCATTGTAGTTTTGATTTGCATTTCTTTAATAATGAGTGATGAGCATCTTTTCATGTGTTTGTTAGCCATCTGTATGTCTTCTTTGGAGAAATGTCTGTGTAAGTTTCATATAGGGTGATATTTGTGCTTAGTTTTTGTTTGTTTGTTTGTTTTTCTTCTGAAAGGCAAAACTGAGTGAGGTGGTAATCCTGTCTGCTGATGATTGGGTTTGTATTTTTGTTTTGCTTGTTATTTAGATAGGGTGTCCTGCACAGGGTAGGTAGTTAGTTGGGTGACTGGTAGTTGGGTGATCCCGGATCTTGTATTCAAGTGGTTCCTTTGTGTGAGTTCTCACTATTAAATACTCACTATGGTTAGTTCTCTGTTAGTCTAGGGTTTTGGAGTCAGTGATCCCACTCCAAAGGCTCAGGGCTTGATCTCTGGTCAGGAATGAAAATTCCGCATGTGGTTTGTTATGGCATTAAGTGAGATTAAAACAAACATTCAAAACTGAAAAGTCAAAGATGAACCCCAGACAAATGGCAGTTACAAAATCAGGCAAATAATAATTAAAATAATGGAATATACATATACAACCATGAATAAAGTCAAAACAGTCCAACAAAAAATAAAGTACAGTGTATTGACCGAGCAAACAAAGGAAATCAAAAATTATATTTACTAGTTAAGAACAAAACTAAAGCACAAACTGGAAAACAAAACTAAAGCAAGGTGTCAGGTGGGGAATAAAGCAATGAAAACAAAACTAACAAATATGTTCAGAGGAAAGGAAAGAAAGAATAGATATGCAAAGTTACATCAGTTCAGTTCAGCTCAGTTCAGTTGCTCAGTTATGTCTGACTGTTTGCAGTCCCCTGGACTACAGCACGCCAGACCTCCCTGTCCATCACCAACTCTCAGAGTTTACTCAAACTCATGTCCATTGAGTCGGTGATGACATCCAACTATCTCATCCTCTGTCGTCCCCTTCTCCTCTCACCTTCAATCTTTCCTGGCATCGGGCTCTTTTCAAATGAGTCAGCTCTTCACATCAGGTGGCCAAAGGATTGGAGTTTCAGCTTCAACATCAGTCCTTCCAATGAACATTCAGGACTGATCTCCTTTAGGATGGACTGGTTGGATCTCCTTGCAGTCCAAGGGACTCTCAAGAGTCTTCTCCAACTCTTGAGAGGTTGGAGTCTTTTCCAACCTCTCTACATAGAGGTAGATAAAGATTTGCTTACCTTAAAGATTAACTGCAAGGGGAAAAGAACAGTAGTAAAAACAGATGAATAAATGTAGAAAAAATAATAACAAGTTAAAAAAAATTAAAATTAAAAAAAAAAAAAAGGAAAACTCCACAGAACTGCAAAAGCCCAATGTAGAGGCAGAGGTTTATAACAACAATTAAAAAAAAAAAATGTGACTGAGAAAAAAAAATCTCAAAAGCTTCATTATATTTCATAGTGCCAATAAAATCAACTTCAACAAAGGGGAGAAAAAAGGGAAAAAGAAAAAAATCTAAAAGAATCTAAAGAACAAGTCAAAACATAAGAATAATAAGTGTTTTTCTTGAGTCACTGCTGTTAGAGTCCTTTCCCTTGCTGGGAGTCACAGTCCACCTCACCTCCCTAGGATGCCCTCCAACACTGCTGATCTCTGGACCTGTGGGAAAACCTCAGATTGTATTCTGGTCCTACTCAGATTGTGTTCTTGCCTCCGAAGTCCACAGCTTTCAGAACTAGTGCCTTTTCTTTTGTGGGAGCTCTCAATGATCTTTTATGCATTCCATAGACACAGAATCTGCCTAGTTGATTGTGTGGATTTAATCTGCAGCTTGTACAGCTGGTGGGAAGGTTTTGGGTCTTCTTCCTTAGCCACACTGCCCCTGGGTTTCAGTTGTGGTTTTGTTTCCACATCTGCATGTGGGTCATCCACTGGGGTTTGCTCCTGAGGCTGTCCTGGAGGACTTGGGTTTGCTCCTGTAAGGGCCAGCTGTGGAGGTAGTGCAACAGCTTGGGTCGGAGGGGTTCTGGCAGCACCAGGTACTCAGAGGAGTTGGTGGCTAGTGCAACAGGAAATATAGTGCTCTAGAAGGGTATGGCAACAAGTATTGGCCAATACATTCCAGTGTTCTTGCCCTGGAGAACCCCCCTCCATGACAGAGAAGCCTGGCAGGCCACAGTCTACAGTATCACAAAGAGTCAGAAACAACCGAAGTGACCCTGTGCACATAGACACAAGACATTTTTTGCCTGTGGCAGCTCTGCCCCAGTGAAAGTTGAGCATGAAGGTGGTGCAGCCACTTGGCTTTTGGGGACTATGGTGGCACCAAGTGTGCAGGGACACGGACTGTCTCCACCACAAGAGTTATGGCCCTATCAGAGTCTTTCTTTGAACCTCCTATAGCTGGAAATCAGAAGGCTTCTTTGGCTAGTCTTTCTCTATAGCTCCATCCATTCAGTCACTTAGAGGGCTCCCTTGCCTGGGGTCCTTCTCTGCTGTTTGGTGCATCAGGCACATAGAGGAGCCCCCCTGACTGGGGACCTACTCTGTAGATCCCAGTGTCAGGCACTTAAAGGGGCACCCTACGTGAGATCCTAGTCTGTAGTTCGATGCATCAGTCCCTTAAAAGAGCACCCTGAGTAGAGTCCTACTTTGTAGTTCAGTGTGTCAGGCATTTGATGGGCCAGCCTCTCTATTGTTAAGCTGCCAATGTCAGCATGTGGGGAGAGAGAGGCTATGGTGATGGCTCCATGTCCTATGTGTGACTCAGCAGTATTGCCTTGGTTCCATGGTTGCCCAGCTTTCCTCCACAGGCATTTCCCACCACAATCTCTTCCTTTACCTCTCCTCCATCTGTCTCTCCACAGTCAACAGCAGCCCTCGCCGTGGGATTGCTCCACAGTCCCTAAACTCCACCTCCCAGGGGCTGCACCTTCCAGGGGACCTGCATCCCTGTCCAGTGTATGAATGTCTGTGTCAAGGACTGTCTGATTCTCATTTCATTTAGGTTGACACAGATCAGCTGTTTTACTCTCAGCCTTAAACGTTTCTCCTCTGACTCAGACAATTGCCTTGATGTGGAGATTGTACCCCTGCTTCAGTTCCCCCAGTGGCTGAGGGCAGGTCCAGTCCTACTAACACTCTTGTTTTTCCCCCTAGTTCCTTTGTCCTATTGAGCTTTGAATGATTCTATATATTCTTTTCCACTGGTCAGGTACTCCTGTCTGCTCTCAGCTGGTGTTCTGCATGCACTTCTGTGTGTGAAGGTGTATTCCTGATGTATCACTGGAGAGAGATGCACTCCATGTCCACCTACTCCTCCTCCATCTTGTTCTGTTGCCATGTAATTTTGATTTGTTACCTTCCGTTTAAGTTTCAGATTGTGTATACATAAAGCAGAATCTTTAAATACATACAAAATCCTAGTTGAATATTTTGGAAGACAGTACAAACTCATCAAAGATGATTGAGCTAAGGAAAACTGCCTAGATGTTGGTTTTCCACAGATGTACTGAGAATCATTAGTCCTAGGTTATGATGAGCTCAAAAACATTTCAACGTCTCAAAATATAAACATCACTAGTAATGGTATGCAAATTACTGTAATGGTGGTAAAAAGTTTTAGCACCATCATAATATTCCATTTTAAAGTGAAAACATCTGTGAAATGCAGTAATTCATTTTCATCAACTGACTTTGCAGGGAGTATTTCTTTTTTTTTCCATAGGAACATCTATTTTGTAATGAGCAACAGCTGAAAAGCAAATAAATTTAATGATATCATATTCTATGTCCCTTATTTCAGAGTGGCAAGCATTTGATTCTGTTTTTTTTTTTTTTTTTTTTTTTTTTTTTTACCCTGTATAAGGAATAGGAAAAAATTTTCATATCACAATTGCATACTGTCTTCCAGCTTAGGATGGGCCCAGAGTAAAGGGGCCAGAATAATCTCAGCTCCCTTTTCCCCTAGGAAACTCAAGACTCCCTTGTTTAGGCAAAAACAGCACTTGGGGCTCACAGGGTTCAGCTCTGCTCAACAGGGTTGTGGATTTGCCTTCAAAGTTCGGGTAATGGAACCATGTTATGAGACTCAGAGTAATAATTTTCCCAGGACACACTCTCCCATGTTTGTCTTTCTAAATGTGTGTCTAGAGAAATCTTGACTAGTCTGAGTCCTAAACTTCTGGAACATAATAACATTAATCAAATACATTGGTTTTATATGCCATTATTATTTTATATAGGATTTGGTGGCTAATGGTGGCTGGTGGCTCAGTTAGTAAAGAATCCATGCATAATACAGGAAATTTGGGTTAGATGCCTGAGTTGATTCCCGGGAAGATCCCCTGGAGAAGAGAAAGGTAACCTACTCCAATATTCTTGCCTGGAGAATCCCATGGTTGGAAGAGCCTAGCGGACTACAGTCCATGGGATTGCAAAGAGGAGGAAATGACTGAGTGACTGAACATGCATGCATGCATTATTCTACATAGGACTTCCCAGGTGACGTTAGTGGTGAAAACCTGCCTGCTAATTCAGGAGGCTTAAGAGATGTGGATTCAATTACTCTAAAGGGGTTAGGAAGATCCTCTGGAGGAGGGCATGAGAACTCACTCCAGTATTCATCCCTAGAGAACCCCATGGGCAGAGAAGCCTGGCAGTCTTCTGTCCATGGGATCACAGAGAGTCAGACATGACTGAAGGAACTTAGCATGTGCTTGTGCGCATGCGTGCACACACACACACACACACACACACACATTACTCTACATAATATTCATCAGGTTTTGATCTAAGTGTATTTCCATCAATGACTGTGAAGCCAGCACTTTATTTTACTTCTGACAACCAATTAAGAAGCCTACTTTGAACATTTTACTTTGTCCACTGAAACACATAAAGAAAATCTCTCTGAGGTGTGTGTTTATGTTACCAAATCCAGGCTCACTCTGCTTCCTACACAATAGGCCAATAAATCTGGGAAAGCCAGCTGAATAAGATGGCAGACTAATGTCTCAAAAAGACCATCTTGTGGGGGCCTAGATGGCAGGTTCTTTCATGGTTCAGAGATGAGAGGAAGTGAGAAAACAAAGTAAAAAGACTATTTACTTCTTGCAAATGTCTCCTAGAATGGCAAGCCTCAGGCAGGGGAATGTGTTAATGTATTTCTTCCAGCAATATACAGGTGGACAGGGTTATGAACAAAGGCACTTCAACAGTCAGGCAGAGAGGGGCAGGGTTCCCTGAGGCAGGCCATTATGTATGCTTATAATACCAAAAGGAGCAAAACAAGGGTTAAAGCAAGAGGAATAGATTCAGCACCTTCTTGACTGCATTTACCTATTCATATGATGCAGGGACTGCACAAGTTTAACTCTATAATTATTGTGTGTAAGGAGTTTGGGGATAGGCTTTATTTATTTTTCTTCAGACTTTTTATTGTATATGTGATTTCTTCTAAAATCTTTGGGAAAATCTTTTGAAATAATAAGAAATTATGTTAGCACATATTGTGGTGTTGTGAATAGGTTTCTTTAACTTGCCATAGGAGGAAGATAATAGGGGCAGTTAAGTTTTTCCTCAATCTTGACAAAGAAAATTATTCAGAAAATGCCACAACAATATATCTTCATTACTAGAAATAATGCAGTTTAGTGGGTGAGAATACTAGTCACAGAATTAACAATTTGGAAACTGGTGTAAACATTCATCCCTGATTAAGGAACAGAGAGAGCATTCCTTCTAGGAGCACACGGTCCTGGCAGTGTATTATAAATTTCATCTTTTATACATTGTCTCTAATTATCCAGGCAGGCTGCTATTAGGGCACTCCCATTATGACTGGAGAAGCAGAAAGCTCCTATATCCCTCTTTTTGGGCAGTAAAGACAACAATAGTAAAAAATGTGTTCTAAGGAAAGCTTTCTTGAAATCTGATTTCCCAGAAATTTTTAGAGATCATGTTAAATTTTCAAATGCACTATGGCTAACAATATAGTGTCCCAGGATTTCATCCTTGTAAGTGAGGAGACAAAAGCTTTCATAACTGCTTGAATGTAACAGATAACATTTAATGGTCATTTATGGATGTGAGAGTTGGAAAAAAGAAAAAAAAGGCTGAGTGCTGAAGAATTGATGCTTTCAAACTGTAGTACTGGAGAAGACTCTTGAGAGTCCCTTGGAATGCAAGGAGATCAAACCAGTCAATCCTAAAGGAAATTAATCCTGAATATTCATTGGAAGGACTGATGCTAAAGCTGAAGCTCCAATATTTTGGTCACGTGATGCAAGGAGCTGACTCATTAGAAAAGACCCTGATACTAGGAAAGATTGAAAGCAGGAGGAGAAGAGGATGACAGAGGATGAGATAGTTGGATAGCATCACCAACTCAATAGACATGAGTTTGAGCAAGCTCTGGGAGATGGTGAAGGACAGGGAAACCTGGTGTGCTATAGTCCATGGGGTCACAAAGAGTCAGACATGACTGAACAACTGAACAACAACTACAACTACAATAAACTTCCAATCATATGATTAACAATTTCCAGGCATATAATGTATAACAAGATGATTATAGCTAATAATAGTGTATAAACATATAATTTGAAAATTCTTATTCTCATTGCAATAAAGAAATGGGAATTATGTAACAGAATGGAGGTGCTAGCTAACACTGTGGTGGTAATCATTTTGTGACATATGTTCACGTACACTTTAAATCTATAATAACAATAAGTGAAGTGAAGTGAAGTTGCTCAGTCATGTCCGACTCTTTGCAACCCCATGAACTGTAGCCTACCAGGCTCCTCAGTCCATGGAATTTTCCAGGCAAGAATACTGGAGTGGGTTGCCATTTCCTTCTCCAGGGAATCTTCCCAACCCAGGGATCGAACCCTGGTCTTCCACATTGTAGGCAGACGCTTTACCATCTGAGCCACCAGGGAAGCCCATAATAACAAAAATAAAAATGGAGCTAATTTTAAGTTATATTCTTAGAGGCTGCTATGGTATGGATTTTCTGTCCTTCCCCGAAATTCATATGTTGAAATCCTAGCCCACAAAGTGATGATATTAGGAGGTGGAGCCTTTGGGAGGTGATTAGGCCATGAGGGTTGAATCTTCATGAATGAGATCTGTGCCCTTATAAAAGAGAAAACTCCATTGCTGTGAGGTTACAGAAATCAAAAGAAAGCCTTCTAAGTGGAAGTTCCTCAGGGGTCACAGAATCTACATAATCTTGTGCCATTATCTTGACTTCCTACCCTCCAGACTGTGAGAAATAAAAGTTTGTTTTTTATAAGCCTCCGAGTTTATAGACTTCCTAGGTGGCACAAGTGGTAAAGTACCCCCCTGCAAATACAGAACACTCAAAAGACTCGGGTTAGATCACTGCAGTATTCTTGCCTGGAAAATCCCATGGACAGAGAAGCCCATGGATCTAGAGTCCATAGGGTCACAAAAAGTTGGACACAACTGAAGCGACTAGGCACAGAGTTTATGGTATTTTAGCAAGTTGAACAGACTAAGACCAGGGAAAATTATTGTTTAGAAAGAAAGTGAATGTCTTTAAATATGTAGTGAGCATGTGGAAAAATACAATTCCTCATCAACACCTTGGATGTATTAAAGGCCATATACATGTAAGCCACAAACAAAAATCTCAGTATCAGTGGATGGTACTGATTTTTAAAATGTCCCATTTCTAAATTAGTTTATTGTATGCCATCCAGAAATAAAGATAAATGTTATAAGACTAAGACAATTTCTAGAAATATATATATCTTCAATTCCCCTTATGTTCTTGTATGTAAAAATAGTTTTGAGAGAATATAAGCAGGCTAAATAAAGTATTAAGGAAACTGTCTACATGGGCTCTGCTATTCATTTATTATAGTTAATTTGCTTTAAGCAAATTAAAGTGAAAAGGTGTTAACTAAAAATATTTACTTAACATAAATTAAAGTGATGAAACACTCTTTGGTACAATATGACACAATATTTAGTTTTATCTAAATATTTTTGTAAAGGTTTTGTTTTATGTTGTTCCACATGTTTGGCTGGTTAGATGAATTTGTAATTTTAAAAAGTTTTTCTTTATTTCTAAATAAACCACTAAATAAATCCAGTTCATAAATAGAAATTAATGAACTGGATATAAATTCTGCTTCTACCATGAATCATTACTATAAAAATTAGTGCCCCTCCCATAAACAAACAGCAAACCGGATAAAATATGCAAAGCAAAAATTTACCAAATATAGATAAAAGACAGTACACTAGTGGGAGACTTGAGAAAAATAAGTAAATAAAACAAGCACTACTCTTGTTTGGCTATGCCCTGAAGGCGGTTACCAGGCCACATACAAGTAAGGGAAACTAAACACCATCCTGGAGTCTTATCTGGATTGAGTAGAAGGAGATCAGATTTGAGGGGTGCTGAGTATTTGCATGACAAAGTAACAAAGGACAGAGCTACAGAGTGGAAAAGCTGTGAAAAACTATGAAAAAGGACAGAAAAACATCTATAGAAACATCTGCTTTACTGACTATGCCAAAGCCTTTGACTGTGGAATAAACTGTGGAAAATTCTGAAAGAGACAGGAATATCAGACCACCCAAAGTGCCTCTTGAGAAACCTGTATATAGGTCAGAAAGCAACAGTTAGAACTGGACATGAAAAAAACAGACTGGTTCCAAATATGAAAATAGGAAATATTTTAGAAATAGAAAAAAAGAAAAGGAGTACATCAAGGTTGTATATTGTCACCCTGCTTTTTAACTTCTACGCAGAGTACATCATGAGAAATGCTGGGCTGGAGGAAGCACAAACTGGAATCAAGATTGCTGGGAGAAATATCAATAACCTCAGATATGCAGATGATACCCCCCTTAAGGCAGAGAGTGAAGAAGAATTAAAGAGTGTCTTGACGAAAGTGAAAGAAGAGAGTGAAAAAGTTGTCTTAAAGCTCAACATTCAGAAAACTAAAATCACGGCATCTAGTACCATCACTTCATGGCAAATATATGGAGAAACAGTGGAAACAGTAGCTGACTTTATTTTTTGGGGCTCCAAAATCACTGCAGATGGTGATTGAAGCCATGAAATTAAAAGACCCTTACTCCTTGGAAGAAAAGTTATGAGCAACCTAGATAGCATATTTAAAAGCAGAGACATTACTTTGCCAACAAAGGTCTATCTTGTCAAGCTATGGTTTTTCCAATGGTCATGTATGGATGTGAGAGTTGGACTGTGAAGAAAGCTGAGTGCCGAAGAATTGATGCTTTTGAACTGTGGTGTTGGAGAAGACTCTTGAGAGTCCCATGGACTGCAAGGAGATCCAACCAGTTCATCTTAAAGGGGATCAGTCCTGTGTTTTCATTGGAAGGACTGATGTTGAAGCTGAAACTCCAATGCTTTGGCCACCTGATGCGAAGTGTTGACTCATTTGAAAAGACCCAGATGCTGGGAGGGATTAGGGGCAGGAGGAGAAGGGGACAACAGAGGATGAGATGTTTGGATGGCCTCACCGACTCAATGGACATGGATTTGGGTGGATTCTGGGAATTGGTGATGGACAGGGAGGCCTGGCATGGTGCGGTTCATGGGGTCGCAAAAAGCCGGACATGACTAAGTGACTGAATTGAACTGAACTGAATTTATATTACATAATGAAAAGGGCACTTTTCCTCTGTGATCGTCTTCCCCCAAACCTATAATCCCCGTCTAAACATTAAAAAGTTCATCAGAGAAAAAAAAAAGCAAAGATTATTTACTAAATAAAGACCAAACTCTCTTCAGTACCGTAAAGATCATGGAAGACAAGGAAAGACCAAGAAACTGCCACAGATCTGAGGAGGAGATGGAAATATGACCAAATGCAGTGTGATATCATGTGTTTGATCTTGGAATAGAAAAATGACATTACTTATGAAATTGGTGAAATACAAAATTTTAGTTTTTTGTTTATTTAATAGTAATGAACTAGTGTTAACCTCAGTTTTGAAAAATGTACCACAATGATATAACATCTTAACTTTAGCAGAAGGTGAAACAAAAATGTAGAGTTAGAATCTGTACTGTCTTTGTAAGTTTTCTGTAAATCTAAAATTATTTTGTAGAAAACATTTATTAAAAAAAAAAAGAAAGCTATTGTAGAATATTATGACACATGTCACTAGGCCAAAGAATATTACCAGAGATAATAAATTCATTTCTTGTTTATAAAGGAGATATTTAATCTGTCTGATATAATTCCAGAAACATAATAATCCCAATTGTTCTTGCACTTAATAATAGAGTTTTAAATACCTAGCACAAGATTTGTCAAAACTGAAAGGAGAAATAGATAATTTCACATGTGTATTCAAACACTAAATAATTCTAGCTTAATAATTGATAAAATGCATAGATAAAAATTTAAGCAGACTATAAAAGACTTGAATAACTACCAAGCTAATTTATTAAGGATTGTTAGTTGGTGATGGACAGGGAGGCCTGGCATGCTGTGATTAATGGGGTCGCAAAGAGTCAGACACGACTAAGCGATTGAACTGAACTGAACTGACTGAACACCAGATTGTAATACTGTCAAGCAAGGAAATTGTTTTTGACTCTTAATTTTTCATTGACCCACCTATCTTTTATCTGATCACAAAATTATTAATTTTGTCATTCTTGTTACCACTCTTGCTACCAAAAATCAAGAAACATTAACTTTGAACAAAACTCAAATGTCATCATTGCCCACAAATTCAGCATTGAACTCTATACTTCTTATCTTTACAAGAGTAAAATAGCTTTGCTAGTTCTGAAAAATATTGCCTTTAATTTCTTAAGCATAAGAAATATGGAGGAGACAAAAATTATGAAAACGGAAAGTCCAGGAAATATCCAATTCATTTTTCAGGACAAAAAAGAACATACTTTGAAGACTAGAAAAAGGTAAACCATGAAATTGATGAAACTTAAATGCTGGTACCTTCAGTTGACATTTGTTGTTGTTATTTAGTTGCTAAATTGTGTCTGGCTCTTGATGACCCCATGGATTGTAGTCCACCAGGCTCCTCTGTCCATGGGATTTTCCAGACATGAATACTGAAGTGGGTTACCATTTCCTTCTCCAGTGAATCTTCCTGACCCAGAGCCCAAACCCACATCTCTTCCACTGGCAGGCAGATGTTTTACCACTGAGTCTCCTGGGAAGCAATTCACTTGACAGAGGTTACTCCCAAGGCTATTTCCATTCTCTTCCACTATGCGGGGGGTGCTCCACAGAAAGAGAGAGGCAGTGGAACTTCCCTCAGCAAAGCCGAGGGGTCCCGAGGAGGGGTGAGCCTGCTGTCCGCCAACCCAGCCCCTCGGCGAGCGAGAGACAATCAGACGCGACAGGGGTTCCGTCTAAGCAGTTCCGCTTTATTGTTGTAAGCTCTTGGTTTATAAAGGCAAGCAGGGAGGTGTTTGCGAGGTACTTTCCATACTTGCACCAATCACATTAAAGGTCAAATCATCATGTGCCATCATTATAACAGGAGTCTATGGTGATCACGCGCTGTCTACGTGCACAGAAATCAAGAGAGCCAATCAAAAGTTTTGACAGACAACTTAGGCCACGCCCTCATCTCTTCCGCCAGGTGCCATCTTAGCTCTAAACCGCAAAGCTAGCCCTTCTTTTTTAAGATTTCCCATTTAGGGCCCCACACCATTAAAAGACAAGAGGGAACAGAATTGCCACACAAGTGTCAGAAGTTTGTCACTGTCTTTGACAAAGAATAAGGCTGTTCAGTCAGTTCAGTTCAGTTAAGTCACTCAGTCATGTCTAACTCTTTACAACCCCATGAATCACAGCACGCCAGGTCTCACTGACCATCACCAACTCCCGGAGTTCACTCAGACTCATGTGAATTGAGTCAGTAAAGCCATCCAGCCATCTCATCCTCTGTCGTCCCCTTCTCCTCCTGCCCCCAATCCCTCCCAGCATCAGGGTCTTTTCCAATGAGTCAACTCTTCCCATGAGGTGGCCAAAGTATTGGACTTTCAGCCTCAGCATCAGTCCTTCCAATCAACACCCAGGACTGATCTCCTTTAGGATGGACTGGTTGGATCTTCTTGCAGTCCACGGAACTCTCAAGAGTCTTCTCCAACACCACATTCAAAAGCATCAATTCTTCTGTGCTCAGATTTTTTATAGTCTAACTCTCACATCCATACATGACCACTGGAAAAACCATAGCCTTGACTAGACGGACTTTTGTTGGCAAAGTAATATCTTTGCTTTTTAATATGCTATCTAGGTTGGTCAAAACTTTCCTTCCAAGGAGTAAGTGTCTTTTAATTTCATGGCTGCAGTCACCATCTGCAGTGATTTTGGAGCCCAGAAAAATAAAGTCTGACACTGTTTCCACTGTTTCTCTATCAATTTGCCATGAAGTGATGGGACCAGATACCATGGTCTTAATTTTCTGAATGTTGGGCTTTAAGCCAACTTTTTCACTCTCCTCTTTCATCAAGAGGCTTTTTAGTTCCTCTTCACTTTTTGCTGTAAGGGTGGTGTCAGCTGCATAACCAAAGTTCTGGATATTTCTCCTGGCAATCTTGATTCCAGCTTGTTCTTCCAGCCCAACTTTTCTCATGATGTACTCTACATATAAGTTAAATAAGCAGGGTGACAGTACACAGCCTTGACATACTTCTTTTCCTATTTGGAACAAGTCTGTTCCATGTCCAGTTCTAACTGTTGCTTCCTGACCTGCATACAGGTTTCTCAAGAGGCAGGTCAGGTGGTCTGGTATTCCCAACTCTTTCAGAATTTTCCAAAGTTTATTGTGATCCACACAGTCAAAGGCTTTGGCATAGTCAATAAAGCAGAAATAGATGTTTTTCTGGAAATATCTTGCTTTTTTGATGATCTGGTGGATGTTGGCAAGTTGATCTCTGCTTCCTCTGCCTTTCCTAAAACCAGCTTGAACATCTGGAAGTTCATGGTTCATGTATTGCTGAAACCTGGATTGGAGAATTTTGAGCATTATTTTACTAGCGTGTGAGATGACTACAATTGTGCGGTAGTTTGAGAATTCCTTGGCATTGTCTTCCTTGGGGATTGGAATGAAAACTGACCTTTTCTAGTCCTTTGGCCACTGATGAGTTTTCCAAATTTGCTGTCATATTGAGTGCAGCACTTTCACAGCATCATCTTTAAGGATTTGAAGTAGCTCAACTGGAATTCCATCACCTCCACTAGCTTTGTTCGTAGTGATGCTTTCTAAGGCCCACTTGACTTCACATTTTAGGATGTCTGGCTCTAGGTGAGTGATCACACCATCATGATTATCTGGGTCATGAATATCTTTTTGTAGAGTTCCTTCTCTGTATTCTTGCCATCTCTTTATATCTTCTGCTTCTTTTAGGTTCATACCATTTCTGTCCTTTATCAAGCCCATCTTTGCATGAAATGTTCCCTTGGCATCTCTAATTTTCTTGAAGAGATCTCTAGTCTTTCCCATTCTGTTATTTTCCTCTGTTTCTTTGCATTGATCATTGAGGAAGGCTTTCTTATCTCTCCTTGCTATTCTTTGGAACTCTGCATTCACATGGGAATATTTTTCTTTTTCTCCTTTGCTTTTCACTTCTCTCTTTGCAATGCTATTTGTAAGGCCTCCTCAGCCAGCCATTTTGCTTTTTTGCATTTCTTTTCCATGCAGATGGTCTTGATCCCTGTCTCCTGTTTGTTTCCAAGGCAAACCATTCAATGTCACAGTGATCCAAGCCTATGTCCCAACCAGTAACACTGAAGAAGCTGAAGTTGAACAGTTCTATGAATATCTATAAGACCTTTTAGAACTAACACCTAAAGTAGATGTCTTTTTCATTATAGGGGACTGGAATACAAAAGTATGAAGTCAAGAAACACCTGGAGTAACAGGCAAATTTGGCCTTGGAATATGGAATGAAGCAGGACAAAGGCTAATAGAGTTTGCCAAGAGAATGCACTGGTCATAGCAAACACTGTCTTCCAACAACACAAGAGAAGACTCTACACATGGACATCAACAGATGGTCAACAACAAAATCAGATTCATTATATTCTTTGCAGCCAAAGATGAGGAAGCTCTATACAGTCAGTAAAACAAGACTGGGAGCTGACTGTGGTTCAGATCATGAACTCCTTATTGCCAAAATCAGACTTAAGTTGAAGAAAGTAGGAAAAACCACTAGATCTTTCAGGTATGACCTAAATCAAATCACTTATGATTATACAGTGGAAGTGAGAAATAGATTTAAGGGACTAGATCAAATAAGGCTATTAGGTTGCTCAAATTACTTCCATATTTTCCTGGCTCTCAATAACCAACTCTCTGCTTCCTGTTAACCTATCACCCTCACTTCCACATCCAGCTCATGGGAAGTGTGAGTGGTGAGGACTCGGCCCTGCTGGTAGAGTTTCTTCAAAAGGAGGCTTGTAAGCCATGCCAAATGAAGCACATTCTGAGTAAGAACTGAAATGGTGAATTAAGAATACAGATTTGCCAGAAAAAAATCATGATGCTATTGGCTTTTTGTATACTGCCTTTAATGTAAATAAATAAATAAAAATAAGCAAGGCTAGAGGAGAACATCTGAGTTATATTCTCTTTATTCAATAGAATATGAAATTAAAAAAAAATAGTTGACATAGGAAGAAGCAAACAAAAGTGCTACAAAAAATAATTTTAGGATAAAAGTACTCTAAGCTTTTTCTTTGACTGTGTGGGTCACAAACAGCAGTGGAAAATTCTTAAGGAAATGGGAATACTAGACAACCTGACCTGCCTCCTGAGAAATCTGTATGCAGGACAAATGCAAGTTAGTATTGGATGTGGAACAACAGACTGGTTCCAAATTGGGAAAGGAGTATATCAAGGTTGTATATTGTCACCCTGCTTATGTAACTTAAGATGCAGAATACATCATGTGAAATGCTAGGCTAGATGAAACACAAGCTGGAATCAAGATTGCCAGGAGAAATATGAATAACCTCAGATATGCAGACGACATCACCCTTATGGCAGAAAGCGAAAGAGCCCCTTGATGAAAGTGAAAGAGGAGAGTGAAAAAGTTGGCTTAAAACTCAACATTCAGAAAACTAAGATAATGTCATCTGGTCCCATCACTTCATAGCAAATAGATGTGGAAACAGTGGAAACAGTGACTGACTTTATTTTTCTGGGCTCCAAAATCACTGCAGATGGTGACTGCAGCCATGAAATTAAAAAACGTTACTCTTTGGAAGAAAAGCTATGACCAACCTAGACATCATATTAAAAAACAAAGACATTACTTTGCCACCAAAAGTCCGTCTAGTCAAAGCTATGGTTTTTCCAGTAATCATGTATGGATGTGAGAACCTGAGTGCCAAAAAATTGATACTTTTGAACTGTGGTGTTGGAGAAGACACTTGAGAATCACTTGGACTACAAGGAGATCAAGCCCGTCAATCCTCAAGGAAATCAGTCCTGAATATTCATTGGAAGGATTGATGCTGAAGCTGAAACTCCAATACTTTGGCCACCTGATGCAAAGAACTGACTTAATGGAAAAGACCTGATGCTTGGAAAGATTGAAGGCAGGAGGAGAAGGGGATGAAAGAGGGTAGATGTTTGGATGGCATCACCAACTCAACGGATTTGAGCAAGCTCCGGGAGTTGGTGATGGACAGGGAAGTATGGTGTGCTGGAGCCTAAGGGGTTGCAAAGAGTCGGACAGGACTGAGCAACTGAACTGAAGCTTATATCAGGTGTAATAAATTATATAAATGTTTAATATATGTTATGTTTTGATTATATTAAGGTTTTTTTAAGGCTTGTAAAAATGTATAATTTGGTTTGATTTTCTATTTTAAATAAACACATGTTAATTCTGTTAATAATTCTTATTTTCTTGCAAAAGATGTTGCCATATTATATAATCCTATGTTTCAATATAACTAGATTTTAATGGAAAGAAGACTAGATTTTTATACACTTAGGAAAAATAAATCAATTATTATTAGAATTATAAAAAATTAGTACCTAATAAAACTAACACCCATATTTGGATATTGTTTCAAGATCACCTATATGAACAGGTGAAATTTATAAAACACTTGTACAGTTATGTAGTATACTTATCTCAGATGAAGCTCCATATTTAAGAAATACTGTATGTTTATAATAAGCACACTCAGACATGGTTATAATGAAAGCTAATTGTTAGAGTAATTTTCCTACACATATGTACTAGAAATTTTGAAAGAAGTTTATATATTTGTAAGAATATATGTTATATATATATATATATATAGAGAGAGAGAGAGAGAAAGCAAGAGAGCTATCTATATATATACACACATATCTACTTGTTTCTCTCTCAGAACCTCTATTTTTGTTCTTTATTCTGCTTTAAAATCTTTATAGTAAATTTTTGCATAGGTGGCCCCTTCATATTATTCAGATGTCAGTTCACTTCTTAGCTTGTTTTATTACACAATTTACAGACAGTGTGTCCCATTCAAGTTATTGTCTATCCTTCTTTCACTGCTTTATTTTGCTCTCAGAACTGCTCCTTATCTAAAAATACCTTTTTTGTTTTTTCTTATTTATTGTCTATCACTCATCCTCTACGTATGGATGGTCCTGTAAATAGGCAGTAACTACTATAAATTTATAATTTAACTATAAATTTAAATAAAATTGAAGGTGTTCTTCCTTGTTGTAGTGCTCACATTAAGAAGAAACTCAATACTTTTATACCTTAATATCTAAATATGGCTAGTGCACACCAGAGTGAACAACTTCTATCATTACAGAAAGCTATTGGAGAGTGCTGCTTTATCTTATGTCAGCTTGAAGAGATAAAATCTTTCCAATTATTTTACTGTTATATATGGAGTTTAGAAGAGTTACAGGCACACAGAAAGTATTCCATTAGTATTTGCTGAATAGATTGTTAAAGTAAATCCTGCACATTTTAGCTTCCTCAGAGAACAAAATACTGTACTATTTTGCAAGTGAGAAAACAACAAAAGGGTTTTCCTGATGACAAGGTAGGTAAAGAATCTGCTTGCAATGTAAGAGCCATAGAAGGCATAGGTTTGATCTCTGGGTTGAAAAGATCCCATGGAGTAGGAAACAGCAATCTACTTTAGTATTCTTGCTCAGGAAATCTCATGGACAGAGGAGCCTGATGGGCTTACCATCCATGGAGTTGCAAAGAGTCAGACATGACTAAGCATGTGAGCACAAACAGCAAAAGGACACAAGAACAATTCAAGATAATAATATAGCAGATCCTAGATAAATAATTAAATTTCAGAGAATTAATTTTATTTTCTTTTATCTCTTTTTTTCCTCAAACAGATATATGCAAGAAAACAGGAGGCAATTATAGAAAATTTCTGTTTTATATTCCCCAAAAGATATAAGAAGATGCTGCATTCATAAAAATAGAGAAAGCACTTATGGAGAAAAATCAATTGAAGATAAAGAGTAATTACATGTAAATGGAAAACTTGATTGGTAGATTGGTAAATGCAACCCTTGATTGAAGCAGTAAACAGTAGACTGATTAGTACAGAAAAGTGATGAACAAAAGTAGAACATAATAGCTAGGACTCAAAAAAAAAAACAACTGGAGATTAAACTTGAATAAGTGAAAAACACTTTTAGGAGTTTCTATCTATATAACAAGATAAGAAGCAGTAGGAAGATGAATGAAACAAAGGCGATAATTTAAAATGCTAAATGCCAATCAATAGAAAAAAACTATTTTGAAGATAGATATGAGTCTTCAGGTAGAGTTCTAGATAAAAGTTAATTAACAAGTTTTCCAAAAAAGGCTGAATTTCAAAGAAAGATGTAAAAAAAATTCTAAACCTTTGTGAGGGAGGAGGACTATTCCCTTCTTCCCTTCTAGATTCTTTGACTAGTATAATAATTAAATTGCCATAAGACAGATTAACAGAAAGGAGAGCATATTTAATTTCATATATGCAGGGGCTCCAAAGATATGAGGCGTTTGCATAGTCAGGCAATTTATGCCATTCTGAGTTAAGGAGAGTGGTGTAGAAATCTGGAACTTTAAAGGAAAGGAAGACATTTTTCAGGAAGGAAGGTGTGAAAAGCAAATATTTGGTAAACAGATGCTGATCATGCCATGAGGAGAAGTCTTTCTGATGTGAAAAAAAAAAAAGTGTTACCTTTGATAATAGCTCTCTTTCTGATAAGGATCACTATCTATTAAAAATTTTCTTTTAGGCAGTTAAGGGGTAATGGTGAGGGGGTAATAATAAGCTCTTCTTGAGTCTGCCTGGTCTTGTATTCTGCTCAAAATAACCCTTAAGTCAAACTGGTGCATATTGTGGAGGCCTGGCCCCCACCAGCTTATACCCTGTGTACTCTAACTGAACACACCGAAAAAGAAATTTTATACAAAGAAGTTTGAGACTTTTTAGCACAGTAAATAAATGAACAAATAGAGAAATAGAAAGCTTTCTTTTTTAGTGGGAGGGATATCAAAGAGGTAAATGTTGAGAATTATGAAGATTCTGTATTCACCTTATTATATTAATTTACAAAGACAATAAAAAATGAGATTTGACTGCCACCCATTGTGAGACTTCTAAACAAAGTGGGCTGTCTATTCTATTAAGGATTCAAGAAGGATCATAAATCAATGGCACTAGCACACATTTTAATCTTACTAGAGCTTTGAGGAAGAGGTAGATAGGTATGAAGCCTTGTCTGTGATTTCTCTCTGATTTCTAATTATTCAAGAACTGTAAGGACATTAAGTCCCTTGATCATTTTATCAAAAAGCAGCCTCCTGAAAATTTCTGTTTTATATTTCCTGAAATTTTTTAAGAATGGTTTTAATGTTTTATTACATTCAATTTTTACATATGAATATTGGGCATATGTAACAAGACTGATAGCTGCCACAGTCAATGGATTGTATTAGAACCTATAGGTGGAGTTTCAAATACTTAATTCATGAATTTGTACTAGCTTATACCCTTTATGTACTTTTGGGGCATCTGAATAGCAAGTTCAATTCTTTATATCCCAGTTAGACATAGAAAAGAAAGAGATAAGCAGACAAACAAATCGGCAGAAAATTTCCTACCACGTCTTTCATCATTAAAAAGAAAAAAAAAATGCATTATTAATCTTCTTTAAGAAGAAGTCCAGAGACAGGTTGATTAATTTGATGACTGAAGTATTTTATCCTGGATCTAGGATCTTTCTGTCCTGCCATTATCAGCTCTGACCTCAGGGTACTCCCTAATGTTGATGTGCAGTCGCTAAGTTATGTCTTTGCACCCCCATGGACTGCAGCATGACAGGCTTCCCTGTCCTTTACTGTCTCCTGGAGTTTGGTCATACTTATGTCCATTGAGTCAGTGATATTATTTAAGCATCTCATCCTCCACTGCCCTCTTTTCCATTTGCCTTCAATCTTTTCCAGCATCAGGGTCTTTTCAAATGAGTTGGCTCTTCACATCAGGTGGCCAAAATATTGGAGTTTCAGCCTCAACCTCAGTCCTTCCAATGAATATTCAGGGTTGATTTCCTTGGTTATTGACTGGTTTGTTCTCCTTGCAGTCCAAGGGACTCTCAAGAGTTGTATCCAACACCACAATGTGAAAGCATCAGTTCTTCTTTATGGTCCAACTCTCACATCCATACATGACTACTGGAAAAACCATAGCTTTGACTGTCCTGACCTTTGTCAACAAAGTGATATCTCTGCTTTTTAATACACTGTCTGTGTTTGCCATAGTTTTCCTTCCAAGGAGTAAGTGTTTTCAATTTCATGGCTGCAGCCACATCCACAGTGATTTTAAAGCTCGAGAAAATAAACTTTGTCACTGCTTCTACTTTTTTCCCTTTTACTTGCCTTGATGTGATGAGACCAGATACCATGATCTTAGCTTTTTGAATGTTGAGTTTTAAGCCAGGTTTTTGACTCTCACTCTTTTTCACTTTTACTCTTTCACCCTCATCAAGAGGCTCTTTAGTTTCTCTTCACATTCTGCCAGTAGAGTGGTATCATCTGCGTATCTGAGGTTGTTCATATTTCTCCTGGCTATCTTGATACCAGCTTGTGATTCATCCAGCTTGACATTTCGTATAATGTACTCTGTATATAAATTAAATATACAGGGTGACAATATACAGCCTTGTTATATATATACCCCCTATTAAAGTATTAAAATTCCTACTGCAGATTTAGGCATCATTTGCTGATACAATGGCATTCATTGAGGAAAAAGACTATTCTCCTGTGTGTGTTCCTTTTTATGAGTCTGAAACTATTCCAAAATCACCCAGCAAATATCCGCCTTATCCAATTGATTAGTATTTCTTACATTTCTAATTGCTAAAGTTATTATTAGCAATAGAAATGAGACGGCTGAGACTGACTTCAAACTGAAAATAGGTACTCAAAGCTGGTTTTCTGTAAAAGTCTATGGTTTAGATAAAAAGAAAAAAAGTGAACTTGGTGTTTGAATTGGCAACTAACAGTGCTGCTATACTACCCAAATCCAAAAGTTAGTTTACAATAATAAGTAGCATTTATAACAAAAAGCAACCTAGACAGCATATTAAAAAGCAGAGACATTACTTTGCTGACAAAGGTCCATCTAGTCAAAGCTATGGATTTTCCAGTTGTCATGTAAGGATGTGAGATTTGGACTATAAAGAAAGCTAAGCACTGAAGAATTGATGCTTTTGAACTGTGGTGTTGGAGAAGACTCTTGAGAGTCCCTTGGACTGCAAGGAGATCCAACAAGTCAATCCTCAAGGAAATCAGTCCTGAATATTCATTGAAAGGACTGATGCTGAAGCTGAAACTCCAATACTTTGGCCACCTGATGCAAAGAGCTGACTCACTGGAAAATACTTTGATGCTAGGAAAAATTGAAGACAGGAAGAGAAGAGAACGACAGAGGATGAGATGGTTGGATGTGATCCCTGACTCAATGGACATGAGTTTGAGCAAGCTCTGAGTGTTGGTGATGGACAGGGAAGCCCAGCCTGCTGCAGTCCACAGGGTCATGAAGAGTCAGACATGACTGAACTGAACAGATAACAAAAAGCCACCTGGTGGCTCATATGATAAAGAATCTTCCTGCAATGTAGGACACCTAAATTCAATCCCTGGGTTGGTAAGATCCCCTGCAGAAGAGAGTAGCTACCCTCTCCAGTATTCTTGCCTGGAGAATGCCATGCACAGAAGAGGCTGGTGGGCTACAGTCCAAGAAGTTGTACAGAGTGGGACATGACTGAGTAATTAACACTTTCACTTTCACTACAAAAAGCTGCCTAGATCAGTCCTACAAATCTATTGTGTTTCTGCTCAGTAATTACAGTTATGGCCTCATCTCTGCTAGTTGTCTGTTGACTAACAATAGAAAGGCTATCATTGTTTTGGTCTTCTCTGTGTATAACAACATATGGCAACACCATAGGACATGAAAGACAGGAAATTGCTATTTATAGTTTCTGGTAGAGAAACAGATAGAAATGTCAAGAATCAGTAGGTCTCTGGAATGAGGTAACCTCTGCTTCTCTGACTGATGGCACCACACAGTGCAGAACAAACCCATAGGTCCAACAAGACTTAGATCTAGTTAGGCTCACTAGATGCAACAGTAAATTTTAAAATTGCAAAAGATAGATGGTTTGAGAGCAGAAGCTGATTTTCTTCCAGCAAATTAATAGTTGAATTGCCTAGGAGAGAACTGGAGTAAAGATGTTTCTTGTTACAGGAGCAAGTCAGCTAAATTATTGACTAAAATATTATGTATGTACATTTGTTTCTATACGTGTGCATGTGCTTGCGTGTATATCTATGCTTATACTGATATAAACCAGTTAATCCTAAAGGAAATCAACCTTGAATATTCATTGGAAAAACTGATGGTGAGGCTGAAGCTCCACTACTTTGGCCACATGATATGAAAAGCTAACTCATTGGAAAATACTCTGATGTCAGGAAAGATCAAGGGCAGGAAGAGAAGGGGATGACAGAGGAGATGGTTGAATGGCATCATGGACTTAATGGACGAGTTTGAGCAAACTCAGGGAAATAGTGGAGGACAGGAAAGCCTGGTATGCTGCAGTCCATGGGGGTCACAAAGAATCAAACAGGACTTAGCACCCAAATAACAAAATGTGTATTTATTCATATATCATTTTTATATTAATCAAAGAGTAGTCTAAGGTCATGAAGTCCTTCAGTTTGGTATACATAAACCCTTGCACAGTTCTGTAGCTGCAGATCTGCTTAATATGCTCCAGGGTATAGAAAGCCAGCCCATGTCTTTTTTTCATGAGAGCATTCTCCTAGAGTCATCTCATGCATCATTTTATACACATAGTAGAAGGAAAAATATACTATTTATTTGAACACATTGTTGACTTTAGAAAGATACACAACATGAGATTTGCAAGTTAAGTTTAATTTGGGGGGAAATGAAGACTGTAGGCAAAGAGACACCTCTTCAGATAGAGAAACTGAGAAACTGCTCTAGAGAGGTAATGGGAGAAGGTTAATATATAGGATTTGGTGAGAGGGTAATTCAGGGAATCAGGGTAATAAAGCAATAAAAACCACTTATTTTAGAAGATTTTCTGCTAGTCTAAAGGGATTTAGTGCTTTTCTAGATATGAGGTGATACAAGGATTGGGATCATGAAATCAGTTTCTGAAAACATATGACTATCTAAAGACCTGTTCCACCAGTTTCCCTGGAACACAGAGTGCCTCATTCTTCACCATGAACTCCCTTCAGCGTCGAAGGTCAACAGCTGCAACAGAACAGGATTCAGTTTCCACAGAGAGAAATGGCAAATGCCCTTGGAAAGAGCCAATTTGTTGTTGATAATATTGTAAGCCATAAGACATACCTTTTAGTTAGAATTTTTTTAAATTATGCTAAAAATTTTTGAAAAAATTTAGTTGAATTTAGCACAATCACAGGAAATAATGTATTATCAATATATATATCAATCAATAACATATATTAAGTATCAGGGTTTATCAATATAGATAACAAAAGATTAACTTGTTGGGATAAAGTTCTCCTTGCCTGCAAAAACAATTCAAGTGATGGTGCACCTCTCTGACATTATAAAATAAAATCATTTTCCCTAATGTCTGTTGGGCAAAGAGATTTTTTCTTTACAGTTTTGGGGTCCTCTGCTTGGACTAAAAATTAAATTGATGTGAGAGATGTTAACAGTGAGGTATAAATTGGCAGTCAGTATAGGGCCTCAAGACACCCAAAAAAGATGTCCTTTTCTTTATAGGGAACTGGAATGCAAAAGTAGGAAGTCAAGAAAACACCTGGAGTAACAGGCAAATTTGGCCTTGGAGTACAGAATGAAGCAAGGCAAAGGCTCATAGAGTTCTGCTAAGAGAACATACTGGTCATAGCAAACATCCTCTTCCAACAACACAAGAGAAGACTCTACACATGGACATCACCAGATGGTCAACACTGAAATCAGATTGATTATATTCTTTGCAGCCAAAGATGGAGAAGCTCTATACAGTCAGCAAAAACAAGACCAGGAGCTGACTGTGGCTAGGATCATGAACTCCTTATTACCAAATTCAGACTGAAACTGAAGAAAGTGGAGAAACCCACTAGACCATTCAAATGTGTGACCTAAATCAAATCCCTTATGACCATATAGTGGAAATGAGAAATAGACTTAAGGGAGTAGATCTGATAGAAAGAGTGCCTGATGAACTATGGATGGACATTCTATAGGAGACAAGAATCAAGATCATCCACAAGAAAAAGAAACTCAAAAAAGCAAAATGGCTGTCTGAGGAGGCCTTACAAATAGCTGTGAAAAGAAGAGAAGTGAAAAGCAAAGGAGAAAAGAAAAGATATACCCATTTGAATGCAGAGTTCTAAAAAATAACAAGGAGAGATAAGAAAGCCTTCCTCAGTGATCAATGCAAAGAAATAGAGGAAAACAATAGAATGGGAAAGATTAGAGATCTCCTCAAGAAAATTAGAGATACTAAGGGAACATTTCATGCAAAGATGGGCTCAATAAAGGACAGAAATTATAGGGACCTAACAGAAGCAGAAGATATTAAGAAGAGGCGGCAAGAATACATAGAAGAACTATATAAAAAAGATCTTCAAGACCCAGATAATTATGATGGTGTCATCACTCACCTAGAGTCAGACATCCTGGAATGTGAAGTCAAGTGGGCCTTAGGAAATATCACTACCAACAAAGCTAGTGGAAGAGATGGAATACCAGTTGAGTGATTTCAAATCCTGAAAGATGATGCTGTCAAAGTGCTGCACTCAATATGCCAGTAAATTTGGAAAACTCAGCAGTGGCTAAAGGACTGGAAAAGGTCAGTTTTCATTCCAATCCCAAGGAAAGGCAGTGTCAAAGAATGTTCAAACTACCGCACAATTACACTCATCTCACATTCTAGTAAAGTACTGCTTCAAATTTTCCAAGCTAGGCTTCAGCAATACGTGAACCATGAACTTCCAGATGTTCAAGCTGGTTTTAGAAAAGGTAGAGGAACCAGAGAACAAATTGCCAATATCTGCTGGATCATTGAAAAAGCAAAAGAGTTCCAGAAAAACATCTATTTCTGCTTTATTGACTATGCCAAGGACTTTGACTGTGTGGATCACAATAAACTGTGGAAAATTCCAAAAGAGATGAAAATACCAGACCACCTGACCTGCCTCTTGAGAAACCTATATGCAGGTCAGGAAACAACAGTTAGAACTGGACATGGGACTACAGACTGTTTCCAAATAGGAAAAGGAGTACGTCAAGGCTGTATATTGTCACCATGCTTATTTACCTTATATGCAGGGTACATCATGAGAAATGCTGGGCTGGAGGAAGCACAAGCTGGAATCAAGTTTGCCAGAAGAAATATCAATAATCTCAGATATGCAGATGACACCACTCTTATGGCAGAAAGTGAAGAAAAACTAAAGAACCTCTTGATGAAAGTGAAAGAGGAGAGTGAAAAAATTGGCTTAAGGCTCAACATTCAGAAAACTAAGATCATGACATCTGGTCCCATCACTTCATGGGAAATAAATGGGGAAACAGTGTCAGGCTTTATTTTGGGGGGCTCCAAAATCACTGCAGATGGTGATTGCAGCCATGAAATTAAAAGACGTTTACTCCTTGGAAGGAAAGTTATGAGCAACCTAGATAGCATATTGAAAAGCAGAGACATTACTTTGCCAACAAAGGTCCATCTTGTCAAGCTATGGTTTTTCCAGTGGTCATGTATGGATGTGAGAATTGGACTATAAAGAAAGCTGAGCACTGAAGAATTGATGCTTTTGAACTGTGGTGTTGGAGAAGACTCTTGAGAGTCCGTTGGACTGCAAGGAGATCCTACCAGTCTATCCTAAAGGAGATCTGTCCTGGGTGTACTTTGGAAGGACTAATGCTGAGGCTGAAACTCCAATACTTTGAGCACCTGATGTGAAGAGCTGACTCATTTGAAAAGAAATTGATGCTGGGAAAGATTGAAGGCAAGAGGAGAAGGGGATGACAGAGAATGAAGTGGTTGGATGGCATCACCGACTCAATGGACATGGGTTTGTGTGGACTCCAGGAGTTGCTGATGGACAGGGAAGCCTGGTGTACTGTGGTTCATGGGATCGCAAAGAGTTGGACAGGACTGAACAACTGGACTGAACTGAACTGATAGGGCCTCAGTCTTATTTTCAAGAAACATCTCGATCCATTGGCCTAGAGCTATACACTTTGTCCTAAATTCTTGGAATGTGTCCTTGGTCTGATAAATAATCAGTACTGGGAATGATGCAGGGAAGTGTTGTAATTAACTTCTGTTCTATATGCCTGAGGAAAGACAACTGGTGATCCAAAACCCATTCATCTTGTCCATTGTAAAATAACCAGGGGACCTGAAAAATGGTGGAGACTTAATCTGAGGATCAAGAGAAGCCACAAAGGTATAAGTTTAAGCATCTTGACCTTTAAACTTGTTGGTTAAAAATGACATATTTTAAGGACAGAAGCAACAAAAAATGTACAGATTAATACTAGTAAAGATAAAACTGCTGTAATCTCTGCCTTTTGGGGGACTTTTTACCCCCTCTCAGTATCTATGCTGAGAGCTTTGTACTTTCCTTATCTTTAACAAATCCTATTCTATTCTCTTGCCACTGTAGAGTGTTTGCATGTTTGTGAAGTTCATTATTTGGCCTCATGAAGAAAAAGTAGGATTCCCATTTTTAACAGGAGAAAATCAAACTAAAATTTAATAACATGTATATATAGGGAGTATTAGTTTAGTCACTCTGACTGTATGTGATTATGGGATTTTCTCAACCCTGGGATCAAAATCCTAGGGCAAGCACACTGACTGAAACCGCCCCACTCCTGGCCAGACACCATAGTAACCATTTGCATGAGTTGTTTTCAGACAGGAGGTCCTGGTAAGGATCACAGAACTAATAAGCCACCACCAACTGGAAGAGTTCAGGAAAGGTCAAAATGTGACACTACATGTCCAAGCACCTCCCAGAATCCTCACTGGTATCCATCTTGGCTGAACAAGGCATGCACCACCAGGAAGTATTCTGAGTCAGAATGATTGGCTAAAGACAGTCCAGAAACTAATCCCATCACCCTAAAACCTAAGCAGTTATCCTGAGTTCCCTTACCCTACTGCTCTCTACCTGGATGCCCCTTCCCAATAAAATCTCTTGCTTTGCCAATATATGTGTCTCCTCGGACAATTCATTTTCAAGGGCTAGACAAAAGCCCACTTTTGGGCCCTGGAAGTGTTCCCACTTCCCACAACAGAACCTGGGTCTCCAGCATTGCAGGCAGACTCAACCATCTGATCTACCAGGGAAGTCCTAGAAAAACTAACTTGCCATGAATGCATGCTAAATTGCTTCAGTCGTGTCTGACTTTTTGCGACCCTGTGAACAGTAGCCCGTCAGGCTTCTCACTTCTCTATTCATGGGTTTCTCCAGGCAAGAATATTGGAGTGGGTTGCCATTTCCTACTCCAGCAGATCTTCCCCGCCCAAGGATTGAGCTGTATGTCTCCTGCATTGCATCACCACCTAGGAAGCCCAAGTAACTTGCTGAAATGGCTGAAACTGTCATCTTAAATACTGTCTTCAGCTAAAAGTAAAGGAGGATGTTGTGGAAAGCAGTAGTGGTTTGCGACTTCAAAGGGAAAAAAGACAATTTGCATGGAGATGGAAATGTAAAATCTTGGTAAACAAAGGCTTGCTGTGTCTTATAGAAACCTTGAGACACAGAGTGAACTCTGATCTCTAGGCCCTGCCTAGAATTTCCTCTGGCACACCTACTTCTTATTCTTTGCTAATGTCTCTGATGATAGCTTTATTCTTGGAACAGTCTGTCATATAAATTCTTTCAGCAGTTTGGAGTCAGGTTAAAGTTTTTTCCAGAGTCTTTGAGTCTTGATTTAAGCTCAAAACAATCCTGATGCCAAAGAAATATTTGGGGGTGGCAAGTTTTTCTCCCCTACATATCCAACAATAATAAAAGAATAATTATGAGGTTCAGAACAAGTACATTTAATTTCTACCTACCGTATCTTTTTTTCTATGTTGTATGAAAAAAAATGAAATACTTAGATGTTACATATGATCCTTTATCCTTACATCCTTTATACATTTTGCAGAGGTTTTTTGAAAGTAAGAAATTATTTGGAAATGATTTGGGACTTTAATCATTCTCGGGAGTAGAAAATAGCAAATGATTATTCTTAGTCATTTCAACTGAACGGAATAGACATTGAAAAAAGTAGAAAAGATGAAAATCTACCAAAAGAGACAGACTATTTAGTAAAGATGCACTAAATAAAATAGAAGTTATTTGGCAAAAGTACATTGGATTAACTGAGACTTCATCACTATTCAGTTCAGTTCAGTTCAGTTGCTCAGTCGTGTCCGACTCTTTGTGACCCCATGAATCTCAGCATGCCAGGCCTCCCTGTCCATCACCAACTCCCGGAGTTCACTCATATTCATGTCCATCGAGTCAGTGACACCATCCAGCCATCTCATCTTCTGTAGTCCCCTTCTCCTCCTGTCCCCAATCCCTCCCAGCATCAAAATCTTTTCCAATGAGTCAACTCCTTGCATGAAGTGGCTAAAGCACTGGAGTTCCAGCTTTAGCATCATTCCTTCCAAAGAAATCCCAGGGTTGATCTCCTTCAGAATGGACTGGTTGGATCTCCTTGCAATCCATGGGACTTTCAAGAGTCTTCTCCAGCACCACAGTTCCAAAGCATAAATTCTTCGGCGCTCAGCCTTCTTCACAGTCCAACTCTCACATCCATACATGACCACTGGAAAAATCATAGCCTTGACTAGATGGACCTTAGTCGGCAAAGTAGTGTCTCTGCTTTTGAATATGCTATCTAGGTTGATCATAACTTTCCTTTCAAGGAGTAAGCGTCTTTTAATTTCATGGCTTCAGTCACCATCTGCAGAGATTTGGGAGCCCAAAAAAATAAAGTCTGACACTGTTTCCCCATCTATTTCACATGAAGTGATGGGACCAGATGCCATGATCTTCGTTTTCTGAATGATGAGCTTTAAGCCAACTTTTGCACTCTCCTCTTTCACTTTCATCAAGAGGTTTTTTAGTTTCTCTTTACTTTCTGCCTTAAGGGTGGTGTCATCTGCATATCTGAGGTTATTGAAATTTCTCCCGACAATTTTGATTCCAGCTTGTGTTTCTTCCAGTTCAGCATTTCTCATGATGTACTCTGCATATAAGCTAAATAAGCAGGGTGACAGTATACAGCCTTGACGTACTCCTTTCCCTATTTGGAAACAGTCTGTTGTTCCATGTCCAGTTCTAACTGCTGCTTCCTGACCTGCATACAGATTTCTCAAGAGGCAGGTCAGGTAGTCTGGTATTCCCAACTCTTTCAGAATTTTCCACAGTTTCTTGTGATCCACACAGTCAAAGGCTTTGGCATAGTCAATAAAGCAGAAACAGATGTTTTGCTGGAACTCTCTTGCTTTTTCCATGATCCAGCAGATGTTGGTAATTTGACCTGTGGTTCCTCTGCCTTTTCTAAAACCAGCTTGAACATCAGAAAGTTCACGGTTCATGTATTGCTGAAGCCTGGCTTGGAGAATTTTGAGCATTACTTTACTAGCATGTGAGATGAGTGCAATTGTGTGGTAGTTTGAGCATTCTTTGGCATTGCCTTTCTTTGGGATTGGAATGAAAACTGACCTTTTCCAGTCCTGTGGCCACTGGTGAGTTTTCCAAATCTGCTGGCATATTGAGTGCAGCACTTTCACAGCATCATCTTTCAGGATTTGAAATAGCTCAAGTGGAATTCTATCACCTCCACTAGCTTTGTTCGTAGTGATGCTTTCTAAGGCCCAATTGACTTCAAATTCCAGAGTATCTGGCTCTAGATGAGTGATCACACCATCGTGATTATCCAGATCATGAAGATCTTTTTTGTACAGTTCTTCTGTGTATTCTTGCCACCTCTTCTTGTTATCTTCTGCTTCTGTTAAGTCCATACCATTTCTGTCCTTTATCAAGCCCATCTTTGCATGAAATTTTCCCTTGGTATCTATAATTTTCTTGAAGTGATCCCTAGTCTTTCCCATTCTGTTGTTTTCCTCTATTTCTTTGCATTGATCACTGAAGAAGGCTTTCTTATCTCTTCTTGCTATTCTTTGGAATTCTGCATTCAGATGCTTATATCTTTCCTTTTCTCCTTTGCTCTTCACTTCTCTTCTTTTCACAGCTATTTGTAAGGCCTCCCCAGACAGCCATTTTGCTTTTTTGCATTTCTTTTCCATGGGGATGGTCTTGATCCCTGTCTCCTGTACAATGTCTCGAACCTCATTCCATAGTTCCTCAGGCACTCTATCTATCAGATCTAGTCCCTTAAATCTATTTCTCACTTCCACTGTATAATCATAAGGGATTTGATTTAGGTCATACCTGAATGGTCTAGTGGTTTTCCCTACTTTCTTCAATTTAAATCTGAATTTGGTAATAAGGAGTTCATGATCTGAGCCACAGTCAGCTCCTGGTCTTGTTTTTGTTGACTGTATAGAGCTTCTCCATCTTTGGCTGCAAAGAATAGAGTCAATCTGATTTTGGTGTTGACCATCTGGTGATGTCCATGTGTAGAGTCTTCTCTTGTGTTGTTGAAAGAGGGTGTTTGCTATGACCAGTGCATTTTCTTGGCAAAACTCTTAGTCTTTGCCCTGCTTCATTCTTCATTCTAAGGCCAAATTTCCTTGTTACTCCAGGTGTTTCTTGAATTCCTACTTTTGCATTCCAGTCCCCTGTAATGAAAAGGACATCTTTTTTGGGTGTTAGTTCTAAAAGGTCTTGTAGGTCTTCATAGAACCATTCAACTTCAGCTTTTTCAGTGTTACTGGTTGGGGCATAGACTTGGATTACCGTCATATTGAATGGTTTGCCTTGGAGATGAACAGAGACCATTCTCTCATTTTTGAGATTGCATCCAAGTACTGCATTTTGGACTCTTAGTTACTCATAAATTAAAAAAAAAAAATAAAAAATTCATCAAGCATAACATTTAAGAATAATAAAAAGAGAATTTCATCTGAAATTACACAAAAATATGACATACCTAACATGTATTAATTTTACAATTAAAGTAATTTGGGTTTCTTGAATAGCAAAACAATTTGGATTACAATCTCTAAGGAATAAAAACAACTAAGAATACTGCAGAAAGTGGAGAGGAACTAAGGAGACTCTTGATGAAAGGGAAAGAGGAAAGTGAAAAAACTGGCTTAAAACTTTATATTCCAAAAACTAACATCATGGCATCTAGTCCCTTCACTTCATGGCAAATAGATGGGGAAACAATGGAAACAGTGACAGACTTTATTTTCTTGGTCTCTAAAATTACTGCAGATGGTGATTACAGCCATGAAATTAAAAGACGCATCCTCCTTGGAAGAAAAGTTATGACCAATCTAGACAGTTTATTAAAGAGCAGAGACACTACTTTGCCAACAAAGGTCTGTCTAGTCAGAGCTATTGTTTTTCTAGTAGTCATGTATAGATGTGAGAGTTGGACCATAAAGAAGTCTGAGCACTCAAAAATTGATGCTGTTGATCTGTGGCACCTGAGAAGACTTTTGAGTCCCTTGGACAGCAAGGAGATCAACTCAGTCAATCCTAAAGGAAATAAACACTAAATATTCATTAGAAGGACAGATGCTAAAGCTAAAGCTCCAATATTTTGACTAGCTGATGCAAAGAACTTACTCATTGGAGAACACCCTGATTCTGGGAAAGATTTAGGACAAGAGAAGAAGGGAGCAACAGAGAATGAGATGGTTAGATGGCATCACTGACTCAATGTACATGAGTTAGAGTAAACTCAGGGAGATAGTGAAGGATAGGGAAGGTTGGCATGATGTAGTTTATGGGCCACAAAGAGTCAGCAAGACTTCGCAACTGAACAACATTCAAAGGATTCAGAATGTAAGGCCAGATTAGTCAAAAATACACTGTGAATATCTTGGCTCATTGAAGTGACTCATATTTGCCTTATTTACCAAGTGTCAAATCACATGAAACCCTTCTCACAGATCTAGCATTAATACCATCCTGGCAAGCTTAATATATTCTTTGCAATTTTAGGGACATCCAATCTTTCAATAACTAAGTTTTAAGTCCAATCACATGTCCAGATTCAGACTTCTCAAATTGTAAATGATAAGATTAATGAGTCATTATAACAACTCCTCTTCTGTTCATATACAGGACTTTTCTAGAGAGATTTATCCATAAAGGGAAAAAATTATCTGTCTCAATTCCACGTTAGCAATTAACCAGTACATCCACAGAACTGAAAAAAATTCTACGCCTGGATAAATATTGACTGAAATAGAAAAACTATACAAATTGTTTGGATAATCAATGTTTACTTATCAAAAGACATAGAAAAAAGTCAGGCCCAGTGGTAAACCAGTAATCATGTTGTTGATGATAGTTTTTTGATTAAGGAGGGTCATATATCCACATTTGCAAGCATAGCTGTCTTTTTCACTGTGGGAACAGAACTGAATGACACTTATTTGGAACACCTGAAGGAGCCCTCTAAAGAACCCGTAAGAATATCTTATAGAATGAAAACAGTTATCAAAAGCTAAGTTCAGTTCAGTCTCTCAGTGTTCAACTCTGCGACCCCATGACTGCAGCATGCCAGGGCTCCCCGTCCATAAACAACTCCCGGAGTTCACCCAAACTCATGTCCATTGAGTTAGTGATGCCATCGAACCATCTCATCCTCTGCCATCCTGTTCTTTCCTGCTTGCCTTCAATCTTTCACAGCATCAGGGAATTTTCTTACGAGTCAGTTCCTTGCATCAGGTGGCCAAAGTATTGGAGTTTCAGCTTCAACATCAGTCCTTACAATGAATATTCAAGACTGATCTCCTTTAGGATGGTCTGGTTGGATCTCCTTGTAGTCCAAGGGACTCTCAAGAATCTTCTCCATCACTACAGTTCAGAAAGATCAATTCTTCAGCACTCAGCTTTCTTTACAGTCCAACACACACATCCACACATGACTACTGGAAAAATCATAGCTTTGACTACATGGACCTTTGTTAGCAAAGTAATGTCTCTGCTTTTTAATAAACTGTCTATGTTGGTAATAACTTTTCTTCCAAGGAGTAAGTGTCTTTTAATTTCATGGCTGCAGTCACCATCTACAGTGGATTTTGGAACCCCCCCAAAATTAAAGTCTGTCACTGTTTCCACTGTTTCCCCATCTATTTGCCGTGAAGTGATGGGACCAGATATCATCATTTGACTTTTCTGAGTGTTGAGTTTTAAGCCAACTTTTTCACTCTCCTCTTTCACTTTCATCAAGAGGTTCTTTAGTTCTTCTTCACTTTCTGCCATAATCATCTGCATATCTGAGGTTATTGATATTTCTCCCTGCAATCTTGATTCTAGCTTGTGCTTCCTCCAGCCTGGCATTTCTCATGATGTACTCTGCATAGAAGTTAAATAAGCAGGGTGACAATATACAGCCTTGACGTACTCCTTTCCCAATTTGGAATAACTCTGTTGTTCCATGTCCAGTTCTAACTGCTGTTTCCCACCTGCAAACAGATTTCTCAAAAGGCAGGTCAGGTGGTCTAGTATTCCCATCTCTTTCAGAATTTTCCACAGTTTATTGTGGTCCACACAGTCAAAAGCTTTGGCATACTCAATAAAGCAGAAATAGATGTTTTTCTGGAACTCTCTTGCTCTTCGTTGATCCAGCAGATGTTGGCAATTTGATATCTGGTTCCTCTGCTTTTTCTAAAACCAGCTTGAACCTCAGGAAGTTCACGGTTCACATATTGTTGAAGCCTGCTTTGGAGAATTTTGAGCATTACTTTGCTAGCATGTGAGATGAGTGCAATTGTGCTGTAGTTTGAGCATTGTTTGGCATTGCCTTTCTTTGAGATTGGAATGAAAACTGACCTTTTCCATTTCTGTGGCCACTGCTGAGTTTTCCAAATTTGCTGATATATTGAGTGCTGCACTTTCAAAGCATATCTTTAGGACTTAAAATAGCTTAACTGGAATTCCATCACCTCCACTAGCTTTGTTCATAGTGATGCTTCCTAAGGCCCACTTGACTTCACATTCCAGGATGTCTGGCTCTAGGTGAGTGATAATCACACTAACATGATTATCTGGGTCATGAAGATCTATTTTTAAAGTTCTTCTGTGTATTCTTGCCATCTCTTCTTAATATCTTCTGCTTCTCTTAGGTCCATACCATTTCTGTTCTTTATTCGGTGAAATATTCCTTTGTTAGCTCTAATTTTCTTGAAGAGATCTCTAGTCTTTCCATTCTATTCTATGTTTTCCTGTATTGCTTTGCACTGATTATTGAGGAAGGCTTTCTTATCTCTCCTTGCTATTCTTTGGAACTTCCACTCAAATAGGTATATCTTTTCTTTTCTCCTTTGCCTTTGCTTGTCTTCTATTCACAGTTATTTGTAAGGCCTCTTCAGACATCCGTTTATCCTTTTTGCATTTTTTTCCTTTGGGATGATCTTGATCCCTGCCACCTTTACAATGTCACAAGCCTCTGTCCATAGTTCTTCAGGCACTCTAACAGATATAATCCCTTAAATCTATTTGTCACTTTCACTGTATATTCATAAAGGATTTGATTTAGGTTATACATGAATGGTTTAGTGGTTTTCCCTACTTTCTTCAATTTAAGTCTCAATTTGGCAATAAGGAGTTCATGGTCTATGCCACAGTGAGCTCGTAGTCTTGTTTTTGCTGACTATATAGAACTTCTCCATCTTTGGCTGTAAAGAATATAATCGATCTGATTTCAGTAATGATATCTGTGTGTAGAGTCTTCTCTTGTGTTGTTGAAAAAGGGTGTTTGCTATGACCAGTATGTTCTCTTAGCAAAAACTCTGTTAGTCTTTGCCCCGCTTCATTCTGTACTACAAGGCCAAATTTGCCTGTTACTCCAGGTATCTCTTCACTTCCTACTTTTGCACTCCAGTCCCCTATAATGAAAAAGACATCTTTTGGGGGGTGTTAGTTCTAGAAGGTCTTGTAGGTCTTCATAGAACTGTTCAACTTCAGCTTCTTCAGCATTACGGATCAGGGCATAGACATGGATTACCATAATACTGAATGGTTTGCCTTGGAAACCAACAGAGATCATTCCGTCATTTTTGAGGTCTCATCCAGGTACTGCATTTTGGACTCTTTTGCTGACTATGATGGCTACTCCATTTCTTCTTATGGATTCTTGCCATGGTAGTAGACATAATGGTCATATGAGTTAAATTCACCCATTCAAGTCCATTTTAGTTTGCTGATTTCTAAAAAGTCTATTTTCACTCTGGCCATCTCCTGTTTGATCACTTCCAATTTGCCTTGATTCATGGACCTAACATTCTAGATTCCTATTTAATATTGCTTTTTACAGCATCAAACTTTACTTCCATTACCAGTCTCATCCATAACTGGGTGCTGTTTTTGCTTTGGCTCTGTCTCCATTCTTTCTGGAGTTATTTCTCCACTGATCTCCAGTAGCATATTGGGCACCTACCGACCTGGGGAGTACATCTTTCAGGGTCATATCTTTTTGTCTTTTCATACTGTTCCTAGGTTCTCAAGGCAAGAATACTGAAGTGGTTTGCCATCCCCTTCTCCAGTTGACCATGTTTTCTCAGAAGTCTCCACCATAACCTGTCCATCTTGAGTGTCCCTACACAGCATGGCTCATAGTTTTATTCAGTTAGACAGCCTGTGGTCCCTGTGATCAGATTGATGTGATCAGATGTGGCCCATGTGATCAGATCAATTTCCAACAGAAAATTGGATTAAAGATTTACTGAACATGGCCCTGCCCATCAGAACAAGACCCAGTTTCCCCCTCAGTCAGTCTCTCCCACCAGGAAGCTTCCATAAGCCTCTTATCCTTCTCCATCAGAGGGGAGACAGATTGAAAACCACAAAAGTTAAGAGGAATCAACAAATAGCATTATGTAAGTAAAAGACCTTACTTACATCCTTTACTCCCATCTCTCTTCATTAATTAGTTTTGTAAAAGAAGAAATTTGAGTAACGGAAGAAGATAGGAAGGATGGAGGGAAAGACTACTGGAATGTGAAAGTGAAAGTGAAGTCACTCAGTCGCGTCCGATTTTTGTGACCCCATGGACTGTAGCCTACCAGACTTCTCCGTCCATCAGATTTTCCAGGCAAGGGTACTGGAGTGGGTTGCCATTTCCTTTTCCAGGAGATAGTCCCGACCCAGGGACTGAACCCAGGTCTCCAGCACTGTAGATGGACTCTTTACCGTCTGAGCCACCTACTGGAGCCCCTAGTAGATAAAGGATGGAATGAAACAAGAGGAATTAGAGAATAGATACCAACTAACTCACTACTCCACTGCTGGTCTTAAAAATTATCCAGGCAGTTTAAACTTCTGCAGCTGGTGGTGGTGATGGGGTCATTGAAATGGATTACAGATTAATACAGAGATTTGAAGTTTTCATATTCAGTTTTGGGTATTAAAATGAAACTGCTCAGACCTGAGAGTGTGTGGATTCTGTTCCAAATGTCTGTCATGTTCCTGGTAGGAAGATGTGACAAGAAAAACAAAAGTCTACACTATGAATACAGGAGAAGGAAAGGGCAACCCACTCCAGTGTTCTTGCCTGGAGAATCCCAGGGACGGGGGAACCTGGTGGGCTACTGTCTATGACGTTGCGCAGAGTTGGACATGACTGAAGAGACTTAGCAGCAGCAGCAGCAGCAGCACACTGTGAATACAAATTAAAATAATTTGCTTGCATTGGCTAAAAATGAAAGGTGTTTGACTTTTAGAAAAGGAGATTTATATAGTATTATGAAACATCTAACCAAATCAAAAATTGCTTTATTTCACATTTCCTAAAGGACAATTTAAGAATTAAATGTCACACTGATAAAACTTGAATTTGATGCTTTTTAATATACTTTAAACTTCTTGATTCCTAAAAGAATATATATTTGACAAATTTTCTACAAGAAAGAGGAGAAAATAATTGACTTAAAGTACTACTTGGACAGAACTGTCTATATGATCCCAGCATGTTTTGACATACTTTAGTTTAGCACACTCTTTTTGAGTGACATCAGGCTCTTCGGAATCAGTACAAATGGGGTGAGAAATCATTACTCTCTAAGACTGTCCTGTCTTTGTAAACTAAAAGTATATATTATAAGGGAACATTTGATTGTTGCACTTAAAACAAGTGAAGTGTAGTTAATTCATATATGATAGATGTTTTGTGAAGTCTGTGATCCTGTTTTGTACATTTTTATTTAAAATAATTTCTAAGATAAATGATATATATACAATATATCATTCATGTATGTATTCATATATATTATTAAACATCTCAAGTGCTGGCAAACTATTGTTTTTGCAGATTTGCATATTATACTTAATGAAAATTCTTGTTTTAAAAACTGATTCATTCCAATAGCACTATCTAAATACTTTCTAAAACCATTAAGAAAGATATGAATTACACAGGTCCATTTTGTGCCTACAAATAGATCAGAAATTTCTTGATAAAATTCAGAGGCTATGAAGTCTCATGGACTAAATTATTTACCTAAATGTTAAAACTCTATTTCTAGTTTTACATACTTGTTGCACTGGGGTCATTGGATTGGGATTTTCCTCCACATCAACAAAATAGTAATGTTGTTTCCCTGGTGAACTCAACTGTAGTATATCCAATTTACAATTTTTAAAATTTTTGCTTTGCCTTATATTGATTCTCTAAGAAGGCTTCATGGCCAAATGGTCGAGCTAAAATTTTCTAAGCCTGTTGGATAGGTCAATTTCCAGTATCAGTCTAAAACTGAAAGCTGACATAAAACAGAGACGACTTGTTGAAACTTGTTACTATAGCCCTTGTATAGCACTAAATTTTCCAAATGCCTCAGCTAATGTAATCACTTGTACAAGAATCTTCTCTTTAATTATTGCCCAGTTTGGCTTATTAAATATCCCTTCATACACTGAGCTTCCTTTTGAGGTTAGAAATTTCAGTATCAGTCTTATGTCCTGTGTTTGCTCTTTATTTTCCACCTTTAAAATTTCAGATCTGATTTAATAAGCAGGTAGTCACATCAAAGCAGATGCTGGGAAAGATTGAAGGCAGAAGGGGGTAACAAAGGATGAGATGGTTGTGTTAGGTAGTTAGAATAGGAAAAATAGAATGCAGAATCATGGTGGCTAAAACTCAAAGAAAGGAAAAAGCCTCTGAAAATAGAACAAAAGAAGGTCCAAGGACTAGAGTGAGAACCTCAGGGAAAACAAACAGCCCTCCAGGATAGCCGAGTTTACATAGGGCAGACTCAGGGGGAGGAGGGGAAAAAAAAAAAAAAAAACATATAAAAAGAGGAGCTAAAATTGAGCCAGGGGCCTCTCTTCTCTTAGCATCTTTTGGGTTAACCCACCCTCATGCCTTGAGGATGTATTTTCCTTTGCTTGTCAAAAGAAAGTGAGCTGTAACACTGGTCAGTCCATCGCTTCAAATTTTTGCTGCATCGAGACAGAACCGAGGAAATTGCAAACTCTCCCAATATATATGGTGCCATGACTCGAATTTAACCTGGCTGAAATAACCTTGTCTTGGGACCCTGTGACGTGCAGGCCAAGCACAGCAGAAGCCTTACTTGGCCAAACTTCCTGTAGTGGAAGCTGAAACTGAAAGTGAAGAAATCCAGTGCAGTGGAAGTGACAGGAAGCCCAGTGTGGTGGAAGCTGGGAGAGGAAAAACAAACTTGGCAGAAAGCTTATATGGCTCAGTCTCAGGTTCCAGGAGACCTCCGGTTAAGGTAGGAAGTCCTTGCTCCTATGGCTGGAAGGACATATGGCTAAGAAAATCTTAATTTCTTTATAATCTTTCATTTCTTGCTGTGCTATGCTTAGTCACTCAGTCATATCCAACTGGGACTTGAGCCTGGCCAAAACCCACAATGCCTGGGTTTAGGACCTAATGAAGCTCAGGTTCTTGATGTCTCATTGCAAAAATTTCGGTGAGAGACACAATCATAGTAAGAAGTAGATTTGTTCAGAGGTAGATTTAGAGAGATGCACACTCTGCAGGGTGGGACATTGTAGAGGGTGAGTGGAATGTGCTGTGGTTAGTTTTTGCCAGCTGGATGATTTCATATGCTAATGAGTGGGAGGATCATCCCAAAAGTTGGGGAATCACCCACTCCTCTGTTTTGGTCTTTTGACAGTGACTTGGAACTGTCCTGGCACCTCTGGGTTTGTCATTGAGCTTGCATATTGAGGCTCAACATTTAGTTGAATTTGACTTGTCATTTTGGACCCATTTGATTTTAATCGGTTTATGCTATGCCGTTTGGCTACGTCACTCTTTCAAAAGTTGTCCCCTGCCCACTCCCATCCTGTTCCTGCTCTTTTCCTGAGCCCCATCTGGGCCCACAATGTTTCCTTTACCCTCTTCTGGAGGAACAACCAAAAAATAGCTGGCCCTTGGGAAGGAAATACTGTATAATACCCAATATCTCTAGATATTCTGGCCTTCATCTTCCATGTTTCCTACAATATGTGCAACAACAGCATCTCTCAGTGAACCTGCTAGGGCAGATGACAGGCACACAATGCCTGCCAGAAGTTCCATCTGTTGGTGGCATCCCTTCAAGGGCAATTGAGCTCCCAGGGATAATGTTTGCCACTTTGGGAGTTTGCCCTGCAGGCTGTTTGAGTCCAAACCCTTACCACCCTACTCCTAAAGTTACAAACATATCCCTGGATCAAATTTCCACTCCAGTTTTATGGTACATCTTGTCTGTTGTCTCTTATCAATTTGTTCTAACTCCTACAACCAGGACTCTGCCCCCTTGTAGGCAACATTGCTCCACCCTGCATTTTATTAAAATACTTTAATGCCCTTAACAGGACACTCTTTTGTCATTATTTCTGTGATTATCTAGAATGGCTCTCTGACAATGAAGTGTTTACCATTGGAAACACACTAAACTGCTCTTATGGAGGACTAGGTGGATAAATCAGTGACTTACATTCCCTCAGAGCAATAAGAGGCTAAAACTAATGGCTATAAGCTTTTTTTCCCCAGTCTCAGGGCACAGACTTGGATTACTTTACATCATGGTGGACATACCATGGAGGTACATCCCACCTGCAACAGACAAAACAGCAATGAGTTAAGATTACAATTCCTTAATCTTACGCAGTACTGGTCACGCTGGAGACCTTGGGGACACCCAACTCCAGTCAGGGGGTCCCAGGAGGTCAACCTGCCTTGACCTGCCTATGGATCTGGTTGTTGGAAGGTTGTCATGCCTCAACCTGCTTAAGGATCCAACAATCCAGGGGTCCCAGGAGGCCGACATGCCTCAACCTGCCCAGAGGCCCAGTTCTTGGGAGGCCAACCTGCCTCGACCTGCCTGGAGATTCGATCTCCAGGAGACTGTCACACCTCAGCCTGCTTGGGGATCTGCACCCTGACCTGGAGACACCTGGCTCTCAGGTTGCAACAGTACTGGGTAGGATAAACTTTAGAAAGACTCACCCCTAAGGAAGTCCACCCATAAAAATAGAAGGAGGCCTATTCATTTTTTTCTTTTCCTCCCTGTCATCACTGTCTTTCAGATGAGAAATAGCCAATCCACTTCCTGACAGATGCCCTTGAGATGCATCCTTGATAACTGGAAGCTGTTCGATCCTCTAACTCTAGGGAGAAGTCACTTGAAATTATTTTGTGCCACTGCATGGCCACGGTATCCTCTGAGGGACAAGGAACACTGGCCTGAGGATGGGAGTTTAAATTACAGTACCATCCTATAGCTAGACTTATTCTGCAAAAGACAAAGGAAATGTCCAAATTTTCTTCCAACTAAGATATGAAGGAACTCTGTCTTAAGCAGGGGATTGTTGTATGCCCTAAAAGTGAGTCTACTAGGCAAATGGTGTTAGGCACAGACAACCAGGAGAAGGAAGCCCCCCATGAAGGTCCACTTCCCGTGGCTCCCGAGTTGACTGGTGCTCTTTCGTTGTATGCAAACATGTCCCCATATCGGAAAGCACACCTTCCACAAAAGTCAACTCAAGTATGTCCCTTAGTTGAAACTGGAGGAGGATTTGGACCAACCCAGATCTATAAGCCCTCCTCCCTCTTAGAACTAAGACAGATCAAGCAAGACCTGGAAAGCTATACAGATGATCCAGGCAAATATATAGATACATTCCAACACATTACCTGGGCCTTTGCCTTGACATGGAAGGACATCATGGTCATATTTAGTCAAACTTTATCTGACCTGGAACATGCTAGGGTCTTAAAGGAAGCCCAAAGGTATGCTATGGGACTTCACATGTCAAGTGATTCCCCTTCAAGCCAGTAGGGGAAACTGTGGTCTCCTCCTCAGATCCTAATTGGAATTATAATCACCATGAGCACATCTGGGAAAGGGATCATTTTCCGATCTGTGTAAAGGCAGGACTAACATCACTCCAGCAAAAAGTAATCAGCTAATATGCCCGGGTCTTAGCAATAACTCAGGAACCCAATGAGAACCCCTTTGCCTTACTGGAAAGGCTAAAAGAGGCCCTCTAAAAATTGACCAAACTGGACTTAGACTCTTATGACAGTCAGGTGATTTTAAAGGACAAATTTCTGTTTCTCTGTGCATCAGACATCAGGATAAAGTTACAACAGCTATAGAAGCCAGACCTTGTTCCTCTTTAGATGAGATGGTCCAGGCAGTCACCAATACCTTTTGTAACAGAGAACAGGAGAGGGAAGCCAAGGCCCAGGAAAGGAAGAAAAGGAAAGGGACAAGCCATGCTCAGATGTTGGTCGACCTTCAGGGAATCCCTATGGCAAACCTCGAATCTTTGAAGGACAAGGCATGAGGCAAATGCCTAATTTGTGTACAGGCAGGGCATTGGGTAACAGAGTATCCAAACCATGACACCTCTCCTTAAATGGCTTGCTACAAATGCCATCAATTGGGACATTGGGCGGCACTCTGCCCTTGGGACCCAAGAGCCTCAAGGTCAAGCACCAAACCTACCCTCACAATGGTTCAACAGGACTGAAGAGGCCCACTTCAGCCAGCCCACCTGTCACAGATAACTATCAAGGGGCTGGGGCAAAGGGTGCAACCGGATGTGGCAGGTAGGTCCGAGAATTTCTTGGTTCACACAGGCGGCTACCTACTTTGTCCTGACCTCCTACTTCAGAGTCTTCTCCTCCCAAACCTGTACCATTTTGGGAGCTACAGGAAAAACAATTACAAAAAGATTCACCTGAATACTTTGTTGCTGGGGTGGACAAATATTTTCCCACTAGTTTCTGGTGGTCTCTGAGTGCCCCCCTCCCTTATTGGAAAGAGATATCTCCCTGCCTTTGAAATCTTGCAGCTATGCAATCCTGATAGAAGATACTTTAAAACTCTCTCTTGGGGGGAAACTAATTTTACCAGCAACCAAGTGAAATAACTCCTGAATGGGAAAGGCCATTTATGGATGTCTAATAAAATTTGGTCTTGGAGTATGGAATGAACCAGGGCAAAGGCTAATTGAGTTTTGCCAAGATAATGCACTGCTCATAGCAAACACCCTCTTCCAACAGCACAAGAGAAGACTCTGCACATGGAAATCACCAGATGGTCAACACCAAAATCAGATTGATTATATTCTTTGCAGCCAAAGATGGAGAAGCTCTATACAGTCAGCAAAAACAAGACCAGGAGCTGACTGTGGCTCAGACCATGAATTCCTTATTGCCAAATTCAGATTTAAAATGAAGAAAGTAGGGAAAACCACTAGACCATTCAGGTATGACCTAAATCGAATCCCTTATGACTACACAGTGGAAGTGAGAAATAGATTTAAGGGACTAGATCTGATAGACAGACTGTCTGATGAACTATGGACAGAGGTTCTTGACATTGTACAGGAAACAGGGATCAAGATCATCCCCATGGAAAAGAAATGCAAAAAAAGCAAAATGGCTGTCTGGGGAGGCCTTACAAATAGCTGTGAAAAGAAGAGAAGTGAAAAGCAAAGGAGAAAAGGAAAGATATAAGCATCTGAATGCAGAATTCCAAAGAATAGCAAGGAGAGATAAGAGAGGCTTCCTCAGTGATGGATGCAAAGAAATAGAGGAAAACAACAGAATGGGAAAGACTAGAGATCTCTTCAAGAAAATTAGAGATACCAAGGGGACATTTCATGCAAAGATGGGCTTGATAAAAGAAAACTGGAAAATTCTGAAAGAGATGGGAATAACAGATCACCTGACCTGCCTCTTGAGAAACCTATAGGCAGGTAAGGAATCAACAGTTAGAACTGGACATGGAAAAACAGACTGGTTTCAAATAGAAAAAGGAGTACATCAAGGCTATATATTGTCACCCTGCTTATTTAACTTATATACAGAGTACATCATGAGAAACACTGGGCTGGAAGAAGCAGAAGCTGGAATCCAGATTGCTAGGAGAAATATCAATAGCCTCAGATATGCAGATGACACCACCGTTATGGCAGAAAGTGAAGAGGAACTAAAAAGCCTCTTGATGAAAGTGAAAGAGGAGAGTGAAAAAGTTGGCTTAAAGCTCAACATTCAGAAAACTGTGATCATGACATCTGGTCCCATCACTTCATGGGAAATAGATAGGGAAAGAGTGGAAACAGTGTCAGACTTTATTTTGGGGGGCTCAAAAATCACTGAAGATGGTGATTGCAGCCATGAAATTAAAAGACACTTACTCCTTGGAAGAAAAGTTATGACCAACCTAGAGAGCATATTGAAAAGCAGAGATATTACTTTGCCAACAAAGGTCAGTCTAGTGAAGACTATGGTTTTTCCAGTGGCCATGTATGGATTTGAGAGTTGGACTGTGA
This sequence comes from Oryx dammah, assembly GCF_014754425.2. Classification (NCBI taxonomy): domain Eukaryota; kingdom Metazoa; phylum Chordata; class Mammalia; order Artiodactyla; family Bovidae; genus Oryx; species Oryx dammah. The sequence goes on from NW_024070211.1 coordinate 53,034,087, forward strand.
AGAAAGCTGAGCACTGAAGAATTGATGTTTTTTACTGTGGTGCTGGAGAAGACTCTTGAGAGTCCCTTGGACTGCAAGGAGATCCAACCAGTCCATTCTAAAGGAGATTAGTCCTGGGTGTTCATTGGAAGGACTGATACTAAAGCTGAAACTCTAATACCTTGGCCACCTCATGTGAAGAGTTGAGTCATTGGTAAAGACCCTGATGCTGGGAGGGATTGAGTGCAGGAGAAGAAGGGGACGACAGAGGATGAGATGGCTGGATAGCATAATGGACTCGATGGACATGGGTCTGAGTGAACTCTGGGAGTTGGTGATGGGCAGGGAAGCCTGGTGTGCTGTGATTCATGGGGTTGCAAAGAGTCGGACACCACTAAGTGACTGAACTGAATTGAACTGAATGGAATCAAAGAATCTTCAGATATCAAGTAGTGCTGATGGAAAATCCAGGGCTAACTATATTCTCTCGTGAGGTTCTTAATACAGCTACCATCCTGCCTACCCCTGAGGGCTCTCTTTTACTCTTGCCTAGAAATTTTGGGCCACTGGACAAAACCCCAAGGAGAATTGTTAGACGATCCTGTGACCAATTCTGAGGAAATCTGGTACATTGATGGAAGCAGCTTTGCCTTGAATGGAAAAAGAATATGGATATGCAGTAGTCTCCAATTTTGAGACCATAGAGGCTAAACATTTGCCACCAGGTACTTCTGCCCAATTAGCTGATCTAATAGTCCTGACTTGAGCTTTAGAGCTGGAAAAAGGAAAAAGAGTAGCTATTTACACTGACTCCAAGTATGCCTTTCTGGTGATACATGCACATGCTGCTATTTGGAAAGAAAAAGACCACTTGACCACCTGAGGGTCCCCAATCAAATATGATGATCAAATCCTTAGGTTCTTGGAGCAGTGCTCACTGATTTTTAAGTCTCTCATTGTAACTGCTACTGCTACTGCTAAGTCGCTTCAGTCGTGTCCGACTCTGTGAGACCCCATAGACGGCAGCCCACCAGGCTCCCCCATCCCTGGGATTCTCCAGGCAAGAACACTGGAGTGGGTTGCCATCTCCTTCTCCAATGCATCAAAGTGAAAAGTGAAAGTGACGTCGCTCAGTCATCTCCGACCCTCAGCGACCCCATGGACTGCAGCCTTCCAGGCTCCTCCGTCCATGGGATTTTCCAGGCAAGAGTATTGGAGTGGGGTGCCATTGCCTTCTCCCTTTGTAAAGGACACTGAAAAGGGACCATGGAAGTGGCATGAGGGAACCAAGCAGCTGATCAGGCAGCTAAGAGAGCAGCTCTTACAGAATAATGTAAGTCCTTACAGAACAATGACCTAACAGGGGTTTCCACCTTAGTTCCACAGACTAATTTGCCAAAAACGCCTTCATATATTGAAGGTATGACTCTTAAAGCTAAGAGTGAGGGCTTTCAAGAACATCTTATGGGGTGGTTCCAAAAGGAAGGACTCTTTTTTTTCTACCTGGGAACATCCAATGGAAGTTGGTTAACTCCTTATTTTCCATCACATATTTGGGGAAAAGACCCTCCAAAGATTACTGGAAAGGTCTTTCAGAGGAACAGGCCTCCAAAAAAACTGCTTCATGAAATCATTCTGAGATTCGGTCTGCCCAGGTCACTACAAAGTAACAATGGGGCAGCATTTACTTCTAAGGTCACCCAGGGGGTCTCTAAAGCATTGGGCATTACTTATGATCTCCACTGTGCCTGGAGGCCTCAGTCTTCAGGATAAGAAACAACCAATTCTTAAAATCAGCAGTAAAAAAGATAACCTAGGAGACCTCCCTGGGATGGAAGGAGGCTTTACCAATAGCTCTCCTCTGCACTCATATTGCCCCAAGGAACTGGTTGGTCTTAGTACTTTTGAGATGCTATATGGGAGACCTTTTGTTTATGTCAATGACCTCTTCCTAGATCCAGAGGCTCAGACCCTTCAGTCTTATACCGTGGCCATTGGGCAATTCCAACAGGAAATACACTTGTGAGGTGTCAACCAGGACCCAAAGATTCTAAAGAGCCACCACTATATGCTCCATGGACTCAAGTCCTAATTAAAGTCTGGAATGATGGGTCCCCAAAGGCTGAACTCCAGCCCACATTGAAGGGCCTCTACCCTGTAATACTTTCTACCCCCAAAGCAGTCAACATACCAGGACATGACTCCTAGATTCACAACTCATGAGTCAGGCCATAGAAGAAAACAGAAGATGACACTCAATACACCTGTGAGCCCCTGGGAGATCTCAGATACCTATTCAGGACTACAAATGAATGCCATTCTAATGAACACCCCAAAAATTAAGCTTCTGGGGATAAGATTTCTCTGAAGAGCCAACATAGCTTGGCAGGAATTGTACTCCAAAAAAGGAGATTGATCTCATGATTCCTGAACAAGGAGGGACTTGAGCCATCATGAATGAGACATGTTGCTTCTGGGTGAATACTTCCAGCTAAGTTAAACTCTCACAGTCCTCAAGAAAAGCATTCAGATCCTACAGGATCTCAAAGAACAAGCTTGAGAGTTCTCAGGGTGGCTATAATCTCTCTTGGGGGATCCTTCTCCTGGTGTGGGGTAATTTGGAGTTGGCAAAGCCCTTACTAATCCTTATTATCACCATATTGATGCTGTTTATAGTTTCTCCATATATTATCAATTGTCTAATCCATTTTTTTTCTGACCAGGACAAGCTACAACACGCAGTACCAGTTCAACAAAGATATATAAAACTACAGCTGACCACGGGAAATATCACTCACCCTTAGATGGATGCCGCCATAAGGACACTGAGGCCTGAGACTAGCAAGAGAGGGAGACCCAACGCCCCTCGCCATCCCATTTCAGCAGGAAGTAGCCAGAGAGACCTCAATGCCCTTATTCCCAAAGAATTGGGCATCCCATCTCTTGAGGGGAGAAATGTAGGTCTAATAGGAAAAAGGAGTCCAGAATGGCAGTGGCTAAAAGACAAAAAAAGGAATAAGCCCACAAAAATAGAACAAAGGAAGGTCCAAGGATGGGAGTGAGAAACTCAGGTAAAACAAACAGCACTTCTGGCTAGCCCAATTTACATTGGGCAGGCTCAGAGGGGAGGAGAAAAAAGAAAAATAAAAACATAGAAAGAGGGGCTAAAATTGAGCCAGGGGCCTCTCTTCTCTTCACATCTTTTGGGTCGGCCCATCCTCATGCCCTTTGGACTGCAAGGAGATCCAACCAGTCCATTCTAAAGATCAGTCCTGGGTGTTCTTTGGAAGGAATGATGCTAAAGCTGAAACTCCGGTACTTTGGCCACCTCATGCGATGAGTTGACTCATTGGAAAAGATTGATGCTGAGAGGGATTGGGGGCAGGAGGAAAAGGGGACGACAGAGGATGAGATAGCTGGATGCCATCACCGACTCAATGGACATGAGTTTGAGTGAACTCTGGGAGTTGGTGATGGACAGGGAGGCCTGGTGTGCTGCAATTCATGGGGCTGTAAAGAGTCAGACACGACTGAGGGACTGAAATGAACTGAACTGACCTGGCCCTCATGCCTCGAGGATGTATTTTTCCTTTGCTTGCCAAACAAAACTGAGCTGTAACACTGGTCCATCTGTTGCTTCAAATTTTTGCTGTGGTGAGACAGAACCAAGGAAATTACAAACTCCTTGACAGTTGTATGTCATCATCAACACAATGGACATGGGTTTGAGCAATCTCTGGGAGACAGTGAAGGACAGGAAAGCCTGGCATGCTGCAGTGTATGACTTAGTGACTGAATAGCAACATATAACAGAGAAGGCAATGACACCCCACTCCAGTACTCTTGCCTGGAAAATCCCATGGATGGAGGAGCCTGGTGGGCTGCAGTCCATGGAGTCGCTAAGTCTGACATGACTGAGCGACTTCTTTTCAATTTTCACTTTCATGCATTGGAGAAGGAAATGGCAACTCACTCCAGTGTTCTTGCCTGGAGAATCCCAGGGACGGGGGGCCTGATGGGCTGCCATCTATGGGGTCTCACAGAGTCGGACACGACTGAAGCGACTTAGCAGGAGCAGCAGCAGCAACATATAAGACTGACTAACTGTTGAGTAATGCAAAGAAATAAAACAATTCCAAGACAATTGTTTTCACATTTTCTAATTTATAAGACACAAATTATAATTTTTTAAGTGCTAAATAGCTCTTCCACACTTCTTTGGGTAGCAGTACATATTTATGAATAAATAATAGTTGTATAAATGTGTACTGAGGGGAAAATTGAAAATAATTAAGTTTAATTAGAAGCTGAATTAGAAACTGATTTGGATAAGGGAATGGCAGTTTCAGCTATGTATAGTTTTATTGTTGTTATTATTGCCATTGCTGTTTTTGAATTCCTAAAACTCCCAGAAGGAGATCTACTAACTGCATATTATCATGGTTATTATTAACATTGCTATTTTAGATGATGTGACATGTATGATAAGCTCAACTGTGATCCCAGAAACATGGATTCACTCTATATTTTCCTCTTCTAAAATTAACTGTATTCATTTTACTAAAATGGCACATAAATTGAAATTTATCATATAATTATAGGGAAACTATTCACTATTTTAGAACAAGAATTGACTTGTTTTATAGTTTAAGACACCTCTGACTGTCTCCTGCTGCTTGCTCTCATTATTAACTGCATTTTTCCTGCAGGGGGTTTTGTATCCATCAGGGTTTAGGCAGAAAAACAGACACAATTTTACATTTTTTCAAAAAGAGAAAATGTCATGCAGGGAATTGGCTACACAACCTTGGAAAAACTCAGCTCACACTTGAGATTAACAATTGCAGGAAGCCATTAAGCTAATACTCTCCCTAGATGAAGAAAACAGAGACCAGCACTCCTGGAGGCCAGAACCTGGGTCCCCTGGGGATGAAGGAACCAGGGTGTGCTCCTCTCCACAGCAAAACCCTGGAGAGATAGAGCCTGGGTAAGAGAGGAATGGGTAGAAAAACCTGGCTTTGCCTAGGTTCTACCCTCTCATCTGGCTAAATGCCTTTGTTGAAAGTAAACAGACATGCCTGAGAAAAGGACCAGCTACCCTGAGATGCAGAGCAGAGCAAGGAGGAAGACAAGGCCATGGGTGTGCATGATGCCCCAGTGCATTTGCACTTTTATTCCACCCAGACACCTCTGATTCGGCTCTGACTTATCTGTAAGGAAAGCTTCATATTGAAAGCAACATAAAAGTAAAGATCCTTCCATCTTGGAGACAATATTTTTCTAAGAAATTTTAAAACATAATATATGAGCTGAGTACTGAATGTTCTTTCTCCTTAATGATAAAACAGTGAGAAGCATCACTTCAACAAGAAAGTCCAGGTAATCTAGTTATGTTCAAAATATATTTATTCTGTGGCCTAAAGATGATAAGTAGATAAAATGATAGGCTTTCTTAAAGCCATTCAGAAAAGTTACAGATTATGAAATTTTCTTAAATTCTCTTTGGCACTGCAGCACAAATGATAAACAGGCTGGGCACTATTTAAAATAACGAGGATATCCTATACGGTTGGTGGGAATGTAAATTGGTGCAGCCATTTTGGAAAACAGTATTGAGTTCCTCCAAAAACTAAAAATAGTGTTGCCATATGGTTCAGCAATCTCACTCCTGGTCATATATCCAGAAAAAGGCATAATGCAAAAAGATACATCCACCCCTATTTTCACAGCAGCACTATTCACCAAGACATAGCCAACCAAAATGTCTATTGACAGATGAATGGATAAAGAAGATGTAATATATATATACAAAGGAATACTACTCATCCATATAAAAGAATGAAATAATGTCATTTGCAGGAACATAGATGGACCTAGAGATTATCATACTAAGTGAAGTCAGAGAAAGATAAATACAATGATATCACTCATGTGTATTCCAAAGTATAATGCAAACTAGCACAACATTGTAAATCAACTATTGTTACTGTTGCTTAATCTCTGAGTAGTGTCCAGCTCTTTTGTGAACCCATGGTCAGTAGCTCACCAGGATGCTCTACCTATGGGATTTCCCAGGTAAGAATACTGGAGTGGGTAGCCATTGCTTTCTCCAGGGGATCTTCCCACTCAGGGATCAAATCTTCATCTCCTGCATTGGCAGATGGTTTCTTTACCACCGAGTCACCAGGGAAGCCCCTAACCAACTATAATATAAAATGCAAATCAGATTAAGCACTAAAAAATAAAATAAGTTACAACACAAGTGAACTTATTTACAAAACAGAAACAGATTCACAGACATAGAAAATGAATTTATGGTTACCAGAGGGTAAAGGGAATGTGGGAGGGATAAATTACAAGCTTGGAGTTAGCAAATGCAAACTACTGTATACAAAATAGATAAACAACAGTGTATATCACAGGAAACTATATTCAATATATTAAAATAAACTGTAATGGGAAAGAATATAAAAAAGAAAATGTGCACATGTTTTGGGGGTTTCCCAGGCAGCACTAGTGGTAAAGAATGCAGGGGACTTCAGTTCAGTCTCTCAGTCTTGTCTGACACTTTGTGACCCCATGGACTGCAGCATGCCAGGCTTCCCTGTCCATCACCAACTCTCGGAGCTTGCTCAAACTCATGTCCATCGAGTCAGTGATGCCATCTAACCATCTCATCCTCTGTCATCCCCTCTCCTCCTGCCTTCAATCTTTCCCAGCATCAGGGTCTTTTCAAATGAGTCAGTTCCTCACATCAGGTGGCCAAAGTATTGGAGTTTCAGCTTCATCAACAGACCTTGTAATGAATATTCAGGACTGATTTCCTTGAGGATTGATCAGTTTGATCTCCTTGCAGTCTAAGGGGACTCTCAAGAGTTTTCTCCAAAACCATAGTTCAAAAGAATCAATTCTTCGGCACTCAGCTTTCTTTATAGTCCAACTCTCACAGCCATACGTGATTACTAGAAAAACCGTAGCTTTGACTAGTTGGACCTTTTTGGCAAAGTGATGTCTCTGCTTTATAATAGCAGGAGACATAAGAGAAACTGCTGGAGACACAAGAGATGCTGATTCGATCCCTGAGTCTGGAAGATGCCCTGGAGGAGGGCATGGCAACCCTCTCCAGTGTTCCTGCCTCGAGAATCCCATGGGCAGAGGAGCTTGGCAGGTTGCAGTCCAAAGGGTCTTAAAGAGCCGAACACAACTGAAGCGACTTAACACACCCGCATATATGTGCATAATTGAATCACTTTGCTGTCCACCAAAATTAACATAATATTGTAAACAAGCCATAATTTGTTTTATTTTATTTTTTAAAGTAGACATGATACATACTATTCAATAACTTTTGCAACAGGGAAGAGGGTCTAGTGTGGACAAAATTCAACGTTGCTGAAACAAAAGGCTAGAGACTTTTTAAAGGCTGAAATGTGTGAAGGGAAAGGTGCTGAGATGTATTAAGGGGGTTGCTCCAGTGATAGACTAGACCATCTGGGTTTGTTAATTGGCAGTCATCCAAAGGAGAGAAATAACCTCCTAGCTTTAGGACAGGAGGCAGTCCTGTTAAGTTAGAGCAAGTCTCCCATTAATTCAGGCCTTTGTCCTCCTCAGGGACTGGGAGAGAGAGGGAAAGCTTTCTCTGAATGTTCACATTTCAAAAAGACAGGTTTCAAGTCCTTGGGGAAACAGTTTGTGGAGGTAGATTTACATCTCAAAGAGCAGAGAAGGGATTTATAATTACTAGCTTTTGAAAGAAACTGCTCTAAGAAGGGGTTCACAGCCTATCTGCCTATCATCAGATTTTGGCTGGAACAAATAGTAAATCTTCTGCTAGGCATTTTAAGGAGACCTGGGGTCATTCTAAGGATATGAAAGAAATCTTGCCAAAGTCTGGGCACATCTTTAATGCAGTGATCTGGACAGAGTTATGAGATCGACATTTTCATCAGCTCTTTGTTAATCACACTTGGATAGTTTAAAATTGTTCTATAAGTTCTTTGCCCCCACCCCAAGCCAGAATTTTTTTACCCAGTCTCCATCATAATACTTATTAGATGGTTTTATACTATGTATTTGAAATATCATAATCTCTACCTATACAAAGTAAACATTCAGAAAGTAGCATCTCCATTCACTTTTCCAGTCTCATTATTTAATATGGAAACAAGTATAAATAATAATTTTTAAACTGTATTAAATTTTATTGCATACACCAAGCACTCTGATAATTGTGACTATTGCCTCATATTATTTAATCTTCCCTTTGGTTTTATTCAGGAAAGGCCTGGAGGTCCTTATTTGTCAAGGATAGTTAGCATAGGAAAATGGAAACTGGAAAGTTAAAAGCCACATTAATTGGAACCACTGAATATATAATGTTAAAACATATATTGGAAATTTAGCTTAAAAAAAACTGTCAGTGAAAATGTTTACCTTTCATTTAGTGAAAAGTAGGTAGTAAATGCCATTATATGCTAATTCTTAAACAGAAAAATATCTGGCACAATTTTTAAAGCAGTATACAATAAAACATGGCATTCATTACCTCATTTTACTTTCACAATAAAATTATTTTAAAAAATCCTGTAAGAAATGTTTAGCAATTGAAAAAGTCCTTTATTTTTTTTTAAGAATGTACATCCTTGTACATTTTATAACTTTCTTTGCAGATTTTCTCTTCTTCTTTGCTATTTGTTCAACTCTGTCAGACCTTCATTTTCAATCACTTTACTTTGAATTCTCACATTTCTGTTACAGTGACTTCATCAGAATTCACAATTGCTATATTTTAACTATTTTTCTTAATAATTCTATATAGTTAATGTTATGCTTCTATTTTATCAAATATTTTAGATATCTTCAATTTGATCAGTGTCTGTTAGCTAAGATGATCATGTGGCATGGTAGAGTCTTTGGCTATGTTCAGGAATTATTTTAACGGAGCACTTTTTATCTCAAAGTGTCACTATTTGGATCATTGATTATATACTGGCTTTAATAGTAGCCAAACTCAGAGAGTGCTTATTAAGCACAAGTATGCTTCTAATAATAGTGGGCTTTTATTAATGCTAAGTAGGCTTCTATTAATGCTCACAACAACTCTGTCAGGTAAGGACTACTGGTATTTTCATTCTACAAGAAAAGATACTGAGACAAAGCTGGCTTAGGTATCTTGCCTAGAAGATACAATTAAGACACCTTTTTCCTATCTAAACCCAGGTGGTACAGCTCCAGAGCTAAAGCTCTTAACCAGAGTCACAATTTATTGTTCCCTTGGCCCCAAAACTCGTTTTATTAATGAGCATGTCTAAATACCAATGTGCATGACAACAAAAAAAGTTATCACAGTTCAAAAATAGTTTTGGTTTTTATTCAAACTGGCAACATTGCATTTCTATCAAAAGTATAATTTATAAGAAATCTGTATTATTATTTAATTCCTATAGATTAAAAATCAGAGGGTAGAAGAAGTTAAATCTCTTGTCGTCATTCAGCAAGTAAGCATCAGTTCAGTTCAGTCGCTCAGTCGTGTCTGACCCTTTGCGACCCCAGGAATCACAGTACGCCAGGCCTCCCTGTCCATCACCAACTCCCGGAGTTCACTCAGACTCACGTCCATCGAGTTAGTGATGCCATCCGGCCATCTCATCTTCTGTAGTCCCCTTTTCCTCCTGCCCTCAATCTCTCCCAGCATCAGAGGCTTTTCCAATGAGTCAACTCTTTGCATGAGGTGGCCAAAGTACTGGAGTTTCAGCTTTAGCATCATTCCTTCCAAAGAAATCCCAGGGCTGATCTCCTTCAGAATGGACAGGTTGGATCTCCTTGCAGTCCAAACGACTCTCAAGAGTCTTGTCCAACATCACAGTTCAAAAGCATCAATTCTTCCGTGCTCAGATTTCTTCACAGTCCAACTCTCACATCCATACATGATCACTGGAAAAAACCATAGCTGGACAAGATAGACCTTTGTTGGCAAAGTAATGTCTCTGCTTTTGAATATGCTATCTAGGCTGGTCATAACTTTTCTTCCAAGGGGTAAGTGAAGTGAGGTCGCTCAGTCGTGTCTGACTCTTTGCGACCCCATGGACTGTAGCCTACCAGGCTCCTCTGCCCATGGGATTTTCCAGGCAATAGTCCTGGAGTGGATTGCCATTTCCTTCTCCAGGGGATCTTCCCAACCCAGGGATCGAACCCAGGTCTCCTGCGTTGTAGACAGACGCTTTACCGTCTGAGCCACCAGGGAAGTACTCCAAGAGGTAAGCATCTTTTAATTTCATGGCTGCAGTCACCATCTGCAGTGATTTTGGAGCCCCCCAAAATAAAGTCTGACACTGTTTCCCCGTCTATTTCCCATGAAGTGATGGGACAAGATGCCATGATCTTCATTAGATGAGCTGAAATGTAAACACAGAACACAAGACTTTAGAGGTGACTCCCTCTTACACTGACTCTGCCTTTCTGCCCAACACTGATAAGACAGAAGTCTTCAAATATTTGTTGCAACAGTGAATAAACAAGGATTCAATATAGTTGGGAAAGTTTCATAATTTATCTCCAAATATGTACAGCAAATGTAGATAGAAACAAGTAGAAAATAAATGTATAATCATAAATTGTGATTAACATCTATAAAATAAATTTCAAACTGTATTGATTCTTAATGTATTGTGATGGTATGTAAGACTTTATTTGAAACACAATTTTGCTACAAAAAGGAAAGGTTTTAGCACCTAATGTAGTATTTAAAATTCTATGTCCAAAAAAGAGGGGCTATAAGATATAAATTGGAATCTTACACATACACAAAAACAAATAGAAAAATAATGAAAAGATTTTATCTCTAAAAGTTAATTTGGTTTATAGATGGCATAATTCTGAAGATTAATTTTACACTAAAGAAAATTTGATAGATATTTCCTTTCCTGTAAATAAATGGAGAAAAATGTGGAAACAGTTTATTTTCTTGGGCTCCAAAATCACTGTGGACAGTGATAACAATGATGAAATTAAGACTCTTGCTCCTTGAAAGAAAAGCTATGACAAACCTAGACATTATATTAAAAAGCACATCACTGCCGCGTCCAGTACAGCGAATGAGAAAGACCTGAAATGGGGGCAAGCATCTGATGAAAAGACAAACACATATAATTTGGCAAGCGGGGAGGTCCCTCCTTTCCATGGCAGGAAGGCAAAATGGCTCTTTTGAGCCCGCACTTTCATTAGCAGAAGTCACACGAGATCATTGGGGAATAGCGATATTGGGGAGTATGATTAGCACAGGCTCTGCTGTCAATCAGGAATATCCTGTTTTGTTTCCATGGACACGCATGCAGGGGTAGCCATTGAAGCAGAGCAGAGAGCATGTCCTGCCCCAAGAATGTCCATTCGGCATGCTTACTAGGACAATCACGCGGGCACGGTTTGCTGCACCCTCAAATCATGGGGCAGGTTCTGTCTCTGCTCAGCCAGGCTGCAACACATCACTTTGCTGACAAATGTCCAAATAGTCTAAACCATGGTTTTTCCAGTAGTCACATATTGATCTGAAAGTTAGACCATAAGGAAGCCTGAGTGTCAAAGAGTTGATGCTTTAGAATTAGAGTGCTGGAGAAGACTGTTGAGAGTCCCTTAGACAGTAAGGAGATGAAACCAGTCAATCTTAAAGGAAATCAACCCTGAATAGTCATTGAAATGACTGATGCTGAAGCTGAAGCTCTGATCCTTTGGCCATCTGATGAGAAGAGCCAACTCATTGGGAAAGACCCTGATGTTGGTAAAGACTGAGGGCAGGAGGAGAAGGAGATGACAGAGGATGAAATGGTTAGATGGCATCAGTGACTCGATAGACATGAGTTTGAGCAAGCTCCAGGAGTTGGTGATGAACAGGAAGGCCTGGTATGTGACAGTCAATAGGGTCACAAAAAGTTGGACGTGACTTAACGACTGAGTAACAATACTATGTTAAAAGGTCTAGCATATTTAGAATTATTTTCATTTTTATGAATTGTTCTAATTTATTCAGAGTATGTAAGACATAAAATATATTTGTTTTAAAATCATGTATTCTTGATCTTTGCAAAGATTTATAAGCTTTTGAAAATAGCTTTCTCTTTTTTATATTTAAAAAATAATTATGCATTCAATAAAATAATATATAACAGGGCTTGGTGCAAAATACACAGTGTTAATGATACGATTAAAGACATAGTATTTGTTAAGAGAGGCTTCTAGATGGTGCAGTGGTAAAGATTCCACCTGCCAATGCAGGAGACACAAGAGACTCAGATTTGAACCCTGGTTTGGAAAGATCCTCTGGAGTAGGAAATGGCAACACACTCAGTATTCTTGCCTGGGAAATTTTATGGACAAAGTAGCATTTTAGGCTATAGTCCATGGTGTCTCTAGGAGCCTAACACAACTGAGCACACACACATATACATTTTTCAAGAGAGCTTACAAGGCATATTTGGTAAGAAAGAAAGTACTAAGTCCTGCCATCCTTCTATTAGCCTGTCAGATGCATCTTGTGACCAAGGCCCTATCAAATATTCATGGGGGCTGTGGACCATTGGGAGACCACCATGCTGTTTCTTCCAGTTTGTATTGAAGTGTGAAGATTTTTTTTTTTTAACTTGAAATGCCATTTGAGATTCATGCAGTTTAGTTTAGATATATGCTATTTGAATGACCCAGTGTTTATAGTACCTGAAGAAAAGGCATCTTTGGTAAATTGTTGCACCCTCCTATAGGGGTGAGGAAGCCACCCTGACCCAGGGGAGGCTGAGCTCACTTGTAGCCTCCTCCTGCTTGGAGAGAGACAATGCTCTATTCCCATTTAGCACAGGGAATGCAGACTGAGAAAATGGGGCCACTTTCCATCAGGTCTATTCATTAGGCAACATAAGCATTGGTGAGCCTACTGAAAGAGAAGCTCTGGAAATTTACCTAAACATCCATGCATACTTGGGCTTCCCAGGTGGTGTTAGTAGTAAAGAACCTGACTGCCAATGCAGGAGATGGAAGGCATGCAGGTTTGATCCCTGGAGGAGGGCACGGCAACCCACTCCAGTATTCTTTCCTGGACAATCCCATGGATAAGAGAGTAGTGCAGGCTACAGTCATAGGATCACAAAGAGTCAGACATGACTGTAGTGACTTAGCACACATGCACATCATAGATGCTTCCAGTTAATCAGTCATTCAGATTCTTCCATCTTGTGTGTGTGTGTGTGTGTGTGTGTGTGTATGATAGAGAGAGACTCTTCTTATCAAGGTAACCATGAGTGATATGAAAGTGGAGTAAACAAAATTGAGATTAAACATGCAATTTTGCTATAAGATGGAACCAAATTAAAAAGAGGTACATTATACTGGTTATTTTCCTAGCAATATGCTAAAGTTTCATAGGTTTTCTTTGGCAAAATAAATAATAAGTTCTCTATGTTGAAGGAAACACAAATTAAGCCTGAGCTGATAAATCCATTGTTCTATTTCTAGTTGCAAAATTGCTTTATGAAATATATGGGGGAATAAATATTGCTGTAAGAAATCAATGTTTCTATGTGTTTGTTGTCCTAGAAATATTTAGGTTGGCATTTTATCATTATTTTAATAAAAATCCAGAAATATTAAAAAAATTATAGTGACAACAACAATTTATGGGTGTGGTTAAGAGCAAAAGCATATACTATAAAAGATCAAAATAAGATTCAGAGAATTTATGTGAGAATTGGCCTTGACTAAACAATTGTATACTTGATTGTTTTTCACTTGAACTGTGATACTTCTGACTCAAGAATGTGTTTTGAGAAAATGTAATAAATATATTAAGGAGAGGAAATTTTTAAAATATGTAGAATTAAATATTCCAGGTTTACAAAGTAAAATTTTTAAGACATTGCTAATATTTTAGCCTGTGTAAAAGATGTTGTAGTATAAATATTTTCTACCAAACATACAGAATTTGTTTCTTCAACAAATTTAATCTATACATAAATCAAGGTAACTTTAAGTTTCTATAAATGATACATCTAACTAAATAGATAAAAGCAGAGATGTTTAACAAGGTCCAATTTTTATTTAGTTCTTTGTTGCTGAAAAAGTCTGGTTATTGGTACAGCTACACATGCATATCTCAGTATCCTAGGTAATAATTACCTACTCTATCATCTAATTATTTGGGGAAATACTTGCAATGTTCTGAGAAAAATTAATGTGCCAATTTACAGTATCAATAAAGAGGCAGAATATTGCTTTTTAAAAGCTCACAAAACGCACAAATGTCTTTTAGCAGCAAAATGCAATTAAGACAAATTTTTATCATTATATCAGAACATTGTAAAATTTCATGAATGAGAATTGTTGGAGCACTCTTTGGGATACCTTGTCAGAATTAATGCCAGAATGATCAATTTAGCTGAAAGTATAATTACTAACAGGAAATCAAACAGTAAAATGCACGTGCTTTTTGATACTGAGCTAATGTTTTGCTCCTTCAAAATGCTACCATGTAAACCAATTGAAAGTAATGGTAATTTAACCAATTTATCATAAAATTTACATCTTATTTAAATTTTGATTTAAATGTAAGATGCAAATTCTGTGAGCACAGAAATCTAAGTAACCATAAAATGCAATTAGTGTTGGCAGTTTTAGTGTTTTACAAAATAGTAAAGTGAAGAATGATCTATTGATACACCAGTAACCAAGCATGGTTACTTTATTGGTTGTAGAAAAACTAGCCGGTGGCTTACCCATAATACATTAAAGATTCACCAAGTTTTCTCTTAATAATATTTTTGTTTTAGTATTTTAACCCCTCATTGTTTGATAGTAGTAATTTGAAATAACCACTTTGAAAAAATTCTGAACATTCACAGTACTCAAAATAAATGCTAACTTTAGTTCATAGGAATTCTTGAAGTTAGCAAGATAAAAAATACACAGAAAATCACATAGTCCATTTTTCTAATATACTTTAAAATTTCACTATGTTTTTTAAATATACATTTTAAAACTTGGTTGATTAGACAGTTAATATCTTAGTTGATTACTTCCTAATAAATAATAATAAAAAAAAAAACCCTCTTCTAAATTACTCCATAATATAGCAGGAACACCAGCAACAATGAATGTGACCAAGGAAAGCAGAATTTCCTCAGACAAGCTTTCAGGCTGTTCTTCACTAATTCTTCATCTCCATTTCTTCACTTTTTCCTTGGTGCCCCCTTCTATATTCCTAAATTGGGTTGTGCAGTTCTGCTTTTTGGTTTCAGTGATATGTTCAGATTACATGTCCCTTTACCCAGTTCTCTTGAACTCAGATGCCCATAAAATAGTATCCCTTTGTTTCTGTTTGTTTTAACATCAAAGGGGAGCCAGGGTGGATGGGTGTAGGGATCCCCAGAAAGGCAAACAAAGCACAATTGGAACCTGAAATGTTTGTTGCTGTGGTTTAAGGAGTGTGAAAGTAAGTGCAGGTCCTTTTGGAGGGAAAGCAAGAAGGGAAAGTCTGGGATACACTGAATGTCAGAGGCAGCTCAGAGAATGATAGTATCATGCCCAGGGTAGTGTAGCTGAGATCACTCTCCAGAATAAGTCTGATCTTATGAGATCTCGAGCCAGTACAGGAGTCCTGCTGAAAGTGCTGAAGGCCACTAGTCATTAGGAGTCTGGTTCATGCCACTCATCACACAAATGCCAATACTCACGGAAGCCTGACTGGGGTACAGGAATCTATATACCTCGTTTTCTTTATCCATTCATACTCAAATGACATTTAGGTTGTTTTCATATCTTGGTTATCATAAACAGTGCTGCACTGAAGAACTTGGGAGTACAGACATTTTTGGGATATACTGATTTGTTAAATATTTATTTGGTTAATTTATAATCAGTGGTGAAGATAATAAAAAAAGCTAGGGAAGTTAGCTGAAATTTTGCTATTTCTCCCTAAAGGTATAAAAGACCCAGGTTTCAATGGTCAGTAGACCATAAGAAGGGCGTCACTCATAGCTCAATGCAGGAGACTCAGGTTTGATTCCTGAATTGGAAAGATCCACTGGAGAAGGGATAGGCTACTCATTCCAATATTCTGGCCTGGAGAATTCCTATAGTTCATGGGGTCCCAAAGAGTTGGACATGACTGAATGACTTTCACTTTCAGACTATAAGAAAAAGGAAATCTATTTTCACCCCAGTTAGTAGAGTTTATTTAATGACAAGAATCATTGTCTTATCTCATTGTCAAAGACAGCAAATGCAACTCTATTTTTTTATTCATCCTTATTTTTGATTACACATATAAAATGCTAGTAATGCATCAAGGGGGCTTCCCTGATGGCTCAGATGGTAAAGAGGCTGCCTGCAATTCAAGAGAACTGAGTTCAATCCTTGAGTTGGGAAGATTCCCTGGAAGGTATCCCCAAGAAAAAGAAATATAAAAAAGCAAAATGGCTGTCTGAGGAGGCCTTACAAATAGCTGTGAAAAGAAGAGAAGCTAAAGGCAAAGGAGAAAAGGAAAGATATATTCATTTGAATGCAGAGTTTCAAAGAATACAAAGGAGAGATAAGAAAGCCTTTCTTAGTGATCAATGCAAAGAAATAGAGGAAAATAATTGAATGGGAAAGACTAGAGATCTCTTCAAGAAAATTAGAGATACCAAGGGGACATTTCATGCAAAGATGTGCTTAATAAAGGAGAGAAATGGCATGGATCTAACAGAAGCAGAAAATATCAAAAAGAGGTGGCAAGAATACACAGAAGAGCTGTACAAAAAAGATCTTCACAACCCAGTTAATCACAATGATGTGATCACTCACCTAGAGCCAGGGATCCTGGAATGTGAATTCAAGTGGGCCTTAGGAAGCATCACTACAAACAAAGCTAGTGGAGGTGATGGAACTCCAGTTGAACTTTTTCAAATCTGCACTCAATATGCCAGCAAATTTGGAAAACTCAGCAGTGGCCACAGGACTGGAAAAGGTCAGTTTTCATTCCAATCCCAAAGAAAGGCAATGCCAAAGAATGCTCAAACTACCACACAATTACACTCATCTCACATGCTAGTAAAGCAATGCTTAAAATTCTCCAAGCCAGGCTTAAGCAATACATGAACTGTGAATTTCCTGATGTTCAAACTGGTTTTAGAAAAGGCAGAGGAACCAGAGATTAAATTGCCAATATCTACTGGATCATCAAAAAAGCAAGATAATTTCAGAAAATTATCTATTTCTGCTTTATTGACTATGCCGAGGCCTTTGACTGTGTGGATCACAATAAACTGTGGACAATTCTAAAAGAGATGGGAATACCAGACCACCTAACCTGTCTCTTGAGAAACCTGTATGCAGGTCAGGAAGCAACAGTTAGAACTGGACATGGAACAACACACTGGTTCCAAGTAGGAAAAAGAGTATGTCAAGGCTGTATATTGTCACCCTGCTTATTTAACTTATATGCAGAATACATCATAAGAAATGCTGGGCTGGAGGAAGCACAAGCTGGAATCAAGATTTCTAAGAGAAATATCAATAATCTCAGATATGAAGATGACACCACCCTTATAGCAGAAAGTGAAGAAGAACTAAAGAGACTCTTGATGAAAGTGAAAGAGGAGAGTGAAAACATTGGCTTAAAGCTCAACATTCAGAAAACTAAGATCGTGACATCTGGACCCATCACTTCATGGGAAATAGATGAGGAAACAGTGTCAGGCTTTATTTTGGGGGGCTCCAAAATCACTGCAGATGGTGATTGCAGCCATGAAATTAAAAGACGCTTACTCCTTGAAAGGAAAGTTATGACAAACCTAGATAGCATATTCAAAAGCAGAGACATTACTTTGCCAACAAAGGTCCATCTTGTCAAGCTATGGTTTTTCCAGTGATCATGTAAGGATGTGAGAATTGGACTATAAAGAAAGCTGAGCACTAAAGAATTGATGCTTTTGAACTGTGGTGTTGGAGAAGACTCTTGAGAGTCCCTTGGACTGCAAGGAGATCCAACAAGTCCATCCTAAAGGAGATCAGTCCTGGGTGTTCATTGGAAGGACTGATATTGAAGCTGAAACTCCAATATTTTGGCCACCTGATGTGAAGAGCTGACTCCTTAGAAAAGACCCTGATGCTGGGCAAGATTGAAGGCAGGAAGAGAAAGGGATCATAGAAGATAAGATGGTTGGATGGCATCACCAACTCAATGAACATGAATTTGAGTAAACCCCCGAGAGTTGGTAATGGACAAGGAGGCCTGGCGTGCTGCAGTTCATGGGGTCACAAAGAGTTGGACATGACTGAATGACTGAACTGAACTGAACTAATGCATCAAGTGCACAGTAAATATTTATTTTCTTTTATAAACATGTTTGTAAATAAGCACTCCTGGGATATAATCTAGTTCAATTAAATGCAGTACCAATAGTTTAAAAGTGTGATATATTAGCTTCCAGCTTTATTACTCTTATGAAAAAATGTCTCCTTTTTTGTTTATCGTTAGAAAATGCTAACACAAGCTCTTTGTGACATACAATTCCCAGGATAATTTTGTAAGCCTTCATGGATGCATACAGTAAAGAGGAAAGTCAGATTATCAGTCTTTGACTTATGATTTTTTGATTAGGTCTTGATGAGTCTCAGGGATTAATATTGACTGTTTTTTTTTTTTTCCTCAATTGGAATAACTTTTTTTCTTCAAAGATTTGGGATGTATAGTTTGTTTTTTTTTTTATTAAGTATAAATAAACTATATTTAGCTTGTGCAAAGGGGGGAAAAAAGGTAATGAAGCTGTGTGGTTGTGTGTGTGTTTAACACATCTGTTTAAAAGTAAGTTAAGCTAGCCAATGAATAGCTCACTTCAATATTGTCCTTATATGCATATTTTGCTACTTCCCTCTGTTAGGGATATTCTTCTAGAATAATATATATTGAAAGATGTACAAATGAACACATGCATACTGTTTATATCATAATGGAAAAGATGTTCATGCCACAACATTTCCCTTCTATACCTAATAAATTAATGATCAAATTCAAACTTTTCCTTGAAAAGTGAGCCATATATAATTAAAAGCATCAGACTGTACATCTTTTGGCAAATGTTAAAATTCTTCTAAGAGTTTTATACTTAAGAAGACCACATGAAACATACAATTCTATTACTGTGGTACGGAGAGAATTCTAAATGTTTTTATTCTGTTTGTTCAAAATTGAAATGTCTAAAGCCAGAACAACAACATTTTTATTCTACTGCTGCTACTAAGTCACTAAAATCGTGTCCAACTCTGTGCGACCCCATATACAGCAGCCCACCAGGTTCCGCCGTCCCTGGGATTCTCCAGGCAAGAACGCTGGAGTGGGTTGCCATTTCCTTCTCCAATGCATGAGAGTGAAAAGTGAAAGTGAAGTGGCTTAGTCATGTCTTGACTTTAAGTGACCCCATGGACTGCAGCCTAGGCTCCTCCATCCATGGGATTTTCCAGGCAAGAGGACTGGAGTGGGATGCCATTAATTATTATTTAAAATATATCTAAACAAATTAATTTGATAGATATAATTATCAAAAAAAATGAAAGTCTCCACCAATATGTCAAATGTATGTAATGGTCTAGAAAATATGATTTGTAATTTTTATGTCACAATATGGTTCTGCTCTTAAAATAAACCTTCTGCTTTTATATTAATGATGTTCTTAGTAAAAAGCTTAATTTTACCTAATATCTTTTTCCTTTTTTTTCTGCCAGTAAGGTTAACAAATGTACTGCTTGTTCCTGTAATTTTAATATTTAAAATATAGATATCTTTCACCAGATTGTCTGCAAGAAACACTCTGGGCTAACAAATCTATTTACATTGAAAAACTTAAAGTGCACAAGCTTTAAAAAAGTACAAACAGAATAAAGATTTTTCAGTCTGTATTACTCTAGAATGACCCTTTTCCTGTGGAATTTCTCAGAGCTGTCATACCTTAATATGTCATATTTGCTTTACCAGTAACTTCCATTTACTAACAGCAACATAGATTTTTGGTAAATATATAAATAACAATGATTTTCAGGGATCTGATTCTCTTTTCTTTAAGACATTTACAGGCAGTAATAAAAGGCCCGCTAGAGTGCATTAGGCTTGTTTAATGTGTTTTGGAAAATGATATCCAAAATACAGACCCCTATTAGCTTACTACAAAGTGATACCAACACCCTGATGCCCTGGGATTACCCACAAGCAGAGCCCTGTGGGAAGTTTAGAACTCATTGCTTATTTTCCACCCGTGCCAACTCCTTACAAGGTTCTATCTTCAGGGCTGATTTATGGAAATTTTGGCCCAGTCATGGTCATATTAGGTTGTGTTTCTGAATAAATGAATTAGTTTTTGGCTAAAAGGAAATAGTGAATCTTTCATTTTAAAAGTGGCAACTATCTAGTTTTGTCTTTTCCTGGAATTTGGGTTTATAAGTCAACCACTTTTATTTTTTATTGCCTAAGAAAATGTGTACTGCTTTTCTGTTCTTGTGCATAAGCCTTCATATCAACATCAAATTATGCTATGAATGACATTTTCAAGCTAACTACCTATTGTTTCCCTAAAGCAGTTTAAAAGACAATGATTTTCATCTTTTCTGTAGGTAACTTATTAAAGGTACACAAGGAATTTGATATATATTATATTGGGGGGAAAAAAACCAAAGTATTTTTTAAAAGTCTATTGCTTCTAAATAAACAATAGAGAGAATAGGGCTTCCTAGGTTGCCCTAGTGGTAAAGAACCCACCTGCCAATGCAGGATATGTAAGAGATGCAGGTTAGATCCCTGGGTCAGGAAAATTCACCAAAGGAGGGCATGGCTACTCACTCCAGTATTCTTGGCTGGAGAATCCCATGAACAGAGGCACTTGGCAAGCTACAATTCATAGGATTGCACATGACGAAGTGGCGTATAACACATGCACAAGAGTAGAAGTAAAGAAAGATTTTTGAACAGGTCCCAAGGTTTGACCTAGGAAGCACTATGATCTTTCATGGGCAAACTGATACATTCCCTGGATTAAGAAGAGCATCTGAAACTTTAGACAATAGCATGACCTTTAAGTTTTCTTTGAATTCTGAATCTACAATGTTTTGGATAAAACTTGAGCCTAAAGAGTGGCTGAGAATAAACTATGGCAGGTGACCCTGTTACAGACTCTTCAAAGAATTAGAACCACCCACTTGCGAAGGTGATGGAGTATGTAAAGAAAATATAAGGTCAGTGGACAATCAGTAGGTAATTCAAGGCCATAGCACAAGCCTTCTGTTTTCTAGCAGTCTGGTGTCATCATGGCTGATTCACGCTGATGTTTGGAAGAAACCAACACAATTCTGTAAAGCAATTATCCTTCAAGTAAAAAAAAAATAAATTAAAAATACAAAAAAAAAAAAAGGATAAGAGAGCAAACAGAGATGTGTTTTGAGCCCAGGCTAGGTAAGAGGGCACTGCCATTTCTGCATCATTCTATTGGCTAAAGCAAGTCATACAGCTAGCCCAGCTCAAGAGGTTAAGAAAAGTTTGTTGGGTGAAGCTGCAAAGTTTCAATGTAAGGGTAAAAAATAAAAAGGAATTTCTATTAAATCAATCCAACATTCTTGCTAGAGAATATACTTTATTATTATTATTGTTTGTTCACTTTACTTTCCCTATTTCATTGATCCCTTTTGGATCTCTCATCTTCACCTTAAAAAAAAAAAAAAAAAAACTCTTGACAGAATTCTAGAAAGCACTTAGAGAGAATCTTTGGTTAATTATTAAAAGATTTCATACTCCAGGTAATATTTTACCTGAGTTTAAAACATTTAAAATATTTTTCAGCATTTTGAAAATATTTGCCCACTTTATACTGTGATAGAGCATTTTTATTAGGGCTTCCCTGGTGGCTCAGATGACAAAGAATCTGCCTGCAATACAGGAGACCGAGGTTTGATCCCTGGGACTGGAAAATACCCTGGAGAAGGAAATATTAAATCTGTTATAAATCTGTTGTTTGTTCTTTTGTGTTTGACCTTATTTTATTCTACATTTGACATTTCAAGGATTTGTTCCTAATGGTTTTTCTGCTTCCATACCTAATAGTGGACCACCAGGGAAGTCCCACATTTTGTCTTCTTAAGGGTTTCCAAAGGTTTTTGTTATTGCTGTTGGCTATGTGTGTATTTTATAGTTGGTATTTGCCTCTGGAGTATGTCACACTCCCTCTCATTTCCATGTCACTTCCAGCGTTTAAGTTTGAGAATAGCCAGCAGCTCTTTCTTTTGTGCCATTTATTTGGAGGAAAGTTTTGAATAACTGTTATTGTTCTCACCTTAAAATTGGGAGTGCTTTCTAAGTGCAGTTTAAATATTCTTCTTCAGTTTTGGCATGGCACTTCTTATAAATGCCTCTTTTTCATGCGAAAAATAATATTTATTGACTTCTCCAGTGCTTTCTGAAGAGCAGCCCCAATCTGTGGTCCAATTTCTCAAACTTTGATATTAATAATTTACACCCTCAGTCCTGGAGTAAGGCACAGAGGTATGCAATTTAAAAAAAAAAAAAACAAAACAATTATCCTGGGTAGTTCTCATTTACTTGGTTCACAGCCCATCCCGTAAAGTAATTGTAAGGACATTCTCAACTTAGTGAGAAAAGCATAGTAGAAGCTAAAGGATATCTCTTAGAAACCCCAATTCTCCTTCAAGTAACCTAGTTTTTAGGAAATTTTATGCCCCTTAGGCAAGGATGACTAACAGTTTCCAGCATGCTACTTTACAAAGGAATTTCTTAGACATATATATTCCAGTAATCTCACATATTACTGATTCTTCACGTTAAATATACCAACAATAGTTCAAAAATAGGCTTATGTGGCCCTGAAGGATTTTGTGCCACACAGCTAGTATGGATTCAGGCTAGCTGTCCACAGGAGAGTCAGTTGAGTTTCGCAGTGGAAGCATTTTCCAACTTTACTCAGAGACAGTCAGTCAGTTCTGTCACTCAGTTGTGTCCGACCCATTGGGACCTCATGGACCGCAGTACGCCAGTCTTCCCTGTCCATCACCAACTCCCAAAGCTTGCTCAAACTCATATCCAATGAATCGATGATGCCATCCAGCCATCTCATCCTCTGTCATCCCCTTCTCCTCAAGCCTCAAACTTCCCCAGCACCAAGGTCTTTACTAATGGATCAGTTCTTCTCATCAGGTGGCCAGAGTATTGTAGCTTCAACTTCAGCATCAGTCCTTCCAATGAATATTCAGGACTGATTTCCTTTAGGATTGACTGGTTTGAGCTCATTGCAGTCCAAGCAATTCTCAAGAGTCTTCTGCAACACTGCAGTTAAAAAGCATCAATTCTTTGGCACTCAGCTTTCTTTATGAATTCTCCAGCACATAAATTCTTTATCAGTTGTTTGTTGCTTCACTTTCTTTACTCAGAGACAAGATATAAGCAAATGCATTTCCTTACCACCCACTTTTGTGGGGGTGTCTTTCATAGGATTCTGATTCCCTGAGTGTGTCCTTTGAGGCACATGGATCTATCTATTCAGGCAGCTCTTATCTGACTATCCTCCTGGCAAGGCTTTGCCTCAATTACCCAGTATGACATTAGAATTGCAGCTTGAAGTTGTGTGAATCTCTAGAACATTCAGGACAGTGTGCATATTGTGATTTGTGTTTATGATTAGAAATTTATTTTTGGAGGGATTTCCTTTAGTTATGAGGGTTTTTTGTTCGTTTGTTTGTTTTGCTTTGCTCTTATTTCAATTTCAGTGTTTTGAGCTATGCATTCTGAGACATAAATTTTCTCTGCAGATACTTCCCAGAAATCAGTTTTCCTTCTCAATGCGCACCTGCAATCCCATGGAACTGTATATGTACATAACCTTCCCTAACAATCTTAGCTCTTTATAGTTCAACCATTTTAGATCCATATAGAAATAATTGAGGGCAATCCTTTTCTCTCATTCATTTATTCATTGTACTAGCCTAGCAAAGTGGCTGGTATGTATTTGGCTCTCACCAATGAGTATTGCATAAGAAGGAACCATTGGATGGACTTGAATGGATTCCTTTTCCTCATAATACTGCCCCATGGAATAGAATTAGAACCTGATAATATCCAGACATATTTTTAAAAACATATAACAAATCAAAGAAAAATGTTTTTATTTCATTGAAATTTGCTATCCAGAGTCATACAGATTTTTATTATTTTGTTACTTAAATAAGTATGTATATGTATGAATATATGTACATATATGTGTGTGTTTAATGTATTTCTGCATATATGTGTACTTGTTTGTAGTTGTCTATAAAATATATATTTATGGTTATGTATATATACATATACATTGGTGGTGTGCATGCTCAGTTGCTCAGTTGTGGTGTGCATGCTCAGTTGCTCTTTGTGACCCCATCGACTGTGGTCCACAGGCTCCTCTGTCCATGGAATTCTCCAAGCAAGAATACTGGAGTGGATTGCCATTTCATTCTCTGGGGTATCTTCCTGACCCAAGGACTGAACCCATGTCTCTTGCATTGGCAAGTGGATTCTTTAGCACCGAGGCATCTGGGAATCCATATATTGGTGGTAGGAACTAACCTTTATAGAATGTACTACAGCACCATGTATATAAAGGTGATTCATTAACAAAATGGTTACATTTCAACATATTAAGAAACACTTTTATTTTCTGTATCATTTGTTATTGTTGTTTAGTCACCCAGTTGTGTCTGACTCTGCAACCCCACAGACTGCAGCACACCAGGCCTCTCCATCCCTCACCGTCTCCTGAAGTTTGCCACAGTTCATGTCCATTGCATTGGTGATGCCATCCAGCCATCTCTTGCTCTGATAACTTCTTCTCCTTTTGCCCTCTATCTTTCTCAGCATCAGGGACTGTATCATACATATCACTTTTATCCCACTTAGTCTGTGCCAGCATTTTTTCCAAAAAAAATCAGGATTCTCTTTTCTGATTAATTGCCATTTTATGTCCTTCTCTTCCTTCTTGTGGAACATATGAGGGGAAAACAATGACAAAATGCCTGCCTATATGGTGTTTATATTCAAGAATGAAAAAACACAAAAACTTTGCTTCTCTTTATATTTGCCTGATATCTAGGTGTGCAATTCCTCCAGATAGCTGTTCTCAGCAGTAGTAAATAGGCTGTTGTTACAAAATAAGTTGTCAAAGGAAAAACAAGATACTATAAATACTTTCCCCAGGTCTGAATAATAATGTTGTGATCTGTAAAATGCTAGTTTAAATCCTAGAGCTAGAGCCATCTGGCCATTCACCTCAGCCTCTCAACAAGATCAGATTATGATAATAAATTTTATAGTCAGAGTAGGAGCATTGTAGGTGGATTCTTTACCTGCTGAGCCATCAGAGAAGCCCAACAAATATGGCAGAGGCTACTAAATAATTTTATACAAAAATTTTTATCACCATGATTTGCAAGCAACAGATGTGTAGGGGTCACTGAAGAATCACTCCATCTCATCCATCTTAACATATTAGCCACTTCAACCCTATTAACTACCATATTCTGAAATATCTGACTTTTGGTTTTGGCCACTAAAATTAAAATGCTTTCTACTCCAAGTGTCCATTCAGCAAAAATCAAATTTATTTAAGTTATTATCAAATATAAGCATACAATTCTTTTGGAGTACTGTTGTTTATCTTCCTATTTTCCTCTTTATCCATAGATTTATTCTTATCACCCATAAACACTTTTATATCACTATTTTTAATACCCTTTTTAAGTGACTCCTGTGTCACACAAAACTCTTCCATTGACTTTCCTTTGCAGTTAAGAAGGAGACATTCCTCGGAGTTGGCCAGATATAAAGACATTTTATTTGCCATGTTTAGGGGGACAGAGGTTTTAAATACTATGGATAAATAGCATGGATAAATGGTGATCATTTTGTTTTTCTCTTTCTCTTTTTTCCCATTTCCATTCCTCCTTAAGGAATGGAAATCATTTTTGAAAAAGATGATTCTTGCTTCAAGACAGTGAGAATAGAAGCAAGTGTTGCTCATTTCCTCAAAGTTGGTCAGACTGTGTTCTCATTTGAAGGTTGTGCTAGGGAAGAATCCATTTCAAGTTCATTCCATGGGCAAAATTCATCTCCTTATGGTTGGTCCATTTCCTTATGGACCAAGGGCCCATCTTCTTACTGGTTATTGGCTGGAGGCCATCCTGAGCTTCTAGATGCCTCATGAAGCATTTTCCTGAGGTACACTGTTTAAGTAGTTTACTACATTGACTGTTTTTTCAAGGCCACTGGGGAGATTCTCTAGTGGAGACAGACAGACAGACAGACAGACACACACACACACACACACATACACAAAGCTAACACTTTGCCACATGTAGCCTAATCAAGGCAGTGACATTTCTACACTTTTGTCATATTTTGTTGGTTAGAAAAAAGTTACAAGAACAGCTAAAACTCAAAAAGAGGGAATTATATAAGATCATCAATCGCTGGGAGTCAACCTGTGACATTTGTGCCATATCCTCATGTACTACAATAGGTTATTTCTCCTACCATGAAAAAGAGTGAGTACTGAATGTTGATATATTGAAAACAGATTTTCTATAATAAGATATTTTATAGTATATTAGTGCTAAAATATCTTAATCTCTTCCACTTAACAAAAAATCCAGAGTCCATTTTTCTCAAACTCTAAAGGAACAAATTTTATTTCATTCTAGGAAGGAGAATAAGCTGGAGACATTTTATGACATTTTACTTGCTGGAGAAAGGAAAGTGAAGCCTTATTTACCAATTAAATTATTGAGAAAATGGATGTCTAAAGTTTTTGTCTTTTCTCCTCTTAGGCATAAATAGTGTGCTTTTTTTTTTTTCTTTCTATCCACAAAATCAGGTCCTTAATAAACCACAAAGGCTTGTGTTTGACAATGAAAAATATCAGAACTTGTTGCTTATCTAGATGTTTAATGGCATATTTTTCTAAATGATATGATTTCCCACATATTATCAATTTATAACTGGAATCATCTTAATTTATTTCATCAGGCTAATTTCAACAAAATCTATCAGGCACCATACCCATTTGCTTTGATAGTTTGCATTTTTAACTTTTTCTTCTGTCTTTTTATTCCAGTGTTTTCTGTCCCCTATGCACTTTCACTGTTTCTGTTCCAATGTAGCAATGTCATGCATTAGCCGTTTTCTTGAATAAGGCAGGGTGCACCATGAGTTTCAACATTTGTATTAACTGCTGTTTTTGGTTGGTATTTATTTCAATCTCAATACTCATGTGAGGTACTGCTGCTGCTGCTGCTCCTGCTGCTAAGTCGCGTCAGTCGTGTTCGACTCTGTGCGACCCCATAGATGGCAGCCCACCAGGCTCCCCCATCCCTGGGACTCTGCAGGCAAGAACACTGGAATGGGTTGCCATTTCCTTCTCCAATGCATGAAAGTGAAAAGTGAAAGGGAAGTCGCTCAGTCATGTCTGACTCAGCGACCCCATGGACTGCAGCCTACCAGGCTCCTCCGTACATGGGATTTTCCAGGCAAGAGTACTGGAGTGGGGTGCCATTGCCTTCTCCGCATGTGAGGTACAGAGGTGAGGAAAAGAAAGAAAAAAAACTATAGCACTTTCCTTCAACTAACAACACAAAGTAGAGATTCAAGATAATTGAAACAGACAGATACAACAAAGCAATTAAATTTTTATTTCTTTTTTTAATTTAGCTCCTGGCGCTCAACTAATAACAAATTCACATTACAGATGAGGTAGGATAGAGCCTGGAATAAAGTAGATTGAGAAAGTTTGACAACAATAAAAAAATTAAAAAAAAAAAAACCCTAATTTTATTTTTATTTGACTTTCAACCAAAAGACCAAATGTTAAAATTAAAACAAACCCTAAGGCTTGTACATGCCAGTATCTAAGGCACTCAACAAAGCAGCAACTTTCAGCATTATAGTGAATAAACAGCTTTTTGCTTGATGGAGAAAATAAAGAAAAAACTTGAAACAAATTCTGTCCAAATTTGGATTACACACTTTGATGTTATACACAGGAAAATGACAACAATGAAATAAAAACTGAAACTAACTCAACAGGCCCATAATGAAACTAAGCCTCTTTTGTTTGTGAGGGTAAATGCTAAATATATTCAGATTTGTGTATGGATTTCAACTTACTGTACAAGTGAATGAACTAGGAGAATGCCTTTTAAAATTAATTTAACTGTTTATATGGAATTGTGCTCAGTCACTCAGTTGTGTTCAACTCTTTGTGGCCCTTTGGATCGTAGACTCCCAGGCTCCTCTGTCCATGGGAATTTTCAGCAAGAATACTGGAGTGGGTTGCCGTTTCCTCCTCCAGATGATTTTCCAGACCATGGGATGGAACCAGTGTCTTCTGTATCTCCCACATTGCAAGTAAATTCTTTTTCATTGAGCCATTTGAGAAGCACTTATATGAAATTACATGAAACCATTTGCAGACAATATTTGCTGGTACAGCTGTCATTATTCTATTTTTTCCCCATAATGTTAACAGATATTCATTTTCCAAAGTTTTTTTTTTTTCTTCCCATAAATGTTCTCATAATATCAACCCAAAATTTTGAAGCCCATTATAGATTTTCATAAATTCTGTGTAATGTTCATATTGAACACTACAAAAAATTTCCATTTATGTTCAGAATATATGTTCTTATTTTTGAAGACTATATTTAGATATACATCATCTTTTTGACTTGTGAAATTTATAGAAAAATTATTTTATTAAAGAAAATACACATTACATTACTGGTTGCATAAAGTTAATTTTCTAAAGTCTAGGATATTAACTTAACGAAAAGATACAGAAAGAATGAAGTGAAACACTGTTTAGTGCAAGGCAATATGTTTACAAAAACTAGATAAGCAACAGAATTGACAAGATCCAACTAACTTCTCAAATTTAATGTATTCAAAACTGAACTTCTGATCTTCTTTTCTAAATGTGATCCTCCCCTAGTGCTCGCAATCATAGAAAATGACATTTTCATTTTTCTAGTGGCTTAAACTTAGAAATCTGGATGCTATCATTTATATCTCCCTCATACACACTGTCTGTGTCCAGCCTATCATGGTTGGGCTGTTTTTTTTATTCTGCTTGTATGTCAAATAGTCTGCTTTTACCCTGTTGT
Organism: Oryx dammah; assembly: GCF_014754425.2. Taxonomy (NCBI): domain Eukaryota; kingdom Metazoa; phylum Chordata; class Mammalia; order Artiodactyla; family Bovidae; genus Oryx; species Oryx dammah. The sequence goes on from NW_024070211.1 coordinate 53,063,262, forward strand.
CACTGCTGTCACATTAGCCCTGGCTGTCATCACTCCTTATCTCTGCTACTTCACTAGCCTGACAATACTTCCTTCAACATCTACTCTTATCTTCCTCAGACCTTCCCTATTTTAGTAACCAGAATAATTTTTAAAAACACAAATAGGATCACATTATTCTTGGTTTAAAAATCCCCCAATGGCTTTTTAACATAATATACTAAGGATATTAAGAATCTTAAATACGGCTAACAGATTTCTGCATATCCCTGTCCCTGAATATCTTTCCAGGTTTTTCAAGCCACATTCTTTTTGTTCCCTCTGCTTGCATCACTGTCACATGTATCTTACTACCCCATACCGTCTCTCTCCCCAGCCTCTTCACATGGTCTATTCTTATCCATCTTCTGATCAAATGTCTGATCAAATGCTGTGATATTAAACTGCTATTATGGATTATTTTCTGTTAAGACTTTGTATTTCACGCTGTTCTAAGTAATTTTTATTTATACCATTTTTACTTTAGTGTTATTTCTGTAATTATTAGCTTACAGTCATTATTCTCTGACCAGATTTTAAAGAATATAGACCCAGAAAACTTATTTGCTCCTTGTTGTAGTCCCAGTATTTGGTACTGAGGAAATTCATAACAGGCAGGTAAAATGATTGTTGAATAAACTAATAGGGGGCTAAACATAAGCATATGCTTAAAGATTTAGTGTTCAAATATCATCACAATTCTCTAGTGTGATACATGTTGGAGAAATAATAAGCCATGGGGATTTAAAGTTCAAATAAATTTTAACGTCTCCTAGGTCATCCTTTTATTACCAGTCAAGTCTCTGAAAGACTAAATAGCTTATTAGATATCATGCCATTAGTTAAAGTCAAAGCAAAAACAAAAAGTAAGTTTGTCTAATTCCCAGTCTAACATCTGTGCTATTGGTAGTATGGATCTTATTAGTATGCCTATGTATTTTTTTTTAACCCTTTTCTCAACAATGTGGGTATATGTTTGTATCTGTAGATCTTTACAATCACTTATTTTTGTGGGAAGCTACACTTTGATTTCAAAAATACCACTAAATGCTCATTTTTGTACATCTCTGACTATTCTATTTTTACTTCTTGTTCCTGAAATGTAGCTATTATTCAAGTTCCTGTTTTTGTTCTCCCACAGTTTTCATATTCTGTAGCAATTCAGGTGACTTTATATATTTTAGACCTTCCCACTACTTTATATATGATAATTAATCCAAAATATAAGTCCAAAGATGACCTCTTTCCCTTGTCTTCCTGAATCAAATAACCATCTATTAGTTAAGTATTCAATAGTAGAAGTTGGAAGAAGCAGAAGTGAGAAATCTCATAACATCCTAAACAAAATAAAAATCATCAGCTACTCTTCCACATAATATTCCGCAATTCAAGACTTGATGTACAGTATTGTCATTCTTCTGCATGTCAAAGCCTGAGAAGTCACAAGTATCATATTCTCTGCCTCTCCCACTCTCTGCCTCACCACAACTTGTTGAATTCTCACTTAAATATTTCCCGACTCTGCCTCCTCATCTCTATCCTTACTGTCATTTCCTTATTTCTGCTGCCTTGCTTCTCTGAGCTACATCATTGTATCACATTTAACTACAAGTTAACTTTCCCCTTTGAACCACACTTTATGGTATATCTAGGTTCCTTTTTAATCTAAAAACTTGCTATGGTGTTAATCCTGAGTGAAATGCCTTATCAGCAAGCATTTCACTGGCCTTTCACATAAGAGGCAAATGTGTTAGTCTATTCCTTAAGATTTTTAGCCACAAGTGACAAAATCAAGTGTAAATTAATTTGAGCCAACAAAATAAATTTATTTTCACATGGAATCTAAGGAAAGAATCAATGATCAATCTACTGGAAAGGCAGAGATAAAACTAGGCATCAAATAAACTGAAGAAGCAGACTCAGATACCACAGAGAGACCCTCTCCTTTGTTCTCTAACTTTCCCTAATCATTAGCATCATTCTCAACTACTTTGTACTTGCTCTTTTGAAATGAGGGAGAACAGTAGCTATACACATTACCTCAAATTTATAAGAAACAACACCTTTTCTTCAAATTGAGGTTATGATGATGTTTAGTTTTTTTAAAACATACATTTTTGTTTAAACAGTAACAGAAGGAAGACAGTCAGGAACAGATCACAGAAATAATAAAAAAAGGAAAACTTACAAAATTACTTAACCTCAAATTTAAATCCAAAATAACTAAATAAGGATTTAAGCAATTTAGCAAATGTAATATATATACAGTACTGTCCCAGTTCAATCATACTACAAAATTTGAACATTATTTTCTCTTTAATAATATGAGTTGACTTCCAGTAAAAGCTGCAAACATCTTTCAGTGAAAGAAAATGAATTGTGATTTCAGAAAATATTTACAGCACAATGTTGTACCTGCAGTGTTGTTCAGTAAAAGACCACTTGTACTGCTGTTGTTCAAGAGGTGAAGCCAGATTTTGCCTACTGTTGTTTTGTTAGCAGAGTCATGCAGCTGACAATGGCATCCAGAAGAAAGTAGAGTTTCTCAGTACTCCGTAATTTCCATATGTAACCACAGATCTTAGCACAGTATGCATTTGAATCTAATTTGCTTCCTTTCTTATTTGTACATACAATATATGGTTTCTAAATTGGTTTAATGGAAGCAATTATCAGAACAATATTTGTTGGAAGTTCTGTGTGTTAGGAAAATCCATAGGAATAGAAATTACATTTTCGAGATAGACTTGTATAACCATTTTAGCTCAAGAAGTAAGCAGATCAGTACTATGTGACTGAACAGTGTTCTTGTTAATCTATCTTGAATTCAGAGACTTCCATTAGACTGTAATCCCTTGAAGGTTGCTGGAACTTCATTTTGTTTAATACTAAACTTCCATTGCCACAAAGAGTATGCATTTGTTTATCATTTCATACACTTGTGCATGCTAAGTTGCTTCAGACATGCATGGCTGATTATTTGTGACTCTATGAACTGTAGCCCATCAGGCTCCTCTGTCCATATACTTACTTCTAATTTTATTATCTTTTTATTTTAAACCACTAACACCCCTGTTTAGAGAGTTGTGAATCTATAACATTTATAATTAATACCTAGTGTATGGAAATCCAGGGACTTCCTTGGTGGCTCAGACGGTAATGTATCTGTCTACAATGTGGGAGATCCGGGTTTGATCCCTGGGTTGGGAAGATCCTCTGGAAAAGGAAATGGCAACCCACTCCAGTACTCTTGCCTGGAAAATCCCATGGACAGAGGAGCTTGGTAGGCTACAGTCCATGGGGTCACAGAGTCAGACATGACTGAGCTACTTCACTTTCACATGGAAATCTTACAGAAGGATCTGGTAAACATTTAAGCTATATCAAGAATAACTCTTCTTACAATTTGGAAATAACAAATTAGGAAATAACAATTAACAATTGTTATTGATAAAAATTAATGACAGTTAATTAACAATTTGGAAAAATAACAATTTGGAAAAATAGAAGACTTTATTATTGACCTAGAGGCTTAAAAGCATGAAGAGCCAACAATCCGCAGCACATAGACCATGCATATTTGAATGACATGCATGGCACAGCCTCTAGGTTGAAACAATTTGTGTTTCCCAGTAATTATTCAGTGCATAAAATAAAGAGAACAGCTGATTCTTTAATTTCAGGTCTATCCATTTCAGTAACACTCAGTTCAGTTCAGTTCAGTCTCTCAGTTGTGTCCGACTCTTTTCAACCCCATGAATAGCAGCATGCCAGGCCTCCCTGTCCATCACCATCTCCCAGAGTTTACCCAAACTCATGTCCATCGATCAGTGATGCCATCCAGCCATCTCATCCTCTGTCATCCCCTTCTCCTCCTGCCCCTAATCCCTCCCAGTATCAGGGTCTTTTCCAACGAATCAACTCTTAGCATGAGGTGGCTAAACTATTGGAGTTTCAGCTTCAACATCAGTCCTTCCAATGAACACCCAGGACTGATCTCCTTTAGGATGGACTGGCTGGATCTCCTTGCAGTCCAAGGGACTCTCAAGAGTCTTCTCGAACATCACAGTTCAAAAGCATCAATTCTTCGGCACTCAGCTTTCTTCACAGTCCAACTCTCACATCCGTACATGACTACTGGAAAAACCATAGCCTTGACTAGACGGACCTTTGTTGGCAGAGTAATGTCTCTGCTTTTTAATATGCTATCTAGGTTGGTCATAACTTTCCTTCCAAGGAGTAAGTGTCTTTTAATTTCATGGCTGCAGTCACCAGCTGCAGTGATTTTGGAGCCCCCAAAAATAAAGTCTGACACTGTTTCCACTGTTTCCCTATCTATTGTCCATGATGGGACCAGTGTTTCTCAAATACATGGAATAGCTTTCTTATGTTTATTTTTATGTCAGATTTATACTCCCATTTGTTCCCATTTAAACTTCAATATTATAATGATAGCTTTGCAGAGTAAAAAGATCATGCTGAGGATTTGTTCTACAAAGATACGAATAGACACTTATAGCAGTTATCAAGAAAAAGTATTAAATATAAATGGAGTGTTGTTGATAAATAAAAGTGTTGTTGAAACTGTTATGTTGTTTGAAATATGACAAAGTGGAATGGAAGGTGAGAAATTTGATAAACTAAAAGATCAATGGAAAGTAGGTTGAGAGATTCATATATGCCATTCTACTTGTTGATCACACAGTTTTGCAATTATAGGAATATATTTCCAACCAAAAGGTGTCAAAATTATAGTGAATACTGAATTTTATGTACAGTCTTATAAAAGCCCAAAATTCAGGTTGCTTTTCATAAGCCTAAGTTTAAGTTTAGTCAACCTAGGGGGAAAAAGGAATATATTTTCTAGTATATCATTCCTGGGAAAATGTGGAAAGCTTCAGAAGTTCAAGAGAAATTACAAATACTTCAGGATAAAAGTTGATTAGAAATGTAAGAACCTAGAGGTAGTTTTGTAAAGTATTGTAAAGTTTGAAACACTTGTTAAAGTAATCAAGTTTAAAGAGGTAGTGAGAAAAATGTAATCCAAAATTGCCCCTGGATCTCTCCATTGGCTAAAAAAATCTATAGTAACGGATGAAACTAACTGATTTCAAACCTGCAGTTTTTTAGTATGAAAATTTGAAAGCACAAAATAGAAACTCCTCATGACTTTCTGCAAATTGTTGAACAATGTGTTCCGTTATTTGCAACAAATGATCATCTTGGAAACACTGTCTGTTTGTTAGCAAAGAGCAGACTTAAAAAATTCTAGGCAGAAGTTATCAGCAAGTAAACATGAACTAATTCATTTCTGGTATAATTCACAGAGAGATTAATGATATGATGATAATTAAACAGAAAAAAAATGTTATTTAAAAAAAAAAAAACTACTGTTTTTCTTCTCTCATATTTATGTCCCTACAGACAGGAAGACCTGGAGTGCTGCAGTCCTTGGGGTCACAAAGAGTTGGACATGCCTGGGTGACTGAACAAGAAGAGCAACATTTTCTATTAAATAATATTTAGATAGATAATCCCAAGACCACAAGCTAACAGCAAAATGTCTTCCATATCATTTCTTTTATGACTATGGATCCACCTCTATAAACATTTTATAGAAAGTACAATTCTTCTTGCTTCATTTCTTGAATTAGATTTTCCATTTTTCTAATTTTTGCAAATCTTTGTCTTTGAATGATCAAAAATATAAACTATCCCAAAATCTTCCCTAATTTTCTGACTGGAAGTATTTATCCACTCATACCAATCTATTTAAACATTTTTTTGTTAAAATAATCAAGTTACTTGTTAAGTAATCTAGTTTAAAGAGGTAGTGATAAAAATGTAATCCAAAATTGCCCAAAATTACTTTACCACATTTTAGATTATATTTGTTACTAATAATTTGTATATTTTGCATAATCTCCATGACTAGATTTTAAGTTCCCTTAGGACAACTAATTACTTTCTTCTCATAATTCACACTTAAAAACTCACCTAGTACCTAGTAATCTTTTTAATAAATATTTCCTGAATATTCTGTCTATATAAAAAGCATCACATGATTTTGATTGCTTTTTAAATATTCACACCAAAAATGTCAAGATGCTTTGATTAAAGACCCTACTTGATTAATTACCATTAGGAAAATTTATAAGTAAACTTATTACATAATTGTCATCTTCAGTTACTTTTAATTTACAGTTAGAACTCATGTCAAAGGATGGCATTCCAGAATTTGGGGCTGATCATTAGGATGAAGTCATTATAATTAACAAGGTATTTCATGAAATGTGTTTTGACTATTGGCAGTATTTTGTATGTAATCAAACCATATTGTGATGCTAAACATATAATCAAAATACTTCTCAAGAGCAAGTTATTTTGTACTTGTTTTTGCTTTCATAGTCACTTCAGTTCAGCTCAGTTCAGTCGCTCAGTCATGTCCGACTCTTTGCAACCCCATGAATTGCAGCACACCAGGCCTCCCTGTTCATCACCATCTCCCGCAGTTCACTCAGACTCATGTCCATCGAGTCAGTAATGCCATCCAGCCATCTCATCCTTTGTCATCCCCTTCTCCTCCTGCCCCCAATCCCTCCCAGCATCAGAGTCTTTTCCAATGAGTCAACTCTTCACATAAGGTGGCCAAAACACTGGAGTTTCAGCTTTAGCATCATTCCTTCCAAAGAAATCCCAGGGTTGATCTCCTTCAGAAAGGACTGGTTGGATCTCCTTGCAGTCCAAGGGGCTCTCAAGAGTCTTCTCCAACACCATAGTTCAAAAGCATCAATTCTTCGGCACTCAGCCTTCTTCACAGTCCAACTCTCACATCCATACATGACCACAGGAAAAACCATAGCCTTGACTAGATGGACCTTAGTCGGCAAAGTAATGTCTCTGCTTTTGAATATACTATCTAGGTTGGTCATAACTTTTCTTCCAAGGAGTAAGCGTCTTCTAATTTCATGGCTGCAGTCACCATCTGCAGTGACTTTGGAGCCTCCCCCCCAAAAAAAGTCTGACACTGTTTCCACTGTTTCCCCATCTATTTCCCATGAAGTGATGGGACCGGATGCCATGATCTTCGTTTTCTGAATGTTGAGCTTTAAGCCAACTTTTTCACTCTCCTCTTTCACTTTCATCAAGAGGCTTTTCAGCTCCTCTTCTCTTTCTGCCATAAGGGTGGTGTCGTCTGCATATCTGCATATCTGAGGTTATTGATATTTCTCCCGACAATCTTGATTCCAGCTTGTGTGTCTTCCAGTCCAGCGTTTCTCATGACGTACTCTGCATAGAAGTTAAATAAGCAGGGTGACAATATACAGCCTTGACATACTCCTTTTCCTATTTGGAACCAGTCTGTTCCATGTCCAGTTCTAACTGTTGCTTCCTGACCTGCATACAGATTTCTCAAGAGGCAGGTCAGGTGGTCTGGTATTCCCATCTCTTTCAGCATTTTCCACAGTTTCTTGTGATCCACACAGTCAAAGGCTTTGGCATAGTCAATAAAGCAGAAATAGATGTTTTTCTGGAACTCACTTGCTTTTTCCATGATCCAGCAGATGTTGGCAATTTGATCTCTGGTTCCTCTGCCTTTTCTAAAACCAGCTTGAACATCAGGGAATTCACGGTTCACGTATTGCTGAAGCCTGGCTTGGAGAATTTTGAGCATGAGTTTACTAGGATGTGAGATGAGTGCAATTGTCTGGTAGTTTGAGCATTCTTTGACATTGCCTTTCTTTGGGATTGGAATGAAAACTGACCTTTTCCAGTCCTGTGGCCACTGCTGAGTTTTCCAAATTTGCTGGCATATTGAGTGCAGCACTTTCACAGCATCAACTTTCAGGATTTGAAACAGCTCAACTGAAATTCCATCACCTCCACTAGCTTTGTTTGTAGTGATGCTTTCTAAGGCCCACTTGACTTCACATTCCAAGATGTCTGGCTCTAGATTAGTGATCACATCATCATGATTATCTGGGTCGTGAAGATCTTTTTTGTACAGTTCTTCCGTGTATTCTTGCCACCTCTTCTTAATATCTTCTGCTTCTGTTAGGTCCATACCACTTCTGTCTTTTATCGAGCCCATCTTTGTATGAAATGTTCCCTTGGTATCTCTAATTTTCTTGAAGAGATCTCTAGTCTTTCCCATTCTGTTGTTTTCCTCTATTTCTTTGCATTGATCCCTGAAGAAGGCTTTCTTATCTCTTCTTGCTATTCTTTGGAACTCTGCACAGTCACTTAATTACTATAAAATGGTTAGCATTTTGAAGTATATGTTTAGTATTAGTACTTTTAAAAATTATATGTCAAACAATCTTTCATTTTGGACTTTTTTTTTTTACTTCCTTTATCCTTGATTTGGTGAAGGGCATCAATGAAAGGATTTATTGGTACTTCTTTTTTTTTTTTTTAATACAGAGAGACACTTGACACATGTGTGTTATTATATACACAGTAATTTCCCCTAGCCATGATTTTACTTTGTGTCGTTTCAGTTACCCATGGTCAATGGCAGTCTGAAAGCATTAAATGAAAAATTCCAGAAATAAACAATTCATAAGCTTTAAATTGCACACCCATTTTGTATATCATGATGAAATCTCTCATCTTTCAGCTCTGTCATGCTCCAGATATGAATCATGCCTTTCTCCAGTGTTTCCCTTTAGTTTCTTAGTAGCCCTCTTGATTATCAAATTGACTGTCACAGTACCACAGTGCTTGTGTTCAAGTAACCCTTATCTAACTTAATAATGTCTCCAAAGCACATGAGTAGTAATGCCAGCAATTCAGTTCAGTTCAGTTCAGTTCAGTTCAGTTCAGTTCATTTGCTCAGTCATGTCCGACTCTTTGCGACCCCATGATTTGGAGCACACCAGGCCTCCCTGTCCATCACCAACTACTGGAGTTCACTCAAATTCACGTGCATCGAGTCAGTGATGCCATCCAGCCATCTCATCTTCTGTCGTCCCATTCTCCTCCTGCCCGCAATCCCTCCCAGCATCAGAGTCTTTTCCAATGAGTCAACTCTTCGCATGAGGTAGCCAAAGTACTGGAGTTTCAGCTTTAGCATCATTCCTTCCAAAGAACACCCAGGACTAATCTCTTTTAGAATGGACTGGTTGGATCTCCTTGCAATTACCATATGCTAATAAAGAGAAACTGGAAAATACCTCCCTTCTGTGAAAGGTGATAGTTTATGACTTTTTAAGGAAACTGCTAAGTCGGAAAAAAAAAAAATCATTTGCTGTGGATGCTAAGGTCTCTGGTACGAATGAATCTCATATCCATGGAACTGTGATCAAGGAAATTGAAATTTATGCTAGTTTTGGTATAACGCCCCACACTGCAAGTAATGGCAACAGTATGTGATAAGTGCTTGCTGCTGCTGCTAAGTGACTTCAGTTGTGTCCAACTTTGTGTGACCCCATTAACCGCAGCCCACCAGGCTCCCCTGTCCCTGGGATTCTCCAGGCAAGAATACTGGAGTGGGTTGCCATTTCCTTCTCCAATGCATGAAAGTGAAAAGTGAAAGTGTAGTCGCTTAGTTTTGTCCGACTCTTAGTGACCCCATGGACTGCAGCCCACCAGGCTCCTCCATCCATGGGATTTTCCAGGCAAGAGGTACTGGAGTGGAGTGTCATTGCCTTCTCTGGGATAAGTGCTTAGTTAAGATGGAAAAGGCAATAAACTTGCATAATGTGATATTTTAAGAGAAAGAGAGACTACCTTTCCATAAGTTTTGTTGAAGTATATTGCTTTACTATTAGTTATTGCTATTACTCTCCTACAGTGGCTAATTTATAAACTAAATTTTGGCATATGTTTGTATGTACAGGGAAAGAACATGGTATATATATGATTTGGTAAGGTTTCAGGCATCCACTGTGGGTCCTGGAAAATATTCCCTCAGAAAAGGGAAAACTACTATAGTCTTTTAAGTCTATGAGTCCCAAATCTGTCTGACCAGCAACCATTTATTTGAATTTCTGTTACCTTGAATTCTTACCCTTATTTCAGCCCCATTAAATTAGTTGGAAGTATGCAGCAGGGAACCAGGAATTTTCAATTTAGTGAGATTCTAGTCATCTCCCAGGTTTAAATCAGTACCTAAGCTATCAAGGCATGATTCATTTTGAAAGAATAAAACCATTATTTCAAAAGGGAAAATCTGAGGCAAATTTCAAGCTATATTGACCACTAAATGAACAGAAAACTCAACTGGACAGTTTTTCAGATATGGCAACAAGAAACAATGTTTTAGCATTGTTACATAACTATTACTAAAATCCAATAAAATTTCTAAATTGGTTTGTTATATATCATGTCAAATAGAGTGCAGTACTTAAATTGGACATGTAATAGTTCTGTTCTTCAAATTACATTGAGAGGTATTATATTTAATACTGATAGAGAAAAAGGAACAATACATTAAATGGATTGTAGATTTTATAGATTATCAATATAGATTATTAATTTTATAGATTATTTAAAATTAAAAAAAATTTCATAGCATTTTATGCCATTCATCAACAGTAGGAAAATCTACAAAAGGCAGAATATGACATTACTTGTCAAATCTGTTAGTTCTTTAGCTTGATCAACCATTCAAAAGAAGTAGAGAGAAATATGTACTTATGTTTGCATTAAAGTCATAGAAATTGTTTTATAAAAGATATTGAACATGTTCTAATGTTTTACAGGGTAACTTGGGAAATATATCTTTAACAACTTTACTAAAATTCTGATATTTTTAAAGCCTTTGTCTCAAAATCTTCTACTGTTAGTATGCTGGCACTTGCAAAATCTTGGGTACTAATGGTTTCCTTTGTATTAAGAAAGAAAAAAAAAACCTTGATATTTGTATTGCCATTGTTTCTAGAACTGGTCATATAATGTAATTTTATGACTGTAATGATTCCCAAAGATGCTGATATGAAACTATCTATCTAATCTATCATTTATCTATGTATTTAATCAGTAAATATGTACTGAGTACTCCTTGCAGTATTCTAGAAGTTTGGAGTTTCAATGTACTGCTTGATGAAATTTGTGTGAGCGTTAAGTTGCTTCAGTCATGTCCAACTCTGTGTGATCCTATGGACTGTAGCTTCCCAGGCTCCTCTGTCCATGGGATTCTCCAGGCAAGAATACTGGAGTGGGTTACTGCTGGGAGCCAGCGTGAGGAATTCCACCCGTGACAAGGTCATGCAGCAGAGCTCTGATGGCAAGGCTAATCAGACCTCAGGTTTTCCTCCTGGAATTTCCTGAGCATCCACCCCCCCAAAAAAATAAGAATCTGCCGGCCTTTGTACTCTGCTTTTCCACTCTTCTGATATTCTCTGGAAAAAGTCAAATCAGGGCTTTAGTCTTCTGCATTTGAAAGGGATGTTTCAGTTAAACCCCCTCTAATAACTCTCTAGCTTGCCTAACAGGTTCCCCAGACCTCTTACAGCTTGTGAATTGCTTATAGCCCCCCAACCTCGAGAGGCACAAAGCTTAAAAGCATCTTAAAGATACAGAGCCTTTTCTAAAGAGTTAAAAATGATATTGGTAGAGGGTTTTCACTGTTGACTCAATGGCTGCTGCCAGGCCTCCATATCCTTTATCTTTTAGGCACCTGGGAGGATGTTAATCAATGTAAACGGGATATGGAAAAAGATATATAGTAGTTCTGATGTTAGCAACACTAGACTTTTGAGTTAATTACTTCTTTTTGCACTCCTCTTGTGTCCTTGCTATGTAAGAATGTAACTTTATTTAGTGCTTTCTGAGAGTGGCACCAGACCTTGGGAAGATCAACACAAATAAGTCTTCTAGTTGACAAACCCTTATCAGAAAAAAGGCTGTAAAATGTTAATTGGCCCTTTTTGGCCAGAAAATGATGTAAATCACCTAAGACTCATGTATACAATTAGGTATGCAGAGAGAAAAGCCTGGTTTTGATGAGTCTGGACTGCTAACACTGCATAATTTTGTATTACCCATTGATCTTTATGTACAAAAAAAAAAAAAAAAAGGTATAAAAGGCTTTCTAGACAATAGGGGCTGGAGCCAGTCGCTGGACTGGTTTCCCCCTTGTCTCTCTCTCTTTTTCTCCCTTTCCCTCCTTTTTCTCTTTACTTTAATTTCAGGCTGAATTCCCATCTGGGGCTCAGAGGCTCGCCAAGTCTATTTACTTGCCCTGGCCGTTAAGACCCGCGCGAAAGGGAGCCTAAGGCGAGGCACCCTTAGATATTCAAGCGAGCGCCAGTGGCCCAGCGTAGATGGTGCAAGTTCCTTGTCTGGAATTTTATTGGTCTTCCACGTAATCCAAGTTATTCAGCCCTCTTTCTCCACTTAATTTTCCTACTACACTATTGTTTCTTAATCTAATCTTATATCAATCAATAAATAAGTCTTTCCTCACCAACGCTGTCCTTGCTTCGAATTCCCTGGATCCACTGGGGCTGGACCCCGGCAGGTTACCATGCCCTCTTTCAGGGGATCTTCCCAACTCAGAGATCAAACCTATGTCTTCTGCATTGGCAGTTAGTTCCTTTACCACTGGACTTCCCTGGTGACTCAGACAGTAAAGTATTTGCCTACAATGAGGGAGAACTGGGTTCAGTCCCTGGGTTGGGAAGATCCCCTGGAGAAAGAAAGGGAACCCACTCCAGTATTCTTGCCTGGGAAATCCCATGAAATAAGGAACCTGGTAGGCTACAAGTAACAAAGAGTCAGATACAACTGAGCAACTTCACTTTCTTTCTTTCATTCTTTTCTTTACCACTACTGCCACCTGGGAAGTCCTTGATGAAGTATAAATATGTTTAAACTTTCTGAAAGACGGAGTTTCAAAAGTTTTGAATATCTTTGATTCAGGAATATAGCATCCAAGAACCTAGTCTTAAACATGATGTATGTATACAGAATTTTAGCTACAGAGATATTCATTGAAGCATTGTTGAAAAAAATGATAAAGCGTAACACATCAAGTAATAGGAACAATTGTGCTTCCATTGTGTGCTACCATCTGTGGCTCAGATGGTAAAGAATCATCCTGCAATGCATGAGACCTGGGTTTGATCCCTGGGAAGATCCCCTGGAGAAAGGAATGGCAACCCACTCCAGCATTCTTGCCTGGGGAATTCCACGGACAGAGGAGCCTGGTGGGCTGCAGTCCATGGGGTTGCAAAAAGTCAGGCACTGAGAGACTAACACTAATTGTTGGGTTGCCTTAGCAGCCGTTGCATAGGATACAGAATCTCTTGCTAAGTGAATCTATACACATTTTTCTTCATTTATTCACATCATGGTAGCAGATGTACCCTTCTCCAAGATTATAGCCTATAATTATTTAGCTCACTTTGGCTAACATTCCAGTGAATATCTGTTGGTTCTTTGGGGATTTCCTGTTCTCAGGTCCTTCATTTGTCCTGTTAGTTTTCTCTGCTTCTTCTGCTCAGATGTTGATACCAGGCAGGCCTTGTGGCTCTTCATGATTTGGCCCTACTTCTTTGTGTTTTGAAGAGATGCAATACAGTCGTTTGTTTTAACTGTTGTCCATGAAGGTGTTACTTGTTTTTAGAAACAGATTCAAAAAGATTCAAAATTAGGTTTCTATCACTGCCACCATGTCCCAAAAGTCCAATGCTTATTTTAAACATGAGAAATTTTGCTTTTTTATTGTTACAGGTAGAAAGAATCAGTAATAACATGTCCTAAAATAAGTATAAAACTAAAAGAAAAGCCTTATCTTATCTGATAAGTAAAGCCTTATCACATATGTCTGCCCTGACAGAATTTGAAATTGCTGCTGGACTGTCACAATGATTAACTTGTAGGTGTTTACCATAAAAGCTTTTAGATTTTTTTCCTCATTATATCTATCACTGTGGCATAGACTCTCCTTTGAAGTTAACCACTTCCTGGAGTATCTATGTGTATCCTAGAATCAATTAAAATTGCATGACCTTTGTGTGGTGGTGGTGGTGGTGGTTTAGTCACTGTGTCCAACACTTGCGACCCCATGGACTGTAGCCTGCCAGGATCCTCTGTCCATGGGATTTTCCAGGCAAGAGTGCTGGAGTGGTTTGCCATTCCCTTCTCCAGGGGATCTTCCCAACCCAGGAATGAAACCGGGGTATCCTGCATTGCAGACATATTGTTTACCAACTGAGCTATGGGGAAGCCCAACCTTTGTGTGAAAGGATGCAAATTTTTCCATAAAAACATAGGCAAGTTCTGGGAACAGAGATAAAATAGCTACCTATAGTGAGTTATATAGATTTGAGTTAAAAACACAAATTTGCGTTTATGACTTTGAATCATGTATTTCACTCATGGGTTTTTAAAATAAATATTATATCATTAAGTGAAAGTTTTAGTCTCCCGGTGGACTATAGCCTGCTAGGCTCCTCTGTCCATGGAATTCTCCAAGAATACTGGAGTGGGTAGCCATGCCCTTCTCCAAGGGATTTTCCTGATCTAGGGATAGAACCTGGGCATCCTGCATTGTAGGCAGGTCCTTTACTGTCTGAGCCACAGGGAAGCCCCCAGTAAATCAGCAATTGAATGCTAATAAATTGTAGGTTACTATTTAACTTTCTTTGTTTTACTCCTACAGTCAATCTCTCTGACTGATGATATAGCAGTTGCAGCCAATAATTGGCAATAATAAGATTGAATTAAATTTCTAGTATTCTAGTATGTCAATCATTAGCTTTAAAAATCATGAAGAATAGTAGAAAAACAAGTACACAATGTTAAATTATTTATAAAATGAAGATATTAGAAAGGTAAAACCAGTAATAACAGGATTAGGTTTAAAACATAGTAGGGTCAAATTTTATAATTTTTAAGCTAAGGTTTTGTTAATGCAGAGAATTGACAACTTCTTTGCCTTCCTATTTGTTGGATTAATGATTAGGATTAATATCTCTTACTACATAACAAATTGAAAGCTTGACCATTTTAAATTGTAAACTCCTTACTGAAGCATGGAACAAGGGGCTATTTTAGTCCTGCAGTGCTTTATACAGAAAGAGAACTTGATAAATTCTGTGTGTTATATAACTTGAGGGATGAGGATCCCAGATTGCTGCATCCTCAGTTTTCACATGCTCCCCTTGCTCTCCTTGTGGGCACATAGGAAATATTGCTCATTTGAGATCAATAGGGGTTCTGCTTTTATTCTACGTGGACAAGATAGAGAAGGGAAAGAGAAAATTTAAAAAGCTGGAACCTGAAACTCAAGCCTTGAAAAACAATATTCACTGGATTAATTTCAATAAAAAGACTTCATCAGGTATTATTCTCCTATAGAATATCAGCTCTCTCCAATTTTACTGTGGCTCTACATATATTTGCTTATTACTAGAGACTGCCTGTTACCCTCCTTCCCAGGTGGCTCAGTGTTAAAGAACCCATCTGCTTCCTGGGTAAGGAAGATCCCCTGAAGAAGGAACTAGCAATCCACTCCAGTATTCTTGCTTGGAAATCCCAAGGACAGAGGAGCCTGGCCAGCTACCATCCATGGGGTTGCAAAAGAGTTGGACATGATTTAGCAATTGAACAGCAACAACATTGTGTTCCTTATTCAACTCTTTTTCTTTTTGGCTTCTTTCTTCAGCCACTGTCTTTATGATTTTGTTCAAGTTGTTAAAACAGAAATAGCAATACCTCCCACTGCATAGCTCACAACTTTAAATGTATTACACAGTGTAAAAACAGTTTGGCAAGGCTTATTACTTTGTACAAATGAATGGTAATAAAATAACAACACTTCATTCCCATAAAATATTGAATTTATTCATCTATAAGCTTTTCCTAGATATTCAATCCTATGAAGTGTTCACTAAATTGAAAGCTATTAGTACAGTTGGAAATTACAACACTTTCAGGGGAAAGTATTGAACAAATCTCATGCATAATTAATTGTGCATGCCATTGTGAACATCGCCATGTTGAGATGGAGGTCACAATTAATGAATGGCTTCAATGACAGGGCAAATAATGGATATTGCTCTTTAAAAGGTAATGGCAGTTTCATCTGGTAATGTATTAGCAGCATTGTTTATGAATATTATCATTCATATAGTAATACTTGGATTTTAGTTATTTGATTTTTCTATACAGAATCTTTAACAATTTCTGACTATATCTGGACACAAAACTGTATGAGTATACTTATGTATATCTGTATGTATATTTAATGCATTATTTTAGATAGTAAAATATTCAATATGTAAAACCATTCCAGGAACAATAAATTGTTCCTACTATTTTTAGCAGCTAGGAAAGTTCATTTGAAAGTTAATGCTGGTGACTGTCATAGGTGAAGTGCTAATGAATTAGCCTCAGGAAGGGACATGACTTTCTTGGCTGTTTTACCTGAAGACTTTGTAAATGTGGGTTATGTTCCTATGCTTATAAATAGCAGTATATATAGTAACATTAGAAATCCTTACCTAAATCAATTGGAAAACACTATTTTTAAGATCCTTGAATTTGAACTGTTTTCCCATCATGTGTTTTTGTATTATTAGCTGTTGTGCTGTTGTGCTGTTGTGTTACCTATTAGAGTAAGTAAATCAACTACTACTCACTTTCAGGTGGAGTAGCAAAGGATGACAAATTTATGTGAAATCTTTTTTTTAAAAAATAATTTTGAGTTTATGTGAAGGATCTGCTCAAATAAGTTGGCATCTGGTGTAGATATGTAATGTACATATCCATGTATCAGTTAAATTGTTTATGAGATACTAGTTTCAAATATATACTATATCTCAAAATTCAAAAGAAATTATATCAGAAATAAACATTTAAGCATTTATTTAGCTTTTATAAGGACAAGTTGGGAAGGAAGCATTTGAAAGCCTCACTTTAGCCCTCCACTAAATTCTGGTGATATACTGAACATGTTTTTTTTTCCTTCTTAAAGTATTCATAAAAGTAATTGACTCCTGAACAAACCACTCAGATGTTTTCTGACCTGCTGTAACTTTCAAGAATTAGAGTAACACAAGAAGAAAAGAAATTTCAACCATCATTAATCAATGGATTGCTTTCCTTTTAAAGTCAAAGTAAAAGGCATGCATTTAAATTTACCAGTGAAGTTAGGTGCATAAAGGTCATAATGATCCACAAATTTTTCGTTAATTACATTTTCTCATGTAAAAGTAAGGATGCAAAAAACTGATTGTATAAAGTTTCTAAATTTCATAAATATTTAATATATTTTAAAAGTAAAAAGAATGTCAAATATAGTTTCATTCACATTATGAAAGCGAATAGATCAGATAATCTAGTCTAAAGGCCTAACTAAACTACAAAATTTTCAATTCTCAAAATATCGGAGTACCAACTACTTGCTTCATGTCTCATGGGTACATTTAAAACTGATAAATTTAGAAGTCTTATCATTTTTTCTATGATCTGTAATATCCTGTAAAACAAGAAAGGTAACTGACATATTTATCTTACTCATTAATTTATAACTTCTTAGTGTTATCATTTTCCTTATTATATGGTCTCACAATCTGATTATATGTTCCACCCATAGTGTCAAATGTTTATTGCTGCTTGAGGGCAAACAAAAAGTCCTTTTAAACAAAGATGTCTATATCAGTTCAGTTCAGTTCAGTTGCTCAGTCGTGTCCGACTCTGCAACCTTGCAAACCGCAGCATGCCAGGCCTCCCTGTCCATCACCAATTCCCAGAGTCCACCCAAACCCATGTCCATTGAGTAGGTAATACCATCCAAACATCTCATCCTCTATCGTCCCCTACTTCTCCTGTCCTCAATCTTTCCCAGCATCAGGGTTTTTTGTTTTTTGTTTTCAAATGAGTCAGCTTTTTGCATCAGGTGGCCAAAAGATTGGAGTTTCAGCTTCAACATCAGTCCTTCCAATGAACACCCGGACTGATCTCCTTTTTTTTTTTAAATTTTTAAATTTTTATTTTTTACTGGAGTATCGTTAACAATGTTGTATTAGTTTCAGGTGTACAGAAAAGTAATTCAGTTCTAAAATTACATTTATCTATTCTCTTAACACTTAGGTTATTACAGAATATAGAGAATAAGTCTATTTACATTCAATAAATAAATTGCCCTTTTTCCTCAGGGACAACTAATGTGAAACTGAGAACTTCAGAAATAAATGAAACAATAATATTTTATTTCCTAAAGAGAATTTTTACAAAACGAACTGTAAGAGTCTGATGCATTAATTAGATAAGAGTAAGCAAAAACATCAAAATCTTCAAATAATAGTTATCACACTTAATGGAGAATAGATGATAGATAATAGATAGATGGTAAATAGATATAGATAGATGGATAGGTAGATATATTGATATATGGATATGCACATCTCTATATAGAGAGAAAATAGACAATTTCATATACAATGAGGAATATATATATGTGTGTGTCTGTATGGGTGTATAACATATACAAGGTCATTTTATGAATTATGTTCTTACAAGATATTGTATATTTTATGTTGTTGAGTGTCAAATTTTCTCTCAATAGCTCTCCTTCTCTCTCTATGTGTATATATATGTATATATATATGAATCAAAATTACTAATAATTATTGCCATGATCTTATATATAATTGGCTTATTCTGACTTTCTCAATCTAATGGATTTATAGAGCACTATATGAAAAAAATCAAATTAATATCAATAGTCTATCCAATTCTCTCTCCAATTCTGACAGGTTTAGTTTAGCTACAAGTGTATAGATCCCATAAATATTTATTTAAAAGGAGGAGGTAAACAATAATATGTTGTATTATAGTAAGTGTTACATTAGGCCTTTGTGAGATCGTTGATCTTTGGTTCTTTTTTTTTTTTAAGAAACCAAGCATTTTTGGACTGGTTGGATCTCCTTGTAGTCCAAGGGACTCTCAAGAGTCTTCTCCAACACCACACTTCAAAAGCATCAATTCTTCAGCACTCAGCTTTCTGTATAGTCCAACTCTCACATCGATACATTACCACTGGAAAAACCAAAGGCTTGACTAGATGGACCTTTGTTGACAAAGTAATGTCTCTGCTTTTGATATGCTATCTAGGTTGGTCATAACTTTCCTTCCAAGGAGTAAGCGTCTTTTAATTTCATGGGTGCAATCACCATCTGCAGTGATTTTGGAGCCCAGAAAAATAAAGTCAGGCACAAGCTTATAAATTATAGTACACTTGTGAAAAGACACCAGGCTTTAGATTTATAGATATTTATTTTGGAACTTGGTGAAATATATACTGACTGATTACTTGAACTTCAGTTTCCTTATAGAAATTTTGAAAAAATATATCCAGCAAGTAGGAAGACAGACAAAATTTATCCAGTTTTTAGCATGCAGGAGGTATGTTTTAATGAATTTTATATTTTAAAATAGTTGTACATTCAATCATTTCTTGGCCTTTTTGCTAAGATCAAATGTAAAGTAACTGTAGATTCATAGAACAGTGACTGTACAAATATTCATACTTAGTTTCTCCTATTATTAATATCTTACATTAGTGAATACATTTTCTTAAAATTAATGGAACAATATTGGCATATTATTATTAATTAAAATCTGTTTGTTAGATTTCCTTTGTTTTTACTTAATGTATTTTTTTTTTTTTTCAGAATCCCATTCAGATAACCCATGATACACTTAGTCATCTTGTCTCCTTAGGCTATAACGGTTTCTCAGATTTTCTTTGTTTTTCATGACTTCAGCTGTTGTGCAGGGTACTGCTCAGATATTTTTACAATGACCCTCATTGGGTCGTGATACTCATGATTAGACTGGGGTTAAGGTTTTTGGGGAAGAGGTCACAGGGGTGAAGTATTGCTTTCATCATATCATGATGAAATGATATTAAATCATTTCATAACACTGATGAGAATGAGGGAGTGTTTGTTTAGTTTCTTCATCATAAAGTTATTCTTTGGGCCCTCACTCTTTCTATACTGTAACCATTGGAAGGAAGTCACTAGGCACAATCCACAATTATGAGGTGGAGGCTTATATTCCACCTTTTAAAAGGACAAGATATACATTTTATTTGG
This sequence comes from Oryx dammah, assembly GCF_014754425.2. NCBI lineage: Eukaryota > Metazoa > Chordata > Mammalia > Artiodactyla > Bovidae > Oryx > Oryx dammah. Next base: position 53,083,334 of record NW_024070211.1, read on the forward strand.
AATTCTGCACTGATCCATATGATACTGGAGACTACACGAACTAATATGTTGCTTGGATTTTGATTGTTCTCTCTTTGATATCAGTATAGACTCACAGATATCTATTTTATCATTTTGATTATAATCCAATACTGTACTATTTATTTTGCTGATCCAATTGTTCTCTCTTGGCTATTGACATACATCCATAGTTTTATTTTCCTTTGTGAAACGAGTTATGTCAGGAATGACTGAGACATGATCTGAGGTCCTGTGGGTTTGTTGCCCATGCTGAACTTCTGCTGAACAAACATCTGAAATAAAACTGCTAAAACAATGCTGAGTTGCCTAAAGGAAAGAATAATGCTGAGACCGGGACTTTTTCTGGACTAAGGAAAACAGACCTTTCCCTAGTAATGGAAGAGATGCTTTCCATAACTTAGTTGTATGTGTGGAGCAGTTTTACCCTCCAGTCCAAATTCTTGATACACAGCTTGCATAAGCCTACATTAACTGCCCCACTTTTCTCATAAACCCATGGCCAGTTTCTTCCAGTGGGACACTTTCTGGTTTCCCCCAGAATCTGTGATCTATCCACAAATTGTAATTCTAAGACCTAAAATAAGCTGTTATTTTGCCTCTTTAGGCAAAGGTTCTGATCATGAACCTTTTTGCTGACACTTTTTATTTTGTTTTGTTTTTCTAGCACTTTCATGCTTTCTGGTACTGCAAGACCCTCTAGACTCACCTTGTGTATTCCGTGTACCAGCCTTAAGCTTTAGTATCAGCCATTTCCTTTTTCTCCAAGGAAACTTGGTTTCTTTTATTGAAAAATAGTGTTAGAAATCAAGAGCTGAATGATGAGTATGCTTGTTGCTAATTCAGTGCCCTTGCTTCTAGGACCTCTCAACTGAGAAAACAATGACATATATGTGTGCATAGTAAGCTTAGCATGCACACACAGCTATGAACATTTGGACATGTATATAATATAGATCTTGATCTACATTATGCTACATGTGAGTCCATGCCAGTGTCTTCAACTCAAATCTAGTATCAAATGGATCACACTAGACTTCCACCTTTTCTTCTCTATAATCACCACACCAACAATGAGAAACTTGTCTCCCAGCATCTGCCATCTATTCACTTGTTTAATTTCAGTGTACAAAAGTATTGGGTACAAATTGTTAACTCACACCTCAATGGTCAAGAACTTTGCCAAGTAGTACAGTGCTTATGTACAGTTCCTTTTGCCTTTAGTCTTAAAGTCTCCACTCATTTTTAAAATTACTTAAGTCAGCTTTTTGTCCCTTAACTCCATTTAGTGAGGTTAGTACATTTATAATACTATTAGATTAGTTCATTGTAGTCTACATTTCATTTTGGTATTCCCTGACATCTTAAATGATTTTTTAAGTTGCATACACTTACGTTTTACTCTTTATGATATAAAATTCTCTGGGTCTTGACAAATGCAGAGTATTGTGTATCCACAATTATAATATCATTCAGAACAGTTCACTGCCCTTTAAAATCCTTTGTTGGTCATCTGTTCAACCCTCTCTCATCCTGAAACTCCTTACAACCAGTGATCTATTTATTATCCTTACAGTTTTGTCTTTTCAAGAATACCATATAAGCATATAATGTGTAGCCTTTTCAGATTAGTTTCTTTTACTTAGTAATTTTGTGGCTTTCATTTATACCTTTATAGCCTTTCCCTAGGCTTAATTGCTGAGAAACTCCTATTTAATTTTGTCTTTTGTTTTAGATATTATTTATTTCTTTCTGGCCCATGTAATTTTTCCTTTTGTAATTCACCACCTTGAATAACTAGTTTAGTATGCTTCTGTTCTTATGATTTTTATGCAATCATTGAAAAATATCTAACTCTGTATGATAGCTAATGGGCTTCCCTAGTGGCTCAGATGGTAAAGAATTTTCTGCAGTGCAGGAGATCTGGGTTCTGTCCCTGCGTCAGGAAGATCCACCAGAGAAGGGAATCATTACCCACTCTAATACTCTTGACTGGAGAATTCCACGGGCAGAGGAGCCTGGTGAGCTATGGTCCATGGGGTCATAAAGAGCTTGACATGACTGAGCAGCTAACACTTTCACATTGCATGATATCTAATAGCAATTTTGTTGATAAATATTTTTTAAATTGGCATAATTTCTAATGCTTATTTTATTTCATAATATTCCTTACTAAACTTTATTTTGCCCTTTGAATTTTGCTTTTTCTTCCATTTCACTCTATTCGTTTTTGTAATTAATATTTACTCTCCTTTTCCTTTATCTCAAGTTTTCTGTTTCTTTCAGCATTCAGTTCAGTTCAGTTCAGTCACTCAGTCGTGTCCGACTCTTTGCAACCCTATGAATCACAGCATGCCAGGCCTCGCTGTCCATCACCAACTCCCAGAGTTCACTCAGACTCACGTCCATCGAGTCAGTGATGCCAACCAGCCATCTCATCCTCTGTTGTCCCCTTCTCCTCCTGCCCCCAATCCCTCCCAGCATCAGAGTCTTTTCCAATGAGTCAACTCTTCGCATGAGATGGCCAAAGTACTGGAGTTTCAGCTTTAGCATCATTCCTTCCAAAGAAATCCCAGGGCTGATCTCCTTCAGAATGGACTGTTTGGATCTCCTTGCAGTCCAAGGGACTCTCAAGAGTCTTCTCTAACAGCACACTTCAAAAGCATCAATTCTTCAGCGCTCAGCCTTCTTCACAGTCCAACTCTGACATCCATACATGACCACAGGAAAAACCATAGCCTTGACCAGACGGACCTTAGTCGGCAAAGTAATGTCCCTGCTTTTGAATGTGCTATCTAGGTTGGTCATAACTTTTCTTCCAAGGAGTAAGCGTCTTTTAATTTCATGGCTGCAGTCACCATCTGCAGCGATTTTGGAGCCCAGAAAAATTAATCTGAACTTTTTAGGTTTTAATTTTTCTACTAAGATTTCTCTATCTTTGAGTTTATCTGCACACCTTTTGAAACCAAGTAGGAAACCCATGTTCCCTGGGGACAGACACACATGCCCCTACCCTATGAAACTTACCTCTTGTTTGTAGAAAAGCTTTAGCCTCCTATGTCTTTCCTGAGTTCCAAAGAGCAAATTTAATCAGAGAAGTGAGTAAATACAGAAACAAAAGAAAGCAGTCAAGAAAGACAAAATAATAGTTAGCCATAAAACAAGTCAAGGACCTTTAAGTTCCTCCTCAAAGGCTATATAGAATATCCTATAAGGATCTTTTAGTTCCTCCTCAAAGTCTATAAAGAATATCCTCCTCAAAGGCTATAAAGTATATCCTTGTTTTGCAGATACTTAAATCCCCACTAGGTGGAAGAAGTTAACTGCATGCTGACCATTAGTGCACAGAGCACAGACCAGTTGAAACCAGGAAGTTGATAGTTGATCTCCTGAAACACCACCTTTTTATCTCACCATCAGAGAACTGTGCACAGACTGAACACATACCTTGTGTCTTTCTTCCTCACACCATCTTTTAAAAACCTCTCTTGAAAGTTATCATAGAGTTCACTTCCTTTGAGCACCAGTTGTCCATTTTCCTTCCTAGATACCTTATGATAAATGCTGTGATTTCCTTCACGACAACCTAGTATCAGTAGATTGGCTTTGCTGTGCATTGGGCACACAGATCCAAGTTGGGTTTGGTAATATTTTTTCCCCAAATAAATTCTCTTATAATCCTTGAATTATTTAATATCCTGATAACTATATGATATTCAGAGTGAGTAATTTAATTAGAAGATTGATTAAGTGGCAAGGAGAAAAAGTGGCTACCAAAACTTAAAGATTTTAACTGTATAGAAAAGCCTGCTTAATAGCGACCACATCATTCAGTTCAGTTCAGTTCTGTTCAGTCACTCAGTCATGTCCTACTCTTTGCAACCCCAGGAATCACAGCATGCCAGGCCTCCCTGTCCATCACCATCTCCCGGAGTTCACTCAGACTCACATCCATCGGGTTGGTGATGCCATCCGGCCATCTCATCCTCTGTTGTCCCCTTCTCCTCCTGCCCCCAATCCCTCCCAGCATCAGTCTTTTCCAATGAGTCAACTCTTCGCATGAGGTGACCAAAGTACTGGAGTTTCAGCTTTAACATCATTCCTTCCAAAGAACACCCAGAGCTGATCTCCTAGAATGGACTCAGTATGGTTTGGAGAAGGCAGAGGGTATATATAACATGACCTCATTCTCTTACCATTTTTAGTGGTTACCCTGGGGTTATAATACATATCTTTCACTAGATAGTGTCTATCTTCACATTAACATATCATGTGAGGACCTATTTCACATGTAGTATAAGGATCTAGCATGGAAAGTCACAAAGCTTGGAAGTTACAAATATTGCCATGATCACATTAAATGGAGTTAGGGTCCCACTTGGAAAAACTTTTCCTGGGTAGAAATGGAAAACATAAACATCAATAAGAATAATATCTGTGATTCATCAAATATAGCAAATATGTTTATCTTTGAGTTAAAAGATTATTTAAAATAAGAAAGAAATATTGTCCAATTTTGGAGGATGCTAAATGAAGTTGCTAAATATTTTGAAAATCATTAAATAAAGAGTAAAAATAAAGAATTTCTCCTGCATCTTTTTATATAAGCTGTAACTTAATATAAGCAAGTTGTTGATGAGATAAAGTATCTTCTACTGGTATTATAAATCAAGATTTTATATTTTAGAAAGAAATAATAATAGTAAAATATCTCAATTTGGTACCCTTGAGTAAAATGCTGTTTCTGAACAATGATCTAATATCAAAAATGTAGAAATAACCTGATATTATTGTGTACTGATGGAAGCACACAATAACTTTGAAGTACTCTATTAAAAAATTGACCCAGAATCTTATCAAATTTCTTAGGTCTAACAGCCCGTTTGTAAGAAATAGAAGAAGCAAATAAATGTGTTCAATTACACAACAGGGAGGTCATCCACAAAAAAATCAGGCTGTAGAAAATGCTACTGAGATAAACTACTGGTTTCCTTAACATATAAATTGCAAGAAAAATGAATGGAGAGGGTGAACAGAAACTTATATATTAAATGAGACTTGTCAACCAATTACAATTTATTGGTTATATTGTATCTTAACTTCAATTAGTGGTTCTCAACCAGCAGTAGCTTTACCCCAAGGGAACATTTGGAAATATCCAGATACATTTTTGATTGTCACAACTGGTTGGAGGGAAGGGAGAGGAGGCTGTAAAGGGCACCTACTGGGTACAAGCCAGGGAAGCAGCTGTCCATTTACAATGCACAGGCCAACCTCTCCTAAACACATGATTGTTTACCTTAAAGTGTCAATAGTGCTAAGGTTAAAAAACCCTGATTCAAACCAACAAACTTTATAAGAAATATCTTTTGTATACATTTTAATTCTGTAGTAGAAGGTACAGACATACTTGCACACAGGGCAATTGCATGAATGGTTCTGTATAAATTGAGGTATTGTTTTCCTGGTTTATAACAGAGATTTTATTCATCTAAAATAGGTTAAAATCTTTCAGACTAAAATCTCTAAAAATAGAGATTTTTATTAATACTTAGTATTTTACTATTTAATTAAATAATTCTACTTGATTCAGAAGGCAAAAAAAAAAAAAAAAATAACCTGAAAAAACTCAATGAAAGAAAACAAAAATAACTTAAAATAAGAGTAATCCAAGAAGAATCATTTCTTTGGAGTGGATCCTTCTAAAGTTTGGCCCATGTTTTGGATATATACTGCACAGCTAAATTATGGAAAATATATGGTGTATATATATATATGTGTGTGTGTGTGTATAATAAATGGGCATAAATGTGTCTAACAGAACCTAGCACTTAGAACAGATATAACTTGCAACTAGCTTTTAAAGAAACATGTATATACACATGTATTAAATATACAATTCATGCTATTGTTCTTTTAACATTTTGGTAAGCAAAAGCAAATAAATATCATGATTCTTTAATTTTGTATGTTTTAAGCTAATAGTTTTAATAATAACAGTGTCTTTCAACTTAGTTTAAATGATTTTCTCATTTAACCTGTATTTTAAATATATTTTTTCAATTTTATTAAATTGATATAGAACATTAACATAAACTGGATATATTTTATTTTTGTATTTCCAAATGCTATGGGAAAGAGAGAAACAACTTGGTATGTTTGTTGAAATAAGTCTTTCTGTATCTAAAGAGCCTGCAATGATTACAGAGCATGGATTAGTCTAATCTAATAAGGTGAGAATGTATTGCTTCAGGTTAAAAGATCCCTCCCAGGAGTTTGCTAAATAATTAAGTTTATTAATATGTTTCTTAAAATTATTTTCTATTAGTAGGAGAGTTAGATGATTTATATATTTTTCCTTAATGAAAATTCATTTGAGAACAAGAAACAATTTTAATTAACTGACAATTTTCTTATTTTTGTAATCTTTTCTGGATTAAAAACAAGAACACACACACCATTTTAGTATACTTTGTTGTTTAGTCACGAAGTCATGTCTGACTCTTTTGTGACTCCATGGACTATAGCCTGCCAGGCTCCTCTATCCATGGGATTCTCCAGGCAAGAATACTGGAGTGTGTAGCTATTTCTTCCTCCAGGGGATCTTCCCAACCCATGGATCAAACTAGTGTCTCTTGCATTGGCAGGTAGATTTTTTACCATTGAGCCACCAATGACGGATACTAATTAGTACTAATAAAATATTATTTATCAAGCACTTAATATATTATAGATAATCTGGTATGACTTTGGAATCATTATCTTATTTGATTCTCAGGAATATATTTCCATAAAGAAATTTGTGAAGGGAGCGTTACCAACCACATTTTACATGTGAAACAAAGGTATGGCAAAAGCAATACAGAATTGTAAAGTAAAATAAAAAATTAATTAATTAATTAATTTAAAAAAAAAGTAAAAGGACATTCAGGATTTTTCCCTATGAATAGATTATAAAGGCAAATTCAAATCTAATTCTATCTTATTAAAACCCATTTAATTATATATTTGCTGTACTGATACTGTTAGAAACAAACAAAATATTAATTTGAAATAATCTTCCCATCCATTTTATTCTAAATGAATTTTCATAACTATAGCATAAGGGTGGTGAAGGTTATCCATATGTTGTGTTTGCTCTGATTTTGATTCCCAGACCATATGGAGTATACTCTAAATAGAGTTATGATAGAAACGTGTTGAGTCCCAAGAAGTATTTACTATTATTAATTCTTATGACAGTTATATAAAAGTCCACCTTTAAAATTTCTAATGTGATCTGAAAGTGTAAAATAGTTTGTGAACATGGGGAATTATATCTCTGTAAAGTATTTCTTTGTTGCACTCTATTCTTGTGACAATGGAAGTTCCTAGGAAGTTGCATTAAAATATATCATTGATCTCAAAGAACTATTATGAATGAATCAATTGCATGAAACTACAAAGTGATAGCCTCATTTCCATAGAAATGGTCTCATTATGACTAAATACTGAAAATGTATGAGGACAGTATTGTTTAAAGTAAGTCTTGCAGCACTTTCCTTCCCACTAACTCATATAAATATCTCCTCTCATGTTTAAAATTAAATGATTTGAATTCATCATGCACACTAGGAGACATTCTTAGATTTTCACTCTGAACCATTAGTTCTATTATTTGTGTACGGTTATTTAGACCTATAATGACAATGAACTGAGTTGAATAAAATACTTTTTGCATATTTTTAAATAAAATATGCCTCTTTCAAAGTTGTAAGCAATGTTTATATTTTCTTCCTTCTTTTGATTTAACAAGTCAATGTGCAAGATAATGATGTGTATCCAAGTAGATTGTTCTGAGAATAAAAACCTACGTCTTTCCTGTTATTTGGCCATATCCTCAAGACTAATAACTTCAGTTAACTCAGACACTCAACAGTTACAGGAACACATACAGGTACTGTGTCAGGTCATCTGCAGGCATACACTTATTTATGTAGTAATCACTAATAACATCTCTTGCTGTCCCCTCTTCATTGTTTTGGAAAGAAACAAAGCCTTTGCAACTTTGTCTGATGGTATATGAGAATCACCAATTTGTGGGGCCTACTTTTAAACTAACAGGAGAGGCGAGTTGAGTCCTTGGGTCGGAAAGATCGGCTGGAAGAAGAAATGGCAACTTACTCTAGTATTCTTTCCTGGGAAATCCCATGGACAGGGGAGCCTGGTGGGCTACAATCCAGGGCGTCACAAAGAGTCAGATGGGACTGAGCGATTGAGCATGCATGCACAGTTGAACTAAAGAAAACCTGTAATTTGTTTTTTCAAAATTTGCTTATCACTAATGTCCTCAATGAAAAATTATAAATATTTTCAAAGTCCTCATAATAAATAAAGGAAATACAGAATATCTGCACAAAAAAAAGTCTTGTAATTTTGTGAGTAAAAATCTAAAAAGATATATCCATCCCTCTGATGGCATCACTGATGCAATGGATATGAACTTGGGCAAACTCTGGGAGATGGTGAAAGACAGGGAAGCCTGGCATTCTGCAGTTCATGGGGTGGCAAAGAGTCGGACACCAATGAGTGACTGAAAGATAACAACAGAAATATTTGGAAAAATAATTGCTTATACTTACAACAACTTCCATTCTCTCAAGACCTACTGTTTTTCATGTATTGTGCTAAGTACTTTATATGTAGTATATCAGATCTCACAACACCATTTGAAGAGATTAGTATATAATTTGCTCAAAGTCTCAGACCAAGCAAATGGTAGATCTAGGATTTGAAACAATGACCTTGACCTTGGCTTCAGAGTCTAGCTTCTTAACTGGATGGTGGTTTATGGCAATGTCATATACTTCTAATACAAGTGACAAATTGAAGCTAAAGCTAAGCTTTTCCCAAGGTAGAAAACTGTTGACAATATCTGACTTGATGCAAGTTGTTTGGTTGTTTTACAATGCCAAATAAAAGGTTTTAAAAGGCAGTGTAATTAGGCACTGCTATTTGCTATAATATGATTTATTATTATGGATTAAACCTTTTGTCTTACTGAGGATCGCTTCATTCATTTATGTTGAATTACTGCACCTGCAAGGAATTGAGTTTCTCCAGATAAGAAAATTAACTAGGCAAAGTTCTGTCTGATAGTGATCACAAAAAATAATCATGAAAAATTTTCTCAGATTCAAGTTTATATCCATCTTACTCTTATTTTACACACAATCCTAACCAATATGTTTATTACATTTCCTAACATATCAATTTAGGAATAATAAGAGGGAGAGGATGTAAGTGACATCTATACTCAAAATAATCACAATTGTACCTAGCAGCGTATGTGCATGTTATATATATATATAGTATGCATGTATGTATTTTCATTAGCTTAAAAAAAAAATCAGGTGGGTTGCTATCCAAAAAGAGATGACAGTGATTGAAGTACAAATTATGATAGAGAAAAATTTAACTTTCTTTGAAGTAAAAATCAGTTTTTATTTTCAAGCAGCAGTTATGCAGCGTAAGAGTAATATCCACCTTTAACTCCAGAAATAAAAGGATTTATCTATTTCTCTGCAAAAAAAAAAAAAAAAATTCTAACTTTTGAACTGTTCTTATTCTCACTGGCATAAATTTTCTCTTGTTGAAATTTTTGTGTGGAAACATTGGGCTATAGCAATGTCCAGAGTAAAAACGAGCAAAGAAAATGTCTACTTTCCATCAAATCAATCAGCCATTTGAAATCTCTACAAGATCTATATTATATTAAAACTGAATAAATGTGCCCATGTTAATATCATTATTATTTTGTCATAATTGTTAATGTTACTAATAATCATAGGCAATGGAGAAACTCCAAAAAAGAGACGGGTAAATCATCTTGTGGACTTATATAGAATGCTTCCTTTCAAATAATAAATTTGATTTATTAAATAATTTGTTGATAAATTGAATATTTAAGCTAAGCATCCTTGTTAGAAACTTCAGGCAAGTCATCTATAGACCTAATCTTTAAATTTATAACTTCAGAAATAATTAGCTTTGCCACTGGCATGTATTGAAAAGAGAAGAACATAAACATACTATGTAAACATACCATGTAAAACGGCAAAAAAAAAATGCATGTATCAAGATAAATCACAATAAACTTCCCAGGGACTGAATCAAAATACTCTGAAAAATGTATTTTTTTCTTATGAGACAAGCAACTTGACAAAAGTCTCTCTGCTATTCCTGTAAATGAGATTAGTGATCATCTCTTTTTTCTTCCAAAGTGTCTTTCCCTGGTAAAAGGAGAGATGAGGGGACTAAGGCCCTAGTTACCTACAGTCCTGGGTTCCTCAGGCCAGAGAGCCATCCAGCTGCATGGTTTTACTGTTGGCTCACATCACTCATACATCTAAAACTTCCTGGGATCTTGCAGCTGTGTCGATGATGTGTTATCTCGTAGAATACAACAAAATGCTACTGTGTAAGTAAAATAGCAATATTAAGATAAAGTTTGTGATTAGTTCAACACCTATACAAGGGACCAACTCACAAACTACTTTTAAGCCTTAGGCACCCAACTCCAGTACTCTTGCCTGGAGAATCCCATGGACAGAGGAGCCTGGTGGGCTGCAGTCCATGGGGTCGCTAAGGGTCTGACACGACTGAGCGACTTCACTTTCACTTTTCACTTTCATGCATTGGAGAAGGCAATGGCAACCCACTCCAGTGTTCTTGCATGGAGAATCCCAGGGACGGGGGAGCCTGGTGGGCTGCCATCTATGGGGTTGCACAGAGTGGGACATGACTTGACTTAGCAATATATGCAGTATACTTTAGTGGTATTTGACTTAGTGGTGAAGAATCCACCTGGCAATGCAGGAGTCTCAGGTTCGATCCCTGAGTAACAAAGATGCCCTGGAGAAGGAAATGGGAACTCATTCCAGTATTCTTGCCTGGGAAATCCCATGGACAGTGGAGCTTGGCAGATTACAGTCCATAGGGTCACGAAAGAGTCAGACATGACTTAGCGACTAAACAACGACAAGTCTTTGAAGCTAATCTGGTCTCTAAGTGATTCAGGTCTCCTACTTCAAATGTTCTATGAACAATTATTAACCTTGGAAGTTGGAATGAGAAAAGAAAAATGTTAGTTTCCTGAACGTACAAGAAGGCTGTGAAAAGTATAGATTCTGGAGCAGACATCCTTTCTCCAAAATCTAAGATTTTCCACTCACTAGATATCACTTAACTTCTCTGGGTTTCCCTGGTGGCTCAGATGGTAAAGAGTCTGCCTGCAGTGTGGGAGACTGGGGTACAATCTCTGGGTTTGGGAGATCCCCTGGAGAAGGAAATGACAACCCACTCCGTATTCTTGCCTGGAAAATCTCACAGATGGAGGAGCCTGGCAGGCTGCAGTCCATGGGGTCGCAAAGAGTCAGACGTGATTGAGCGACTTCACTTTCTTTTCTTTCACCTTCACAGGGGCCATTGTCATATCTGTATACTGTGTATGGCATAGATGCTATATCAGAGGATTGCTATAAAGATTAAATAGCTAAGTCCAGTAGAACACTTAGAACAGTATCTGGCACTTGGTAAGCTTTGAAGTGTGTAGCTATTCATATATTTCTCATCTTCTAAAAATAGTAACAAAGGTTGTAATGAGACATACAGTTATTTAATGAGTATAACTTGGCTCTCTCTCGCTCTCTCTCTCTCTCTATATATATATATATGTATGAATAGTTAGTGGCAAATAAACAGGAAAAATAATTGAGCATTTAATAATCAGATCTTAACTTTTTAAGTTCTCATAGGTAGAGAGTTGGGCTTCCTGGGTAGCTCAGCTGGTAAAGAATCTGCCTACAATGCAGGAGACCCCTGTTTCATTCCTAGGCAGGGAAGATCCCCTGGAGAAGGGATAGGGTACCCACTCCAGTCTTCATAGGCTTTCCTGGTGGCTCATACAGTAAATAATCTGCCTGCAATGTGGGAGACCTAAGTTCGATCCCTGGATCAGGAAGATCCCCTGGAGAAGGATATGGCAATCCATTCCAGTATTCTTGTCTGGAGAATCCCATGGTCATTGGAGCCAGACAGGCTACAGTCCATGGGATCACACAGAGTCTAACATGACTGAACAACTAAGCATAGCACAGGTAGAGAGTTAGCTGTACGTCAAACACTTTTCTTGCTCTTCTTGGCACATTTTCCTAGTCATCAGGAGCCATGTGACTGCTTTCTAGCTAATAAAATGTGAATAGAAATAAAATACACTATATCTGGTTGTGGTCTTGTAAAGCAAAATCTCCCACTTATAGCCTTCCACATTTTTTCCTCTCCCATTGGCTGACTCCTGACAAGCTGAGATTTTGTAATTTATATGCCAACAATCAAGTGGCCTTGATCCCAGACTTACCAGTTGTAAGAGTATAAGAGAGTCACCTGCCAATATAGAATACTGAATGCACATTTTACTTAAGTGAGAAACATTTATCTTTTGTCACTATTTTTGTTGCTTTTGTTAGACTCTAGGGAGTTATTTCAATTAATATATATCTGACCTGGCTGATGTAGGTGAGAGGAGCCAGTGAAAAATATTTTTCTCTGAATGACAGTGTCTTTGATTTATTAAGTTTCAGAATTTTTAAACCGATTTTCAATCACACACAACCACTGCCAATGACAACTCAAGACTGTCACATCTTAATTGATGAAGCCCTAGTACCCAATCCTTGTCTTCTATTAATAAAAACAGCATGTAAGTCATCTAGCATAATAGAAGTTATTAAGATTTGACTTTTTTTTCCTAAAATGTCTTACCTTGCTCACTCTTTTATGAGTCTCTTGGAAGGAAACAACACACAGCTCCAGTCCTTAGGCTGAATTTGTTTGGTTTTTGTAGTTTAAAGATTCTTGCTCATTCACATTTAAATAAAACTTCATTTTGCAATAATGAGTCAGTGAGTAGCTTACTTTAATTAACTACTTGAGGGAAGTAATAACGTGTAATTTAGTCTACTCATTTTCACAGGATAAATTGGAATCACTGAATGATTTTCTCTCTTACTCAAAAAAAAAAAAAGAAAAAAGAAACAACCCACATAAATTATAAGGAAGTGGTTGTTTATTTCATTAAAAAAAAAAAAAACATTGTTCATAGGATTAACTTTTTTAGAAGGTTCTATATATGTGTACTTATATAACTAAATATTTTTGAATAAACTGCAGATATTGCCTTGCAAATCATTAGGGATAATATTATTCAACACAAACTGGAGGTGGTGAAACTGTGGCAGCGAGATAAAAACTTTCACTTTAGGAAAGCAAAATAAACATGTGACTGGGCCATTTTATCATGGCCATAATAAAAGTACTTCCCTTGAATACATACTTAAAATATGCTTGGTTTTTCTGAATTCTAGTTATCTGCTGTAGCAGAAAAGAGAATGGAAAAATAAGAATACACTGAGTGTTTTTTCCTGTGTTCCGTGTTGCTTTATTTGATAAAACAATAGTGATTAAAATAGAAATAAAAATTGGTAAAAAAGAGGGTCATATTACATAATCATCCATGCTATCTTAAAATGTTTTAACTTATACTAAGTATATCACACCAACATACATTTTGTACAAATGAATATTCTTAATTTCAAAGAGGTTTATATGACAGCTATCTATTTATTTCCTATCAGCTTCAAATTCAGTTTAGATTAGTCTGTGAAAGTTAACATAATTTTATTCTTTTACACTTAAATTCAAATATATAAGAATAAAATGTATAAATGTGATTGGACATTATCTTTGGAAATACAATATAATGACAATGAAATGATATCAAAGATAAAAGTAAAGATAGCATATTTTTCATAAACAATTTTGGAAATTAAAGTTCTTTATATATATTTATCTATATCTATATAATCTTCTATCTCTTTATATATTATGTTAGTGATAACAACAAAGTGTGACTTAACTTTAAAGTAACTTGAAGTTCTCATCTTTTCCTTTTTAATAATAGTGATGTTAATATTAGATTATGTGATGGTTTGTATTTCCTTCAAAGTATACTAAATTGCTGTTTATCTTCACAAACTAATATCTTTATCTAATAGTAAATCTATCTGTAAGCAAGCAGATCAGAAAGGATACAATTAAAACAGAAGTTTAGTGCTACCACATATTAAAAAATAGAATAATATTTTTACAGTGTGTGATAAACAGAACTTTCTGCCACATGCCATGGCAATTCAGATTAGTGTTTTAGTATTTAAAAATATTATAAAATAGACTCTATGCATAAATAAATAAATAAAATATCAAGTAGCAATATTTTATATAAAACTTTAATAAAGCAAAAATTATCCTTGCCACTGGGGAGTTAATTTTTCAGTCTGTTAGTACCTCAGAGAGGTTGCCTGTAATCTCAGTTTTATTGGTTATTTAATCAAAGATGTCTTGGGACACACAATTTACTCTCCTTTAATAAGGATAGTATCAATGGAGTTATCTGTGGGAAAAAAAATTCAAAGAAGTTCTGACAATTTTCCTTGGCTTCTACATTTGGTTAAAAGTATGAATAGCTCTTATGTTAATTTTAAAACCATCCAGTCCATCTTTTCTCATTTCTATTAAGACTTTATTTTTCCTTCTATCATCCTATTACTGAAAAAAATTATAATTTTTTTATGCCAATTTAGGACCTTGATAGAGAATACAGGATTTCTAAAGAAACATTCCTCTATCCAAATGCATCACTCAGTTGATGACTTCCATGCTTCACAATGTTTGAATGTATAGTCTCACAAGGGCCACAAAACCAGTTTGTGACTCATTCCCCTTTTGAGAGGAATATTCATGATTAAGGGTAGCAATTACAAACTGCAGGGAAGTGTTTTCATTGAAGGTTTGCCTGCACAGGTAGGTCCACAAAATGGTTGCACATCGGTATGTTGTACTGATTTGCACTGAAATATTTTATAAAAGTTTGCAGTTACTATTTGAAAAAAATCCATTCTATAAGTTATATAATTTCTATACTTTTGGCTACTCAAACAGCATTTTGGTGGCTTGGATGGTAAAGAATCTGCCTGCAATGCAGGAGACCTAGGTTCTACCCCCTGAGTCTGGAAGATCCCCTGGAAAAAGGCATGGTAACTCACTCCAGTATTCCTTGCTTGGGAAATCCCATGGACATAGGAGCTTGACAGGGTACAGTCCATGGGGGTCACAAAGAGTCAGACACGGACATGACTGAGCAAATAAAACACACACACACACATACCCGTACTTTTGGCTACTCAAATTGGATTTACTAATACATGTCATAGTATAGAATTTAGTTCCATTAACCATCTTTTTTTTTGTATATGTAAAATATTAGTTGGTATTCCCTGATGGTTCAGTTGGTAAAGAATCTGCCTGCAATGCAGGAGACCTGAGTTAGATCCCTTGGTTGGGAATCTCCTGGAGAAGGGAAAGGCTACCAATCCAGTATTCTAGCCTGGAGAATTCCATGGACTGTATGGTCCGTGGGTTCACGAAGAGTCAGACACGACTGAGCCACTTTCACAAAATATTAGTTATTGCTCTTCTTACAGAATATCAACTGTGACTACAAATAATACTAGACTAACAGGTATATTTATCTCACACACTTTTACCAAATACCCACTGCTTTGGGAGTAACAGTTAGGTATTAAGTAGATATTCCGGGAAGAGTAAGATTTGACTCTGCCCCTCAAGAAGTACATTAATTCAGAAACTGATAAAACAATGCATATTATACTGGGTCAAATCTTTTTATGAAACAGTCTTTAAAGAATACAGGTATTCATGGCCAACTGAAAGTAAAAGGCAGGAATATTCAGCGATGTTAAAAACTGACTTTTCCTTTTATCCTTTTTCTTGGATAGTAATGTGCTTTCCTGATGTTAAATTTGGCCCAAGAACAAGAATGTTACAGATGAGATTCAGCCGGAAAAGGGTCTGCCTGTAATGTGGATAACCCCATTTCGATCTCTGGTGGGGAAGATAGCCTGTAGAAGGAAATGGCAACCCAATCCAGTACTCTTGCCTGGAAAATACCATACATAGTGGAGCCTGGCAGGCTACAGTCAATGGGATTGCAAAGAGTCAGACATGACTGAGGAACTTCACTTTCACTTTCAAGAATAAGAAAGGCCTAATATCAAACAAATCCTATACCCGTGCTTGTTTGTTAGTGTCTCTTTCTTGATTGAAAATGTAAACTTGAGAACTAAAAGCAATAGCAAGAAAGAAAATTTATCAGCTTCCTAACACCGGAGATGTCAATAGAGTATCTTTAGCAGTATCACATTTCATGGGAAATTCAGAGGTACGGTAAAATGCCACATAAATGTATATTGTATCTGGATCTGCTATGTGAGGCCTCCTTTCAGGATTGATTTCCAAATCTTTATTTAAAACATGGGTGACTTAGACATGTCCATGTTTTCTCCTTTTCCAAAACCATATACCAAAGAATCTGGGATAAAAACATTGATCATATACAAACATGAAAATAAGTAGACCATACAGAATATATTGTTTATCATATGCACAGGGAAATTGTTCTAAGGCTTAAATAAAATGAAACATGTCCATATGCAATTTTATTAGCCAGCTTTTATATGGGATCCAAAACTCTCAAATTTCAGTGGCTTACAATAATATACATTTGTTTCTTGATACATTGTATGTGAATGATTGTGGATCAGCTAATATAGATTTGCTCCATGAGTATTCTCATTCCAAAACCCAGGATAAGAAACATCCCCTATTTAAGACTTGATTTTCACTAAGCAAATGGTAGAGAGCAAAAGCTAACCATATAGTGGTTCCAAGTGTTTGCTGAAACACGGCTTACCTCAGGTCTGCCTGCATGCGTGCATGCTCAGTCTTGTCCCTCTCTTTGAGACCCCCCATGGACTATGACCACCAGGCTCCTCCATCCATGGAATTTTCCAGGCAGGAATATTTGAATGGATTGTCGTTTCCTTCTCCGGAGGATCTTGCCAAAGCAGGGATTGAACCCACACTTCTTGTGTCTCCTGCATTAGCAGGTGACTTCTTTACCACTGACCCCTGGGAAGCCCTACCCCAAGTCTGCTCATATCCTATTGGCCAAAGCAAATAGGTAAGCCCAGGAGGATTAAGGCATGGAAGCACATACCACATGAGCATCACTACAATCACAGGGTCCCAGGCCAGAATGTTTAATGCTCTTCAAAGGAGTGAGAGAGCAAGGTGAGGGCAATACACAGGAATAATCTAACACACCTGTAGAAGGAAATGGCTACCCACTCCAGTATTCATGCCTGGGAAATTCTATGGACAGTGGAGCCTGGCAGGCTACACAGTTCATAGGGTTGCAAGAGTTAGACACAATTTAGCAACTAATCCATCACCAATCTAACACAAGTGGGGTTAAGAAAGTTTGAGTACCGAGAATCATCTTTCAGCTCAATTTTGCTTTGACCTTGGAAGCTGGGTGGTATTGTAGGGGAGGAATAGAATGTCAGATATTTTTTTCTGGCCGAAGGAAATCAAGAAGTAACAGTTTGAAGTAGAAAAATGGAGATTTTATCATAAAAAAAGCAGGCAAGACTAATATTACTGAACCTGTTCAAGTCTGCATTATAATTATGATTAGTCTATTGGAGATTCAATAAAGCATTTCAGTGTTCAATTTATTATGAAGTCTCAGCTAATCTAAAATCATTATTTGGTTAGAACTCTCATTCCTCTACCAACTTCCAATACACTTTTTAAAAACCATTTTTTAATATATGTTATATTAGTTTTAGGTGTACAGTAAAGTGATTCATGTCCAGTTCTTTGTGACCCCTTGGATTATAGCCTGCAATGTTCCTCTGCCCATGGGATTCTCCAGGCAAGAATACTGGAGTGGGTTGCCATCCCTTCCTCCAGGAGATCTTCCCAACCCAAGGATTGAACTCAGTTCTCTTGCACTGCAGGCAGATTCTTTCCTGTCCACTAATTTTCATTATAGATTTTATGAAATATTTGCTATAGCTCCCTGAGCTATATAGTACATTCTTGTTGTTTACTACTTTATATATAGTAGTGTGTATATGCTAATCCCAGACTCCTAATTTATATCTCCCTCAATATACTTTTAATTTACTAAAATTTTGATAGTCTTTAATAAAATGTGAAATATACAGTTTTGCCAAAACCAGACCTAAGGATGACAAGAGGCAGAGTATCACCTATGCGATCTCAATTTTCCATACGGGGACACTGAGTTAGAAGTAAGTTCCTTATTTTTCTTCTCATCTCTGCACTGGATGAAGGCTAGCAAAGTTGATTGGCTGTTTTCATGGAAATGATCAGGAAAGGCTGAGATCTTCTGGTCTTTGTTTAATTTTTAAGTTCATCCTATAGATAAAGAGGGCTCATTCTAGAATTATCTCTGTTATGAAATTAAAACCTTAGGGGAATTTTGTGTTTGTCCTGTTGCTCCTGAAACTTAGTGAATGAATCTTCCTAAATCAGGAAACTTTAGCAAACCCTTTGCTTGCATATCTTCCAATCAGTTAATCATGACTATTGCTGATATTTTTATCTCCAGCTGACAATTTCTTCTTGTATTGATAACCTTATGACTAACAAAACTGCACCATTCAGGGAAAGCAGATTTTCTGAGGCTCAGAGAGGTGCATTTTATTATTGTTTTAGCAAGTAACATGTTCTAATATGTTGTAGTTTGTCCCAGAAATTCAAGATGCAGAAATTTTAAAAAAAAAGGAAAAACTACTGATTTTATGGAATTCTTTGTTGTAATAACACTAATAAGATATAAACAGGGGGTTTAAATTAATGAAAATGTTTAATTTAAAAAATCCCTAAATGTGAAAAAACAGAGAGGGAGACTTCACAGTCCCTCTTTAGATGGAAAATTCAGGAAATGTGTCCTTGTGTATTTTAATTTGGATTGGGAACCAAGTGGATGGACTCAGGTAAAAGACTGGGGGAAAAATTTTCGGTCACCCATTGGAAATTTCCTGAAATCTGAGTAAATTGCATGGCATGTTCACTAAGAGGTACCTACAGGCCATCAGTAATATTTTCCATTAAGGAAATTGTGATGTGAGCACTCGGTTTCATTAATTTCTGATTTTGTCCACTAGGTCTAATGTACTAGCCAGCTTTAGGCTGCCTGAAGACTATATGCCAAATCAGGACCAAAATTTGATTTTAAGTGTTATAGAATTATAAATGGTATTGAAAGTATAATACAAACTTGGAAGTTCTTCTGTGCTAAACTAAGGCCTTAGGAAAAGAAGTAAGTCCCAGAGAAATAAGAAAAGGACATTTCTGGGGATATACCTGATAAACTTGAAACCCTAGGTTATTCTTCCCTCCAGACCAGTAAATTCCATTTCATAAGATTTTAGCAGCTTCCCAATAGATAAAAGCCTCACAAGAAGTTGTTGTTTCTCTCAAGTTCCACTCATGCTTACATTCATTTGCTCTCATAACTGTAGTTAAGTCACAATATAGTGTGAGTAGAAAAATCTTGTCCCTCTATGAAAATAATTTATTCAACAAAAGAGCTATGGTACTTGGCTAATATGTACAATGAGAACAAGGGAAACGATAAGAAGGTTGATTCTGACGGTGATAGACTGGGGAGAAGCAAAATATAAGCTAGATACAATTGCTATGGCAAGGGGGCTCTCTCCCATGATTCAGGGAGGTTGGTACCTTGAAGCCTGGGCAAAATAGTGGCTTAGAGGAATTAAGGAAGGCTTCTTAGAACCACTTTGAAAAAATTTTGAAAAAGAAGACTGATGCCTGTGAGAGGTGGATGTGACTGATTAGAATAGATTGCTTTTTGATTTGCCTATCTCCTAGAAATGGCCCAAGGAAACTTCTTTAAGTAATGTTTTAAGGTATGTGCTATTGAGGAATTAAAGGCATCACGGAGACTCTTGATGATAAGTATCTTTTCTGTCAGAGTTAAGATTAGGTCTTTTTGCCATCAAAAGGGTTCTTTAAATTTAATAATGGTGGTAGGAATCTGGAAGTGCAAAAGTCAGTAAGCATGATTTAAAGTTGAGGGAGAAAGTGACATATTTACCATAATAGTCAATAAGGCTAGAATGGCAACCAGAGAACATTGACCTGAAGTAATCTGTAGCAATGGCTAATAGACCATGATGTTCAAAAGGCAGGATATGTTGCCAGCAAAGGTTATTCTTTGATTTATATGACTAAAATCTATCAAAATCTGGTGAACAGAAGGCTGGGATCAGCCATGAAAATGGAAAAACTTCTCACCTAATTTTCTAGATCTGAGCCATTTCTCAGACCTAGAGACCATCAAATGAAGAGAAATTGCTTTACCCTTGAATAAGGGCTCTGAAATGTTGCTGCAATTCTAACTCATTTCTCAAATAGACCCATCACAATAGACTAGAGTAATAATGTACAGGGGGAAAAAGATACTCAGATCCTTTCAGATTTATTGGATATGGAGTTTGAGATAATAAGATACTAAACTGATTTCTGGTTTTCAAAAAATTACTACCCATCTAGTAGATCTAAGGACCAATCAATGGTTATTTTCCTGGTCTTGAGAGCCTAATCAAAATGGATATGTGGAAGATTCATGTTAGTTTTCTGGTCTATAGTGTAAAAGCCATCCTGGTAGAAAGGTCAATACAAGCTCTAGAAAATATTTACAACCCTCCTCTCCCATCCACCATTAGCCAATGTTAAGTCAAAAGTACCAAGGCATTCAGGTTGGGATTGCAGAAACAATTAACACTAGTCAAGACCTGTTTGGGATAGCAGAAACAATCAACACCAAGTGCTGTGGTCCTTATCAGAATCTGTTTAGTTCACTAAGATGACAACTGGAAAACCTAGATGGTTAATAGAGAATGACAACTGACTCCTAAATATGTAATCAAGCAGTAGCTCTAATCTTAGATGCTGTGCTGATATAATTTTTGCACTGGAACAAACTGTCACAGCCTTTGGAACTTGGTATGTGACTGCTGAACTGGGGAACACATTTTGTCAATTTACATCAGAAAAGATCAAAATAGTTTGCATTCACAAAGGAAAGAGAACAGTTCATATTCTCCAGGTTATCCCAGAGCTATGTTAATTCTGCTCTCTTTTACAATATAGTCTATAGGGACCTTGATTGACTTGACATTCTGCAAACATCACTCTCCTGATGACATTGTGCTTGTTGGACCTGATGTACAGAAAAGGGCGGGTACTTTGGATGTCCTTGTAAGACAAATGAATCAAAAAATCTTTGCTGTAAACCTGAGAAAGATTCAGGGATACAAAGTGATGCATTTTAAAAAAGTTCAGTCATCTTTGTTATGTAAGAATGTCCCCTCGAAGGTAAAGACAAACACTGTGATGAACCTTTTTAGATTTTGGAGATATCGTTTTCCACATTTTATTTTATTTTATTTTTTTTTAAATTGTATTTTTACTTTATTTTGCTTTACAATACTGTATTGGTTTTGCCATACATTGACATGAATCTGCCACGGGTGTACATGAGTTCCTAATCCTGAACCCCCCTCCCACCTCCCAGCCCATATCATCTCTCTGGATCTTCCCTGTGCACCAGCCCCAAGCATCCTGTATACTGTATCGAACATAGACTGGCGATTCGTTTCTTACATGATAGTATATATGTTTCAATGCCATTCTCCCAAATCATCCCACCCTCTCTCTTTCCCACAGAGTCCAAAAGTCTGTTTTATACATCTGAGTCTCTTGCTGTCTCGCATACAGGATTATCATTACCATCTTTCTAAATTCCATATATATTTGTTAGTATACTGTATTGGTGTTTTTCTTTCTGGCTTACTTCACTCTGTATAATAGGCTCCAGTTTCATCCACCTCATTAGAACCGATTCAAATGTATTCTTTTTAATACACCATTTTCCACACTTAAAATACAACATGTATCACACTATTAGAAATATAATTTTTAAGCATGTATTTTATGGCCTAAAAGGTTTGCAGTTTTGAGTGGTGCCCTTAGAAAAGAGGGCTCTATAACAGGTTGGGATTCTCCAACAAACTGATTTGCACTCAGGCCATGTTGATCTCAGGATTCTAGAAATCTTTTATGAAGTTCATGAAAAATTCGTTGAGCAGCAGTAAACTACATAGAACTGGAAGAGTATCTCCTGGGATTCTAGGCCTAAACAGAGAGAGAATCTAATCATGAAACATCAAATTATCACCTACAGGAACTATCTATCATGAAATAGATTTTTTAACCCAGTCAAATCAAAAGTTCATAATATGAGGACTTGGCTAGTGGTTCAGTGGTTAAGATTCTGGGCTTCTATTGCAGGGAGTTCAGGTTCAATCCCTGGTTGGGGTTCTGAGATCTTACATGCCATGCAGCATGGACAAAAAATAAATATTTTTATTTAAATAGAAAGCAAAAAAAAAAAAAGAGAGTTCATAATATGATGGTGAAGGCTTATTCAGAATTTGCCTAAGCATTTCCAAGAGATTTAATTAAGTTATATGGACAGGTGGTTCTAAATCCATGCTATTTACTTCTATTGCACTAACATTTGTATTCAGCTCAAACCTACACCTGCATGGAGAATTTTTTTATGGCATGTTGGTAGAAGAAGAAAAAACATCAAACCCAGTTCATAGATTTGCCTTGTTATGATGCTGAGTTGAAGATTGACTGTTGCCTCACTACAGTCCAACTAAAGGTTGGACAAAAATGGCAGTGGAGTAATACATGTGGTTATCTCCTTGGTATGGAGGGAATTGTGATCTTTTGGGAATTGGCTAACGACTTAGGTTTATGTCAAAACTCTAGAGGAAATATGATTAAATTATTGTAAGAAAAAAAGGGAGAGCTGAAAGAAAGTCATGCTGTTTTAGTTTTTTTGTGGTTGCTCTATCAATGTACGCAAACTGTGACTTAAAACAACACAAAAGTATCACTTACTTTTTTGGAAGTCAGATGAGATGGATATGACTGGTTTGAAGTGAAAACATTAACAGGGCTACCTTCCATTCTAGAAGCTTAGGGGAGAACTCCTTTGCTTGCCTCTTCTATGTATAGTGACTGCCTGCCTACCTTGGCTTGTTTCTCCCTTCCAACTAGCAACAGTCTTTCTAGTCTTTCCCACATTGCTTCACTATGATGCTCTCTCTTCTGTCTTCTTCTGCAACTTATATATGGACCCTGTGATTTTATTGGGCCAACCCAGATAATCCAGGATAATCTCCTCATCTCAAAGTCATCTGAAGAACAACTTTAATTCTCATTTGATGTATCAACATAACCTAATGTATTCACAGAATCTAGGAATTAGAATTTGGACCTCTCTGGGGAAGCCATTATTCTACTTTCCATCTCTATGACTATTCCTATGTTACTGGGCACAAAGTATTTAGACAATTGGAAGCTCACATTAGTGTTCATCAGAAAACCTCCACTACAGAAGGTGTAGCTATATACAGAATGCTTTGTTCCTTGCATACCTCCCAACTTATATCCTAAGCCACCTAATGCTTAATAATAGGTTTAAGACCATATGCCTAGAGGGAAATTCAATTGACTTTTTATACTACTCATTCTATTTTATCACTTCTTTATAATAATTTGAAAAGGAGGACATCATTTATCATTCCATTATTTTTCTAAAATATAGTAATCAACATATTAGTTTTAAGAGTCAAAGAGAAATTGGCCTGAATCTTGACTACTATACTAAATTATTCTATGCCTTATGATAATTTCCTTAATTTTTTAATCACTAGCTTAT
Organism: Oryx dammah; assembly: GCF_014754425.2. Taxonomy (NCBI): domain Eukaryota; kingdom Metazoa; phylum Chordata; class Mammalia; order Artiodactyla; family Bovidae; genus Oryx; species Oryx dammah. The sequence goes on from NW_024070211.1 coordinate 53,107,161, forward strand.
CTGTAAAATAAAATAAACAATACTGAACTAGAGTTTTGCTATGACCAGAATGTTCTCTTGACAAAATTCTGTTAGCTTTTGCCCTGCTTCATTTTGTACTCCAAGGCCAAACTATCTGTAATTCTGTGTTTCTCTTGACTTCCTACTTTTGCATTCCAGTCCCCTATGATAGAAAGGGCATCTTTTGTTTGGTGTTAGTTCTAGAAGGTATTGTAGGTCTTCATAGAACTGGTCAACTTCAGCTTCTTCTACATCGGTGGTTGGGGCAGGGACTTGGATTGCTGTGATGTGGAATGATTTGAATGATTTGCCTTGGAAACAAACTGAGATCATTCTGTCATTTTTTGAGATTGCACCCAAGTGCTGCATTTCTAACTCTTCTGTTGATTATGATGGCTACTGCATTCCTTCTAAGGAATTCTTGCCCAAAGTAGTAGATATAATGGTCATCTGAATTAAATTCTCCCATTCTTGTCCATTTTAATTCACTGATTCCTAAGATGTTGATGTTCAATCTTGCCATCTTCTGCCTGACTATATTATATTTACCTTGATTCATGGACCTAACATTCCAGGTTTCTATGCAATATTGTTCTTTACAGCATCCAATATTATTTTCATCACCAGAAACATCCACAGCTAAGCATCATTTCCCCTTGGGCCCAGCTGCTTCATTCTTTCTGGAGCTACTAGTAATAGCCCTTTACTTTTCCCCAGCAGAATATTGGACAGCTTCCAAGCTGGGGGCTCATCTTCCAAGGACATATATTTTTGCCTTTTCATATTGTCAATGAGATTCTCCAGGCAAGTATACTGGAGTGGGTTGACATTTCCTTCTCCAGTGGATCATGCTTTTGCAGAACTCTTCACTAAGACCAGTTGACTGTGGGTGGCCCTACAAGGCATGATTGAATTATGCAAGTCCCTTCACCATGAACATGCTTTGATCCATGAAGGAGTCATAGCAAAAACCCTTTCCTACACCCCAACAGATGACTCAAAATCAACATCACCAGATGTTCACTACAGAAATCAGGTTGATTATGTTCTTTGCAGGAAAGATGGAGAAACTCTATGTGGCCAATAAAAACATGAGCTGGAGCTGACTGTGGCTCAGATCATGAGCTCCTTATTGCAAAATTCAGACTTAAATTAAAGGAAGTAGGGAAAACCATTAGACTATTCAGGTATGACCTAAATCAAATCACTTATGATTATATAGTGAAGGTAAAATTAGATGCAAAGGATTTGATCAGGTAGACAGTGTGCCTGAAGAACTATGGATGGAGGTTCATTACATTGTACAGGAGGCAGTGACTAAAACCATATCAAGGAAAAGAAATGTAAGAAGGAAAAGTGGTTGTCTGAAGAGGCTTTACAAATAGCTGAGTCAATGAGAGAAGTAAAACGTGAGATGAGATGGATAGGGAAAGGGAAAGATATACCCAACTGAATGTAGAGTTCCAGACAATATCAAGGAGAGATAAGAAGGCCTTCTTAAATGAAACGTGCAAAGAAATAAAGTGGGAAAGACTAGAGATTTCTACAATAAACTTGGAGATATCACAGAAACATTTAATGCAAATATGGGCATCATAAAGGACAGAGACGGTAAGGACCTAACAGAAGCCAAAGAGATTAAGGACAGGTAACAAGAATACACAGAAGAACTATACAAAAATGTTCAATGACCTGGATAATCACAATGGTGTGGTCACTCATCTAAAGCCAGACATCCTGGAATGTGAAGTCAAGTGTGACTTAAGAAGCATTACTATGAACAAAGCTAGTGGAGTTGATGGAATTCCGGCTGAGCTATTTCAAATCCTAACAGATGATGCAGTTAAAGTGTTGCTCTCAGTATGTCAGCAATTTTAGAAAAATAAGAAGAGGCAATAGGATTGTAAAAGGTCAGTTTTCATTCCAATCCCAAAGAAGGGCAATGCCCAAAAATGTTCAAACTACCATATAATATAATGGCACTCATTTCACAGTCTAGCAAGTTTATCCTCAAAATCTTTCAAGGTAGTGTTCAGTAGTATATTAACCAAAAACTTCCAGATGTACAAGCTGGGTTTCAAAGAGTCAGAGGAACCAGAGATCAAATTGCAAAATTTGATGGATCATAGAGAAAACAAGAAAGTTACAGAAAAACATCTTCTGCTTCATGGATTATGCTAAAGCATTTGACTATGTAGATTACAACAAACTGGAAAATTCTTCAAGAGATGGGAATGCCAGACCACCTTACCTGTCTCCTGAGAAACCTGTATGCAGGTCAAGAGCAACAGTTAGAACCAGACATGGAACAACAGACTGGTTCCAAATTGGGAAAGAAGTATGTCAAGGCTGTATATTGTGACCCTACTTATTTAACTTCTCTGCAGAGTACATTATGCAAAATGCCAGTTGGATGAAGCACAAGCTCTAATCAAGATTTCCAAGAGAAATATCAATAACCTCAAATATGCAGATGACACCACGCTAATGGCAGAAAGTAAAGAAGAACTAAAGAGCCTACTGATGAAGGTGAAAGAAGAGAGTGAAAAAGCTGGCTTGGAACTCAACATTAAAAGAATGAAGATCATGGCATTTGGTTCTATCACTTCATGGGAAATAGAAATGGAAAAAAATGGAAGCAGTAATAGATTTTATTTTCTTGGATTCCAAAATCACTGGAGATGGTGACTGCAGCCATGAAATTAAAAGATGCCTACTCCTTGGAAGGAAAGTTATGACAAAACTAGACAGCATATTGAAAAGCAGAGACATAATTTTGCCAACAAAAGTCCATATAGTCAAAGCTATGGTTTTTCCAGTAGTCATGTAAAGATGTGAGAGTTGGGCCATAAAGAAAGCTGAGCAACAAAGAACTGATGCTTTTGAACTGTGGTGTTGGAGAAGACCCTTGAGAGTCCCTTGGACAGCAAGGGGATCAAATCAGTCAACCATAAAGGAAATCAACCCTGAATATTCATTGAAAGGACTGATATTAAAGCTGAAGCTTCAGTATTTTGGCCACCAAATGTGAGGAATCAACTCATTGGAAAAGTTTCTGATACTGGGAAAGACTGAGGGCAGAAGAAGAGGGCAGCAGAGGGTAAGATGATAAGATAGCATCACCAACTCAATAGACAAGAATTTGAGCAAACTCTAGGAGATAATAGAGGACAGAATAGCCTGATATGCTTCATTTCATGGGGTTGCAAAGAGTTGGACAGGACTTAGTGACTCAACAACAACAATAATAACTAGAAATTAGAATTTAGTTAGGAAGTTTACACAGTAAATATGTGGAAAATTGAAAAAGTGCCAGACAATCAAAATTTCTCATTAAATGATAACTATGGCTATTATTTTGAGAAAGAAATGGCAACACTTCTTGCCTGAGAACCTTGTGGACAGAGGAGCCTGGTAGGCTTCAGCCCATGGGGTCCCAGAGAGTTGAACACAACTTGGAAACTATACAACAACATGGTTATTATTGGTACTCTGCTAAGTCACTTCAGTCATGTCCGACTCTGTGTGACCCCGTAGACAGCAGCCCACCAGGCTCCCCCGTCCCTGGGATTCTCCAGGCAAGAACACTGGAGTGGGTTGCCATTTCCTTCTCCAATGCATGAAAGTGAAAAGTGAAAGTGAAGTCACTCAGTCATGTCCGACTGTTTGCGACCCCATGGACTGCAGCCTACTAGGCTCCTCCATCCATGGGATTTTCCAGGCAAGAGTACTGGAGTGGGGTGCCATTGCCTTCTCATTATTGGTACTAGTATTAGCTCATTATTGGTACTAGTATTAGCTAATTTTTATCATTTCCCTTAAAAGAAATACAAATATCTAGAAGGATCTTTACATACTTTTTATGCTTTTTAAATATCATGTTTATAACACATTTTATAATTAGAAAAAAATTACTAAAAACACTACATAATCAAAATTTTCTACCTTAATTTCTGTTTAGGGAGTTTCACTATATTCATGGTTACTGAGTTACAGGCTGCCATGGGAAAAAAATGCACTGACAGTATGTGATTGGTATATAAATAATTATAATGGCTCTGGGTCAACTCACATGGAGTACTGAGGTCAGGATTATAGATGCTATAGGCCAAGACTGAGGTTATTAGGACAATAACAAATAGATTTGGGTGAAAATAACACACAAAGAAACTGATGTAGTCTATAAAATGTGACCACAGGGAAGTGTTGAAAGGGTATAGTTTTTAACAATACAAATGGAATGTGATTGTAGAGACAATGAACTGCCCTAATCATTATATATTATGACATTTAACCCAGGCATAAGACCTTTATTGTATTTAATGATGCAGTTACTAGGTGTAATACTTAGTGATTTGAATATCAAGCAAGAAATGCTATTTAAATGACTTGAGAGACTATAATTGTGTGAATGGCTTTTATTAATAAGCTTTGCACATCAACTATGCCCTTGTAGGGAAAATCTACCAAATCTGATATGCCAAATTAAAGAATGAAGGTTTAGAGTGAAAGTCAAATTCAAGAACCATCAGAGTTAAACAAGAAAAATTAATGGAGCAGAGTTGAATACCTAAATCACTGAATTCCATCACACAACTTGTTGCTCATTTAAGACTGCTTTACACTTGCTCTCAGAAGAAAAGCTATGATCAACCTTCAGTTCAGTTCAGTCACTCAGTCATGTCTGATTCTGCAAACCCATGGACTGCCTGTCCATCACCAACTCACAGAGATTACTCAAACTCATGTCCATCGAGTCAGTAATGGCATCCTACCATTTTGTCCTCTGTCATCCCCTTTTCCTGCCTTCCATCTTTCCCAGCATCAGGGTCTTTTCCAATGAGTCAGTTCTTCATATCAGGTGGCCAAAGTATTGGTGTTTCAGCTTCAACATAAGTCCTTCCAATGAATATTCAGGACTGATTTCCTTTAGGATGGACTAATTGGATCTTCTTGCAGTCCAAGGGACTCTCAAGAGTCTTCTCCAACACCACAGTTCAAAAGCATCAATTCTTCAGCATTCAGCTTTCTTTATAGTCCAACTCTCTTGGACTATATGTTTTTCTGTAACTCTCTTGCTTTTTTGATGATTCAACAGATGTTGTCACTTTAACCTGTTTCCTCTAACTTTTCTACATCCAGCTTGAACATTTGGAACTTCACAGTTCACATACTGTTGAAGCCTGGCTTGGAGAATTTTGAGCATTACTTGGCTAGTGTGTGAGATAAGTGCAATTGTGCAGTAGTTTGAACATTTTTTGGCATTGCCTTAAAGACTGTAATGAAAACTGACATTTTTCAGTCCTGTGGCCACTGCTGAGTTTTCCAAATTTGCTGTCATATTCAGTGCAGCACTTTCAAAGCATAATCTTTTAGGATTTGAAATAACTCAACTGGAACTGGAATTCCATCACCTCCACTAGCTTTGTTCATAGTGATGATTCATAAGGCCCACTTGATTTTGCATTCAAGGATGTCTAGCTCTAAGTGAGTGATCACACCACCATGGTTATCTGGGTCATTCAGATCTTTTTTTTTTTTGCATAGTTCTTCTGTGTATTCTTTTTTTTAATATTTATTTTTACTTTATTTTACTTTACAATACTGTATTAGTTTTGCCATACATTGACATGAATCCACCACAGGTGTACCTGTGTTTCCAAACATAAACCCCCTCCCACTTCCCTCCCCATAACATCTCTCTGGGTCATCCCCTTGCACCAGCCCCAAGCATCCTGTATCCTGCATCGGACATAGACTGGTGATTCGTTTCTTACATGATAGTATACATGTTTCAATGCCATTCTCCCAAATCATCCCATCCTCTCCCTCTCCCTCAGAGTCCAAAAGTCCACTCTACACATCTGTGTCTCTTTTGCTGTCTTTTATACAGGGTCATTATTACCATCTTTCTAAATTCCATATATATGTGTTAGTATACTGTATTGGTGTTTTTCTTTCTGGCTTACTTCACTCTGTATAATCAGCTCCAGTTTCATCCATCTCATTAGAACTGATTTAAATGTATTCTTTTTAATGGCTGAGTAATACTCCATTGTGTATATATACCACAGCTTTCTTATCCATTCATCTGCTAATGGACATGTAGGTTGTTTCCATCTCCTGGCTACTATAAACAGTGTTGCAATGAACATTGGGGTACATGTGTCTCTTTCTATTCTGGTTTCCTTGGTGTGTATGCCCAGCAGTGGGATTGCTGGGTCATAAGGCATTTCTATTTGCAATTTTTTAAGGAGTCTCCACACTGTTCTCCATAGTGGCTGTACTAGTTTGCATTCCCACCAACAGTGTAGGAGGGTTCCCTTCTCTCCACACCCTCTCCAGCATTTATTGCTTGCAGACTTTTGGATCGCAGCCATTCTGACTGATGTGAAGTAGTACTTCATTGTGGTTTTGATTTGCATTTCTCTAATAATGAGTGATGTTGACCATCTTTTCATGTGTTTGTTAGCCATTCGTATGTCTTCTTTGGAGAAATGTCTATTTAGTTCTTTGGCCTATTTTTTGATTGGGTCATTTATTTTTCTGGAATTGAGCTGCATAAATTGCTTGTATATTTTTGAGATAAGTTGTTTGTCAGTTGCTTCATTTGCTATTATTTTCTCCCATTCGGAAGGCTGTCTTTTCACCTTGCTTATATTTTCCTTTGTTGTGCAGAAGCTTTTAATTTTAATTAGGTCCCATTTGTTTATTTTTGCTTTTATTTCCAGAATTTTGGGAGGTGGATCATAGAGGATCCTGCTGTGATTTATGTTGGAGAGTGTTTTGCGTATGTTCTCCTCTAGGAGTTTTATAGTTTTTGGTCTTATGTTTAGATCTTTAATCCATTTTTAGTTTATTTTTGTGTGTGGTGTTAGAAAGTGATCTAGTTTTATTCTTTGACAAGTGGTTGAACAGTTTTCCCAGCACCACTTGTTAAAGAGATTGTCTTTACTCCATTGTATATTCTTGCATTCTTTGTCAAAGATAAGGTGTCCATGTGTGTGTGGATTTATCTCAGGGCTTTCTATTTTGTTCCATTGATCTATATTTCTGTCTTTGTGCCAGTACCATACTGTCTTGATGGCTGTGGCTTTGTAGTAGAGCCTGAAGTCAGGCAAGTTGATTCCTCCAGTTCCATTCTTCTTTCTCAAGATTGCTTTGGTTATTTGAGGTGTTTTTTTTTTTTTTTGTATTTCCATACAAATCTTGAAATTATTCGTTCTAGTTCTGTGAAAAATACTGTTGGTACCTTGATAGGGATTGCATTGAATCTGTAGATTGCTTTGAGTAATATACTCATTTTCACTATATTGAATCTTCCGATCCATGAACATGGTATATTTCTCCATCTATTAGTGTCCTCTTTGATTTCTTTCATCCGTGTTTTATAGTTTTCTATATATAGGTCTTTAGTTTCTTTAGATAGATATATTCCTAAGTATTTTATTCTTTTCATTGCAATGGTGAATGGAATTGTTTCCTTAATTTCTTTTTCTACTTTCTCATTATTAGTGTATAGGAATGCAAGGGATTTCTGTGTATTCTTACCACCTCTTCTTAATATCTTCTGCTTCTGTTAGGTCCATACCACCCCTGTCCTTTTTGTGCCCATGTTTGTGTGAAATGTTCCTTTGCTATCTCTAATTTTCTTGAAGAGACCTCTATTCTTTCCCATTCTGTTATTTCCCTCTATTTCTTTGCATTAATCACTGAGGAAGGCTTTCTTGTCTCTCCTTACTATTCTTTGGAAGTCTGCATCAAATGGGTATATCTTTTCTTTTCTCCTTTGCCTTTAGGTTCTCTTCTTTTCTCAGCTACTTGTAAGGCCTCCTCAGATAATCATTTTCCTTTTTAAATTTCTTTTTCCTGGGGATAGTCTTGATCAGTGCTTCTTGTACAATGTCAGGAACCTCTGTCCATAGTTCTTCAGGCACTCTGTCTATAAGATCTAATCCCTTGAATCTATTTGTCACTTCCACTGTATAATCATAATCATTTTAAAAATCAGTGAAATAAAATGGAGTGGAAGATAACTTAGATGACCATTATATTTACTACTGTGGGCAAGGATCCCTTAGAAGAAATGGAGTAGCCATCATAGCAGCAAAAGATTCCAAAATGCAATACTTGGATGCACTCTCAAAAATGACAGAATGATCTCTGTTCCTTTCCAAGGCAAACCATTCAATATCATAGTAATCCAAGTCTATGCCCCAAACTGGAATGCTGAAGAAGCTGAAGTTGAATGGTTCTACGAAGACCTACAAGACCTTCTAGAATTAACACTCAAAAAAGTTGTCCTTTTCATTATAGGATCTTGGATGCAAAAGTAGGAAATCAAGAGATACCTGGAGTAACAGGTAAACTTGGCCTTGCAGTACAAAATGAAGTAGGCCAAAGGCAACAGAGTTTTGCCAAGAGATTGCACTGGTCATAGCAAACAGACTCTTCAAACAACACAAAAGAAGACTACACATGGACATCACAAGATAGTCAATATTGAAATTAGATTGATTATATTCTTTGTAGCCAAAAATGGAGAAGCTCTATGCTGTCAGCAGAAACAAGACCGGAATCTGACTGTGGCTCAAATCATGAACTCTTTATCATCAAGTTCAGACATAAATTGAAGAAAGTAGGGAAAATCACTAGACCATTCAGATATGACTTAAATCAAATGGCCAACCTAGACAGCATATTAAAAAGCAGAGACATTACTTTGCCAACAAAGTTCTGATAGTCTATGGTTTTTACAATAGTCATGTATGGATGTGATAGTTGGACTATAAATAAAACTGAACAATGGAAGAATTGATGCTTTTGAACTGTGATGTTGGAGAAGGCTCTTGAGAGTCCCTTGAACTGCAAGGAGATCCATCCAGTCCATCCTAAAGGAAATCATGCCTGAATATTCATTGGAAGGACTGATGCTGAAGCTGAAACTTTTGCCACCTAATGTGAACAACTGACTCATTGGAAAAGACCCTGATGCTGGGAAGGATGGAAGGCAGGAGGAGCAGAAGGGATGATAGAGGAAGAGATAGTTGGATGACATCACCAACTTGATGGACATGAATCTGAGCAAGCTCCGAGAGTTGGTGATGGACAGGGAGGCCTGGCGTGCTTCAGTCCATGGGATCGCAAAGGGTTGGACATGACTGAGTGACTGAACTAAACTGTACTGAACTTGCAAGGTCTAGGACTATGCTTTTACATATAATTACAATCATCTTAGAAAGAGTATCTTCAGTCTCAGACTAATGATCATTCTATCTCAAATAAAATATATATGACATGGGTTCACACAAATATGCTACCGCTAAGTCACTTCAGTCATGTCCGACTCTGAGATCCCATAGAGAGCAGCCCACCAGGCTCCCCTGACCCTGGGATTCTCCAGACAAAACACTGGAGTGGGTTGCCATTTCCTTCTCCATCACACAAATATAAGTGTGTGTTAGAAACAACATTGAACTGCCTTCATTATAAGCAGGTATCTTATAGTTTAAAATAGTTTTATTTTCAAGACAGCTCTTATGATGAGTTAGAAATATCAATTTCTTGCCTCATCAGCATCCTCGGCTAGGGCTATCACAGGTGGGAAACCACACATATAAACCTAAAGAGGCCCAAATATTTAAATGTAATCAATATATTTCTAATTGAACCAAGAGGTTGACTAACTTGTTTTCAAAATTAGTTGACTTGAGGAAGAGCCATTCTTTTATGATTCTGTATGGCCAAAGTGAAGTGAAGTTGCTCTGTTGTGTCTGATTCTTTGTGACCCCATGGACTGTAGCCCACCAGGCTCCTCCATCCATGGGATTTTCCAGGCAAGAATACTGGAATGGGTTGCCATTTCCTTCTCTAGGAGATCTTCTCAACCCAGGGATCAAATCTGGGTCTCCTGCCTTGTAGGCAGATGCTTTACAGTCTGAACCAACAAGGAAGTCTTTACGGCCAAGTCAAAGCTTAATATAAGTATTGTGTTTTCATAAAAGATAATTAAGAATCAAAATGAATTTTTTAAATTTACAGATTTTAAGTGGCGTACAGTTTATAAACTAGCAAATCTACAAATCTTCTAATACAGTCTGATTAAACATAATGACTTCTGAACCATTTGGAATGATTTGAATGCTTAATTTTCAGAAAGCACAGTCAAATCAAAATGACAGATAAACAACACACAAGACATTTTTTCTCATATTTCGTCATATTTTTTGGAAAATTTATTCAACAAACTTTTATTAACAACTGCTATTGATGAGATTCTGGAACACCGAGATTAATGGAATAAATACTGGATGGAAAAAGGTAAATGAGATATTTTATGATTCTGGGGTGCCCTTATTTTACCTCCAATCTAGATGTAGGGTTTTGGAAAAAAAAATTATGACTAAATGTGTTGTGGACAATAGAATTAGGGTCAACATGTTAAAAGAAAAGAGGGATTGACCCTTCTTTAGTGTTGAAGGATAAAGAATTAAGAATGGAATGAAGAATGTACTCTTTAGAAAACAAGGTAGGATAGAGCCTTGAAATTAATATTGTATTCCAGAACTGGTCATTCTTTGAAGGTAATAATAGCTTAGAATATGTGAGTCTATGTATGGATGAGTTGGGAGTGGGGAGATTGGATAAAATTAATAAAATATGAAATAACTGTCTGATAAAGTATGAAGAGTACAGAGAATAAAGTTTTTTTGCCTAAGGCATGGAGATTGAAAATCTGTCCCAAAATTCTGACTTTTGAGATTCTACTTGAAGAATAATAATTTTTACGGATGTAAGAAATATAGAATTTTAACTTTCATATAACAGTATGGAGCTATCCAGAGAGAATTTGCATAAATTAATTATAAAATCATTCTATCAAAACAATTAATTTGTTATGTCACATTTTAAAAAGTCCTCGATATGAGAAAAAATCCCCACTCTATTATTTCCTGACCTAGACTTTCACATTCACTTCTGCTGAGGTTAATCTTCATTCATTTTCATGTGACTGACTCCTACTCCACTTTCATGCTTTGGTATATTATGATTTATTTAGGCAGACTCTATTATCTACTTATTCTCTGTCACTGATCATTTTGCTTTCTTCATAATACTTAACAGTTAATAATTATTCTGATATTTTAATCTTCAGACATATTGCTTCTTTAGTCAAGATTATCAGGGCTACAATTTCAAGGAAACAATTAAAAAAATTAAGACTACGATTAATCTATCACTTCTCATTCAAACTCTATGGTATCTTCTAGATCAAGGATACTTCAGATTCAAAAGTCTCTAACTAATTTCTTTCCTTATTTCCCTAACACAACACCTTACATATATTAGTTTTTCAGAAATATTGGCTGAATAAAAAACTTTCATGTCCTGGCTATTATAAACAGTGCTGCAATGAACATTGGGGTACATGTGTCTCTTTCAATTCTGGTTTCCTCAGTGTGTATGCCCAGCAGTGGGATTGCTGGGTCCTAAGGCAGTTCTATTTCCAGTTCATCAGCAGATGAATGGATAAGAAAGCTGTGGTACATATACACTATGGAATATTACTCAGCCATTAAAAAGAATACATTTGAATCAGTTCTAATGAGGTGGATGAAACTGGAGCCTATTATACAGAGTGAAGTAAGCCAGAAAGAAAAACACCAATACAGTATACTAACGCATATAAATGGAATTTAGAAAGATGGTAACGATAACCCTGTATGTGAGACAGCAAAAGAGACACAGATGTATAGGACAGTCTTTTGGACTCTGTGGGAGAGGGCGAGAGTAGGATGATTTGGGAGAATGGCATTGAAACATGTATAATATCATATATGAAAAGAATCGCCAGTCCAGGTTCGATGAATGATACAGGATGCTTGGGGCTGGTGCACTGAGAAGACACAGAGGGATGGTACGGGGAGGGAGGAGGGAGGGGGGTTTCAGGATGGGGAACATGTGTATACCTGTGGCGGATTCATGTTGATGTATGGCAAAACCAATACACTATTGTAAAGTAATAAACCTCCAATTAAAATGAATAAATTTATATTAAAAAAAAAACTTTCAATTTGTTTTAGGGCACCCTCTACTCCATTGATCTGCTATAGGTCTACAAATGAAGGAGTCCAGATTTGGTTTTGATCAATCTGGATCATCTATGACCTAGTCTTTGTGAAAATTCTTTATTTCCATTAAGTTTAAGATCGGGTACTTTTAGTGTTTGGCTTTATTATAGCAAGTAAAGCAATTGATTGTTTTGTGACAGTAACATCACAGTGGGTTTCTGCTTGTTGGTTTGGTTTTAATGAAAGAATCTTATCTAAGAAGAGTTAAAGTAGATGGCAGATCAAGAAAAGTTGCATATTTTTTTATAATGAAATTTGGAGTGAATAAAGTTGAAGTAAATGCTTCAAGGTTTTATAAATAAATTAGAAATGGTAAATTAGTAAGTGGCAGTTGGATAACATGTTCTAATATCATGAAGCTATTGTGAACAAACCAAGGCTAAATAAAATGTGTATTTGCAGAGATGAACTGAAATTGTTTTGTGAGTACATAAAGTCATGCATACTTAATGAGTCTGGAGAATATTTACATTGGAGGGTGATCTCCATGATTATTTATTCTAAATCCATTATTTTTCCATTAAGGACATGAAGGTTCAGGGAGGATAAGCTATTTGTCCAAGTCAAAAACCTATTTAAAGGTCATTGCTATGTTATGAATTTAGGTAACTAATTTCCAAGTTAAAAAAATATCATGATGTGCAAAAAACAGAAAATATTTTTGAAATTTTTTTCTGCAAAAAAAGAGCTAATAATATTTAACATGTCAGTTCAGTTCAATCGCTCAGTCGTGTCCGACTCTTTGCAACCCCATGAATCGCAGCACGCCAGGCCTCCCTGTCCATCACCAACTCCCAGAATTCACTCAGACTCACATCCATCGAGTCAGTAATGCCATCCAGCCATCTCATCCTCTGTCGTCCCCTTCTCCTCCTGCCCCCAATCCCTCCCAGCATCAGAGTCTTTTCCAATGAGTCAACTCTTCTCATGAGGTGGCCAAAGTACTGGTTTCAGCTTTAGCATCATTCCTTCCAAAGAAATCCCAGGGTTGATCTCCTTCCCTTGAAAAAAAAAAACAAAAACAAACAACAACAAAAAACCCCTCCCAAAACACAACCATCCCCTTAGAATTTTGTAGATAGCTCCTTTCTTAGACACAAAAATTTTTAAAGGCTGTGGAAGAGACCTTTTAACCCCAAAACATATATAAATTTAATGTCCAAGTAAAATATTAAAACCCTTAAGGACCACTTTGAAGAAGAATGGAAAACTAACCTTGAGTCTCAGAAAAGAAAAAAAAAAAAAAAACTCAATGTACTCAGTTACATGAACAGCTATTTTTCAAGGTGGATCAGCTAGATAAAAATTATGACCTCTTTCTGTACTTTATTTTATTTTCTAGACCTAAAAATATTGCCAGTGCCTGAGGCATAAGTCAGAGTGAACTTCCATTATCACTCCAGAGACTTGGCACTTTCCTCATTAGGCTCCGTAGTATCTGACTGAGTGACCTTGTTTGGTGAGAAGACACAGATGGAGTCTGTCAGTAAATCTTGTTAATGTAACAAGTATTCCTACTGTTAGATGAGTGTTGCACCTGATACTGGCATTTCTTCCCTTAGTAAACAACCCCTATTCCCTTTCCAACATGGGTCTCTTCCCTCATGCCATCAGATTTTTCAGCATCAGCTTGTTCTAAGGATTATCTAAAAGAATGTGTCTTGCTGTGAAGGAGAGATGCTCTCTCTTTCCTAGAAACAAACTCCTGCTGGCTTTTGAAAAATGTAGAGATGACGTTAAATGTATCAAATAAACCCAAACCAAGTGTACTCTCTTCATGCTAGAAAGCCCTTCAGATGAAAAATAAGGTTTATTATCAGTTAATCATTGCCCTAATTTGTCATTTCTCCCTGTTATCTTGTTTTGCAATATAAAAGATACAACTTGAAGAACATAAATATTCTCAACATTGGGAAAGAAAGGCTGGACTATACTTTGGTGCATATGATTATAATGGAGTAGTATAGTGAAGTGCTTGTGCTAAGTCACTTCTGTCATTTCCAACTCTGTGCGACCCTATGGACTGCAGCCTTCCAGATTCCTCTGTCCATGGGATTCTCCAGCAAGAATACTGGCATGGGTTGCCATGTCTTCCTCCAGGGGATATTCATGGCACAGGGATCAATCCTGCATCTCTTAGTTTACCTGCATTGGCAGGTGGGTTCTTTACCACTAATACCACCTGAGAAGCCCATAGTGACAGGCTGCAATCTAAATTTTAGAAAAGGTATTTATTCCCTAACAATTTTCTTTTTTCTTTTTTTAATATAAATTTATTTATCTTAATTGGAGGTTAATTACTTTACAATAGTGTATTGGTTTTGCCATACATCAACATGAATCTGCCACAGGTATACACGTGTTTCCCATCCTGAACCCCCCTCCCTCCTCCCTCCCCGTACCATCCCTCTGTGTCTTCTCAGTGCACCAGCCCCAAGCATCCTGTATCATGCATTGAACCTGGACTGGCGATTCTTTTCATATATGGTATTATACATGTTTCAGTGCCATTCTCCGTCTCCCACAGAGTCCAAAAGACTGTCCTATACATCTGTGTCTCTTTTGCTGTCTCGCATACAGGGTTATCGTTACCATCTTTCTAAATTCCATATATATGCATTAGTACACTGTATTGGTATTTTTCTTTCTGGCTTACTTCACTCTGTATAATAGGCTCCAGTTTCATCCACCTCATTAGAACTGATTCAAATGTATTCTTTTTAATGGCTGAGTAATACTCCATTGTGTATATGTACCACAGCTTTCTTATCCATTCATCTGCTGATGGACATCTAGGTTGCTTCCATGTCCTGGCTATTATAAACAGTGCTGTGATGAACATTGGGGTACATCTGTCTCTTTCAGTTCTGGTTTCCTCAGTGTGTATGCCCAGCAGTGGGATTGCTGGGTCATAAAGCAGTTCCATTTCCAGTTTTTTTTTTTTTTTTTTTTTAAGGAATCTCCACACTGTTCTCCATACTGGCTGTACTAATTTGCATTCCCACCAACAGTGTAGGAGGGTTCCTTTTTCTCCACATCCTCTCCAGCATTTATGGCTTGTAGACTTTTGGATCACAGCCATTCTGACTGGCATGAAATGGCACCTCATTGTGGTTTTGATTTGCATTTCTCTGATAATGAGTGATGTTGAGCATCTTTTCATGTGTTTGTTAGCTATCTGTATGTCTTCTTTGCTGCTTCTGCTGCTGCTAAGTCGCTTCAGTCATGTCCGACTCTGTGCGACCCCATAGACAGAAGCCCATCAGATTCCCCCGTCCCCGGGATTATCCAGGCAAGAACACTGGAGTGGGTTGCCATTTCCTTCTCCAGTGCATGAAAGTAAAAAGTGAAAAGGAAGTCGTTCCGTCATGTCCAACTCTTTGAGACCCCGTGGACTGCAGCCTACCAGGCTCCTCTGTCCATGGGATTTTTCAGGCAAGAGTAGTGGAGTGGGGTGTTCATATCCTTATATTAATCAATATATGAAATTGATTAATGAATACTAAGAACTATAATTGTCTCAGTCCATTTGAGGTACTATGACAAAACAACAGAAACTGGGCAGCTTATAAACAATGAAAATTAATACCTCACATTTTTGGATACTGGAAGGTCGAGATTTGGTGCCAGAATGGTCAGGAGAGGGACATCTTCTGGTTTGCCAGCCGCTCCTTGTATGTGATGGAAGGGGCTGGGGATATCTCTGGAGACAATAAGGTTTTATCCCTTTCAAGAGAGTTCTACACTCATGACTTAAAAACTCCTCAAAGGCCTCACCTACTAATACTATTATCTTGAAGGGTAAAGATTGCAATATATGTATTTTGGGAGGACATGAAACGCTGAAGAATTGATGCTTTTGATCTGTGATGCTGAAGAAGACTTTAGAATCCTTTGGATAGCTAAAAGATCAGACCAGCCAATCCTAAAGGAAATCAACCTTGAATATTATTTTGAAGGATTGATGCTGAAGTTGAAGCTCCAATACTCTGGCCCCCTGATGTGCAGTGTCAAATGACTGGAAAAGACCCTGAAAGGTTGAGGGCAGGAGGAGAAGGGGATGATAGAAGAAGAGATCATTGGATGGCATCATTGACTCAGTGGACATGAGTTTGAGCAAATTCTGGGAGATAGTAAAGTAGGAGTGGGCCTGGTGTGCTGCAGTCCATGGGATCACTAACAGTTGGACATGACTGAGTGACTGAACAACAACAATAACCCTTCAGGTCTAGTGAAGGATCAAATGAGGTGGCTTAAAATATAAACAGTTGACAGTGGAATAACACAGGTTTGAACTGTCCTGGTCCATTTATATCCAGATATTTTTCAATAGTAAATACTACATTGCTGCAGGGCCCATCATTGGTTAAATGTGCAGATGCAGAGGAACCAAGGATCAACTTGAACAACCAAAAAGAAAGAAATTCTATTTCCATAACTTTTCAGTTGTCTGATCTCCTGTACTGAAGAAAAAGTAGTACTGCACTAAAATAAGCACTGAGGGCCTTTAGGGACTTTGTATATAAAAGGATTTGGTGGGGAAAATAAGGTTTGTTTTATTCATTTGTTTGTTAATTTTTAGTACATATAGTAACCCAAATACTGAGGTCAAAGGAAGAGTTATATAGCTGGAAGACTAAAATGTTCTTGACTATATTCTAGTAGAGATCCAAAATGAATTAAAGATTTTGATGGACTATGAAAAGTTATAGTAATCAGATGGTGATAGACTGGAGGGAGGTCTTAATAAGGTTTCCAGTAAGTTTATACTTACGCTGAATTTTCAGAGTTGAAGGGAATTAAAGATATATCGAGGAAATGCATGCCAGGCCATGAAATGATACCTCCAGAAGCACTGAGCTTTGAAAAATTGCAAACACATTTAAAAAGAAAGATAGAGGCTAAAAAGTTCACCAAAGATGTAGGGCTGGGCCAGAGATAATTCACAATTCTATTCTAAATCAAGAAGTATGCACTTTACAAGAAAGCTGGAAAGCCAGAGGATTATAGAGGAGGAGAATGATGAGATTTAATTCTAGTAAAATCTCTCTTGAGGAAATAGCATAATTATAACTTTTGTGAATAGAAAAAAATGAATATTTAAAGAAACTAACTCCATCATTCAACGACAAAAGCTGTTCTAAACCATAAATCCAGTGTAATTCTGTAGATCTGTAATGTTGAGCTACCTGTAGAAAAAGGCATATGTTAAAGACAAATAATTATGCAGAGAAATACTTAATGATATCATAAAAAAGAAGTGGCATACAAGGAGGGAGACACTCTGAATGGTGCTATGATGAACTTCTTGGATCTTCTCCCCAGAGAAGCAATCACAACAAATGAAAATGTAAACATACATACATTCATACACCCCCCACCCCAAACACACACACCTCTAGTCTCTAGAAATTGTCTTAAGATCATGCAATAAACAGAGAAATATTTATCCCAGGAAAGATGCAGGAAAAACATTTGACAAAACAACACCTTTCAAGATGAAACACTAAAACAAACAAACAGACTAGGAATATAAATAAACTTCATTCTGATAAGGAGCATCTATTAAAAACCAATAGCTAACATTGTACTTAATAGTGAAAGGCTGCTTTTCCCCTAAGGTTAGTAACAAGACCTATTCTTGTCATTTATGCTTTATGTTGTACTGAAAATTCCAGCAAGGATAATTAGGCAATAAAAAGAAATAAAAAATCATCCACATTATAAATGAATAAATAATTTCTGTTTATAGATGAAATATTCTTATACATAGAAAAGCTTAAAGAAATCCTCAGAAAGAGTAAATTAATTCAATAAATTTGCATGATAAAAGGTCAATATAAAATATAATAAATTATAATACAATTTCAAAAATAAATAAAATAATTGAGAGTAAATTTCACAACAGAAATATATATTTTGTGCTCTAAAAATTATAAAACAATATGGAAAGAAAATAAAGGGCCAAATAGATTGAATAATATCTTACATCCATGGATAGGAAAACTAAGTGTTGTTAAGAGAGCAATAATTCCCCAAATGCTCTATATATTCAAGACAATTTCTATCAAAGAAATTGACAAACTGATTCTAAAATTTATGTGGAAATGCCAGCTAGTGAGATTTGCTGAAAACAATCCTGAAAAGAATAAAGTTGAACAACTCACTTTTTCCAATCTCAAGGTACTGTGCTTCTAGCATAAGTATAGATGTATACTCAATTCTATGGAATATTTAATTAACATATTTATTAAACTATTTAATTAAAATACACTTATAACTAAATATATTTTAAAAATCTAGTTATTAAGCTATGAGTTAGGCCCTGTGTTAAGAGCACTAAATCCTAAAGATTAAAATGCAGGATGGAAAGAACAAAACATTTAGAAAGCATTTAACAACCTTAAAATATTTTTGGAACTTTTATCCACTTTATGTATTTTGCCTTCTAATGTAAACACATATTCACATTCAACATGATTTTAGCTCTTTAATTTTATGAATGAATTTATATTTGAGAAATTGTGTGTCCCATAACATCCTCCCAGGACCATGAGTGAACTGCAAATTTTTATCAAAATAATCTTCTGGATGGCAGGTCAATAGCAACTTGTCCTCCCTTTCTTATTGCCATCCAGACAGTGATGACATTGGACTTTCTTACAAAAATATTTTGAAACTGGAAAAGAGTTACATTTTGAGTTGAGCTTAATGAAGTTCTCTCAACCAGAACATTAAGTTCTTCTGGGAGCTGGAAATTGAGAAGTTGATTTTAAGTAAGTGAAACTCAGCTTGACAGGGAAATAAAAAGACAAGTGAATTCATGTTTGAAATACTTCAGACAAGGAAAATTTTCAGTCAATATATTTTCCTTAAACTTGTTTTTTTACTATAAAAAATCTTTTTTATTTCTAAATCATATTTAATGTGTAAATTTTTTTGTGATAAGCAACAGGCAAGAGATGATGTATAGAGCTCCTTCAATAAAAGAAAAACACAAAGTCAGATTTCTACTCTGTGGCAGTTACTCTGGGAGAAACTACTGCAGGTTATAAATGATAATATTTTAAATTCCTTTCTAGTTTTAGCAGAAATTTCAGTTTTTCTCTTCAGTGTTACTCAGTTCACCAAGAAGCACAATCGTCCCCACCCCTACCTGCTGTGGCACTGGGGTAGGTGAGGCTCTTGCCTGGCCCAGGTGTGGCATGAATCTGCAGGATGAAGGTGGGCAGGAATTTCAGTGGGACATGCCTCCTGACACTAGCAAGTTAGAGGAAGTGTTCCACCATGGTGCCCAACACTGCTAGCATTAGCAGGATAGAATGAGACCGTAAAAGTGGAACCCTCCCAGTGTCCCCATCCTTGGGGAGAGTCCCATCATATTTCTGTCTCTCTGGTATGCACTTTAAGACTAGTAAGTGGTCTCCTTCATGTATAGTCTGAGCCAAGCTGGTGTCTTTCAAACTGGTGTTTTTGAGACACTAAGATAAGTGAATCTGAGCATGAGACTTTAAGAGAGTTCCTTATTTCTTTTACCTCTATGGTTTCTCAAGATGTAATCCCTGTTGATTTTCAAAGTCAGGCATTTGGGAACCTTGTGTCTCCTGAATAAGATGTAATGGTTGGGATGCCTAATGTGGAGCACAAGCCTCTTAATGCTTAAGAAAAAATCTGTATTTTTGAGTCCCCTCCCTATTGTGGATCATCATACATGTGGAATAGACTATTAGGGGACAAGAGTGTGTTTCTGCCTCTCTTATCTGCCTCCATGCAGCCTTTTCCCTCTTTGTTATAGAGGCTCGGTTCATCCAGTTTTCAGGTCTTTTTCAGAGGCAACTATTCCATGTGTAGTTGAAGATTTGATGTGTTCAGGAGAGAAAATGAGTTCAGGATCTTCTATGTTGCCATCTTGAATTGTCCTCCCTGTAACTATTCAAAGTATATTATATGGAGCAAAGTACTAAATTGCCCATATTTCAGATGAGAAAATTGAAATATGGATAACTTAAGAAGCGTATGCAAGATTACTGGTAAAGGCAGGAGCCAGGATGAAAGCCTAGATCGTGAAGATCCAGAGTACACATTCAGAACTATCTTCTATATTCCAGAAGTCCTGTGTCCTAAGAATTGTATTTAATATTCTGGTTGATTTTCCTCCCATGGAACAGAAGAGAATGATGTATCCGTTAAACTAAAAAATGCAGATTTACATATGCACACACATTAAAAGAAAAAAAAAAAGTGTTAGTCGTTCAGTTGTGTCCGACTCTTTGGAACCCTTTGGATTGTGTTCACCAGGCTCCTCTGTCCATGGAATTTTCCAGGCAAGAATACCAAAGTGGATTGCATTCCCTTCTCCAGGGGATCTTTCTGACTCAAGGACCAGATCCAGGGATACAACATAGATCTTCTGTATTGCAGGCAGATTCTTTACCATCTGAGACACCAGGAACTGTCCCCACCACACACATATGCACATTTATATTTGAGTGGATGTGAGCATTGTTGTAATAACTGCAACTTTTGCAAGGCAATAAAGGCAGGTAATTTGGAAGCAGAGTGGGTTTGTGACAACACAATTAAAAAAAATATATATCTTTATATTCTGACAGAAGTGATAATTATTTCCAAATGAAATAAATTGCTAGGTACTTGCATATGGCAATGAGGATAGGAAATTATATAAAATGACCTAAGATGTTTAGAAATTGACAAGTTCATAAATTCAAACATAAAAATATGACTTCCTGAATCTGAAAGCAGAAGATACTGAAGAAAAGAAAGAAAACTGTAAAATAAAATTTGAGAAAATATTTTAAAGGACAAAGTCCCAAGCTCTATGCATGTGTGAATGTATATGCCTGAGTCTAATTTGAGTGAATATAGTGAAATCAGTGTCAGTCATTAGATTTTTTTTTTTACTTTACAATACTGTATTTGTTTTGCCATACATTGACATGAATCCACCACAGGTGTACATGAGTTCCCAACCCTGAAACCCCTCCCACCACCCTGACCCAGAGAGATGATATGGGGGTCATTAGTTTTTAAATTACTCATTTTGAGACAGATTCATGAAAGAATTTTAGAGTACTATTCCAGAAAAAAAATTTACACACAACTTGTTGAATATTTCAAACTGGTAATTAAAAAATCAAGATATTTAAGAGATAATGCAGATAGAGATATTTTAATTTTAAAATTTATTATTAAAATATTAATATTTTGATATAGACTATCAGATAATTAATTCCCAACAGAACTGGTTATATTATCATTATGCTATGAGCAAGAGAAAAAAAGCATGGATTCCTGTAACATTTTTATGAGTTAAAGATAAGGTCTCCATCTTTTATGAACAGTAATAATGTCAATTGCTAACAATTCCATAAGAATGTTTTAATATTTACTAACTTTCTTCTTCCCCTGAGAAAAGTTTTTTCTTTGTTTCTTAGAGACTTCACCTAAACCTGTTAACTGTCACCATTGTTTCCTTGAATCTATTCTTCCCTTTACGCTTTTTTTTTTCCTTTATGAAACCATATGTGTCCAGTAGTTTTCTTTTAACCAGATCCAAAAGTTTTTTAGAGCATTTTATCCCTGATGACAAGCCTTCTGTGGTTCCCATTTCATAACAGAAAAATTCATGTGTGTATGAAGTTCCGTGATTAGAGGGAAAGGTGCTGGTTGCAGAGCACAGCAGGGGGAAATTGGTGTGCTGTCTCCATGGGGTCTCAACACAGGCAGCTCAACTCAGAGCAAGTCATCACCTTAGTCATTTTGAAAACATTATTTTTTTTTCTCATTTTCTAAATCACTATATTCACCATAAGCAAGCCTGGTTTTCTAAAATGCTGAAACCAAATGTTGTTCATAATTTCATGTAACATTTGGAAAATGTCTTTTTGTGAAAACCTTTTTTACTTTTATTTATATATTTTTAAAATTAATAAACTTCTGTTAGAGAAGTTCTAGGTTCACAGCAAAATTGAACACAATGTACAGAGAGTCCCCATACAGGCTTTGTCCTCACACAGGTATTACCTCTCTGCTTATGGAAATCCCTTAACAAAGCAGTGCATTTGTTAAAATCGATGAAAGTGTATTGACACAACTTTATTACACAGTCCTCTGAAGTTCGCCATTGGTGTTGTATATTTTATAGGTTTGACAAATGTAAAATGACATGTATTACAGTGCAGTGCAGGGTAGTTTTATTGTCCTATAGATAAGAAGGAAATGGCAACCCACTCCACTGTTCTTGCCTGGAAAATCCCATGGACAGAGGAGCCTGGCAGGCTACAGTTCATAGGATTGCAAAGAGTCAGACACAACTGAGCAACTAAGCACAAAACATAAATAACTCTGGCTCTTCCTTTTCATCCCTTTCTCCTCTCTAACAGCTGAAAACCACTAATCTTTTTACTGTCTCCAGAATGTTGCATAGTTGGAATCATACAGGCAACTTTTCAGGTTGTCCTCCTTCACTTGGTAATATGCATTTAAAGTTCTCCCATGTCTTTTTGTGACTTGGTAGCTCATTTACTTTTAGTGCTGAATAATGTTTCCTTGTCTGGATGAACCACACAGTTCATTTGTTAATTCATCAACTGAAAAGCATCTTGGTTACCTTTAAGTTTTGTCAGTTTTGAGTCAAGTGAAAATAACATCCACATGAAGGTTTTTGTGTGGACTTAAGTTTTCAATTCATTTGGGTGGTACCCAGTCTTCCCAGATATCTCAAATGGTAAAGAAACTGCCTGCAGTACAGGAGACCTGGGTTTGATGCCTGTGTAGGGAACCTCCTCTGGAGAAGGCGTGACAACCTACTCCAGTATTCTTGCCTGGAGAATGCCATGGACGGAGGAACCTGGTGGGCTGCAGTCCACAAAGTTGCAGAGTTGGACACAACTGAGTGACTAACACTTTCAGATTTCCTGGTAAGGGTATGAACAGTTTGTAAGAAACTGCTCATCTTTCTTCCATAGAGACTGTTCCATTCAGTGTTTCCACCAGCAATGAGTGAGAGTTCCTGTTGCTCCACATCCTCAACAGCATTCACTGTGGTCAGCATTTTGACCTTTGGACATTCTAATAGATGTGTAATAATATCTTGTTATTTAAATTAGAAATTCCCTAATGAAGTGTGATGATGAACATTTTTTCATACATTTATCTGTGTATCTTCTTTTACATAGTGGGTACCTGTTTAGATCTTTTTCCCATCTTTTAATTGGTGAACTGTGAGGTAAAGGGACAAGGGAAGATCAGGCAACTGTTCAGGAGAGTCAGCTGCTCATTTATTATGATATCTTACGTGTTGATTTTTGCTTTGGAGAATATGCCATAATTCAATTGCTTTACATATTTCTTGTCTAAGAAAATTAATATATGATAGATATTAGAATGACAACTTCAGTAGCACTCCTAGCATGGGGTAGATATGCATTAACACCTCCCTTTCTCAGTACAGCAAAATTATCTTCAGAAAAATCTTATAATAATAATAAATATGTTAGATTCATTATTTTAAAAACAATTACTTAAAAGAGTAAATTTTGCTTTTAAAGCTATTATTTAATATTAACATACAGAGTAAAAAATTTGCAAATACCAAAAGCAATATTTTAACCTTACAGTTTATATTCAGTTTTAAATTATAAACATAAATAAATGATTTCAAGTGACCCCAATATCATGACAGCATTTAAGTGAATCGTTTTATTCTCTGCATTTACAACTACCATCTTATCATTGCTTTTTAGAAACCACTGCTTAAAATCAGGAATATAAAGAACCATAAAAGCCTAGACCCATATTTCTCTAAAAGCAAACTCAACAAGTCTCAGCCTCTTTTAACTTAATCTCAAAACAAATACCTGTTGCTGAGTTTGTGTGCAGTGGGAGTTAGTTGTATAACTGGTAGCTAATAGAATTTAATTCCATGTAGAATAAAATACTTATGAAAGAAAAAGTAAGAAAATATTCCAATTTAATATTTATATGTCATTAAAAAGTAATAGTAATCACAAATATTGTTAAGAACTTAAGACAATAAAATATTTTCTGAGAGAAGTATTTTATGACTGACATTGTTTAGAATTGCAGGCACATACAAAGGTCCATCTAGTTAAAGCTATGTTTTTTCCAGAAGTCATATATGGATGCTAGAGTTGCCCCATAAAGGAAGCTGAGCATGGAAGAATTGATGCTTTTGAATTGTGGTGTTGGAGAAGACTCTTGAGAGTTCTTTGGACTGCAAGGAGATCAAACTAGTTAATTCTAAAGGGAATCAGTCCTGAATGTTCATTGGAATATTCCAATGATGCTGAAGCTGAAACTCTAATACTTTGGCCACCTGATGCAAAGAACTGACTCGTTTGAAAAGATTCTGATGCTGGGAAAGATTGAAGGCAGAGGAGAAGGGGATGACAGAGGAAGAGATGGTTAGATGGCATCACCAATTGGATGGACAAGAGTTTGAGTAAGCTCTGGGAGTTGGTGATGGACAGGGAAGCCTGGCATGCTACAGTCCATGGGGATGTTGGACATGACTGAGCAACTGAACTGAACTGATATGTATTTATATATTTATATACATGTGTTATATATTTATATACATGGTGATTGCAGCCATGAAATTAAAAGATACTTACTCCTTGGAAGGAAAGTTATGGCCAACCTAGATAGCATATTCAAAAGCAGAGATTTTTTCTTTGCCACCAAAGTCTGCCTAGTCAAGGGTATGGTTTTTCCAGTAGTCATGTATGGATGTGATAGTTGGACTGTGAAGAAAGCTGAGCACTGAAGAAATGATATTTTTGAACTGTGTTACTGGAGAAGACTCTTGAGAGTCCCTTGGACTGCAAGGAGATCCAATCAGTCCATTCTGAAGGAGATCAGCCCTGGTATTTCTTTGGAAGGAATGATGCTAAAGCTGAAACTCCAATACTTTGGCCACCTCATGCGAAGAGTTGACTCATTGGAAAAGACTCTGATGCTGGGAGGGATTGGGGGCAGGAGGAGAAGGGGATGATAGAGGATGAGATGGCTGGATGGCATCACCGACTCAATGGACACAAGTTTGAGTGAACTCCGGGAGTTGGTGATGGACAGGGAGGCCTGGCGTGCTGCAATTCATGGGGTCACAAAGAGTCGGACAAGACTGAGTGACTGGTTTTATATTTATATATGTGTGTGTGTTTATATATTCTATGAAGACTGTATAATCACATTTTTTCTTTCTCACAGGACTACACCTAGCCAGATCATTTTGATCGAGGGCTTTTAGTGGTCCAAGATTATTATTTCATATATTAATCTCTTGGCTTAGTCTCACATCTTCCTAATGATACATTTGTAGGGCTTTAATTTACCAGTGATAGGACAATATTGTCTCCCTTATGCTTCATCAGTGAAAATGTCATCATCTTATAATGCATTATGCTGAATGCATTCTTTAAAATTATGTTTTATTTCTTGTGCTTTTTCATTGACAGCAGGCATCTAAAATAAGAGTGGTGAAAAGATAACAGCATAAATAGCTGGGAATAACATATAATTTTGAATCTAGAATTTAATACTTAGTTTTTCAAAGGCAGTGGTAGAATAAAAATCAAGTTCAACAATTTATTGTAGAAATTAGTGAAGTAAATGCTATAGAATATTTACCGTCAAGGATTGAGCCCAGAAGAAATGGAGTGGAAGAAAAAAAAAATGTGTAAAAAATTGCTAAACAAGTTTGCAAATTTATTATTTATCAATAATACATAAATGGAATAGTAACTCTATTAGTAAGTGTAATAATAATAGCTAGTTTTATTTTGGCTAGACAATGAATTACATTTTTACATAGTAGGATATATACTTATACATAAATATTTTAGAAGATGGATATAATGAATAGGATAATATTTTGTAAGAAATGTAAAAACTTGATGTATAGGTTTAACAATTTAAATTATCTGATAGAAAACATAAGGCTGTTAATTCCCAAGCTATCAGCAAACAGATAAATGAGCTAAACTTATGGTCACCAAAGAAAATAAAAATGGAGTAAGAAAGAGACATAGGAGAAATATGCTAAAAATAAGCATGAAATAAATTAGAAATAATTTGAAATGCCTCTAATAGTTAAAAAAAAAGCAACAAACTGGCACTCATATTTATATATTTTATATATATATATATAAAGAACACCTACATATTATTGGAGTATATTTGACTTACGATGTTCCAGGTGCACAGCAAGGTGATTCAGTTATAGATATACACATATATTACTTTTGAGATTATTTTCCATTATAGGTTATTACAAGATATTGAGTATAGTTCCCTGTGCTATAGAGTAAAACTTTGTTGCTTGTTGTATATTTAATTTTTTAAAATTAGAAATATGGCATTCTATTCATACCAAGTCAAACAAGTGAAATAAAAATATCATAATTTTTTAGTTAGGCAAAAATTCATAATTTTTATAAAATATATATATTATACATACTATTTATATATATGTATACAAAAGCTTCTCTAGTATGCTTGAGAAAGAACTTCAAAAAAATAGAAGAGATGGAGAAATTGGAATGCAATAACTAAATGAAATGAGAAAACTGAATATGAAATAGAAAAGTGAAACAAATCAGATAAAAGTAAAAGATAATTATATAGTCTGGCTGTTTTTAAATATGACTGCTCATTAGAAACATATTTAGAGCTTTGGAGAAAAAAAGCAATACCTGAACATTTGTATTTTTCAAAAAATTTCAAATTAATTTAGATATGCATCTGGATTTTTAAAAGTGATCACAGGCTTTTCTATTAAATGGTAGTTTTGGACTTCCCTGGGAGCTTTTCCTGCAGTGCAGAAGACCCTGGTCCAGTCCCTCGTTTGGGAAGATCCCCTGGAGAAGGAAATAGCAAATCATTCCAGTATCCCATGGATAGAGGAGCCTGGTGGGCAGCAGTCCATAGGGTCACAGAGTTGCACATGACTGAGGGACTAACATTCACTTTTTCACTTCAGTGATATAGAATTCTATTATTTTTCTGTTGACCAACCTTGATAGAATGGTATTCAATAAGTAATAGTTACAAAATCACAATAGTAAAAGATATTTATCAATTTTCACAATCCATAGCCAGACAAAAAATAATTACAATTTCATGCCCTACTGGGAACATGATTAACTTAACAATATAAAATAATTGCAAACAATTTGGGGGTCAAGCAGAATGATGTGGTGAGTGAAAGTGTATACATGTACATGTTTTCATCTCTCCAGTCAATCTATGCCTTTTGGTTGGTGCATTAAATCTATTTACATTTAAGGTAATTATTGATATATATGATGGTCCATCTAGTCAAGGCTATGGTTTTTCCAGTATCCATGTATGGATGTGAGAGTTGGACTGTGAAGAAGGCTGAGCGCCGAAGAATTGATGCTTTTGAATTGTGGTGTTAGAGAAAGAAGACTCTTGAGAGTCCCTTGGACTGCAAGGAGATCCAACCAGTCCATTCTGAAGGACATCAGCCCTGGGATTTCGTTGGAAGGAATGATGCTAAAGCTGAAATTCCAGTACTTTGGCCACCTCATGTGAAGTGTTGACTCTTTGGAAAAGACTTTGATGCTGGGAGGGACTGGGGGCAGGAGGAGAAGAATTGGACAACAGAGGATGAGATGGCTGGATGGCATCATGGACTCGATGGACGTGAGTCTGAGTGAACTCCGGGAGTTGGTGATGGACAGGGAGGCCTGGCATGCTGCGATTCTTGTGGTCGCAAAGAGTTGGACATGACTGAGAGACTGAACTGAACTGAACTGAACTAGTAAAAAAAAAAAAAAAAAAAGTCTTTTTAAAAGCAACTTGTTCAACATATTGAGTAAATATTTGTCTGAAAGTGAAAGTGAAGTCGCTCAGTAGTGTCCAACTCCTTGCGACCCCATGGACTGTAACCTACCAGGCTCCTTCGTCCATGGGATTCTCCAGGCAAGAATACTGGAGTGGGTTGCCATTTAAATATCTTCAAATCATCATCTGTGCATATTTCAAATTTTATTGAAAATACAGAGACTTCTGTGGTTTGTAGTTGGGATTTATGCTCACATGTTCAGACTATTCATTATGCCCAAATTTTGTTAAGGTATCTGGGACTGGGGAGGCTCCAAGCTACAGGTACCTGATGTATTGGTGCTGGTCTTCCTTGAGGAAACTTTGGGCCATGTTCTAACTTCTGTCTTTTCTCATGATGTTACCTTTTCTGCCTCCATGTGTTATCCTATCAGTGATTCTTTATACTATCATTGGTCCATCACTGTTTCATTAATATTGATACCAACAGTAGAAAAGTAAAAATCTAGCCCATTTTCCTCAAAAAAAAGTTCTTTGGCTCTTATGTAAATTTACTCTTCTATTCCAAAATGACTAGTTCTCACCTTTAAAAATGAGGTGAATTATGATTCTGTATTAGGATTCCCAACTAGCTCAAACAGTAAAGAATCTTCCTGCAATGCAGGAGATCTGGATTTGATCCCTGGGTCAGGAAGATCCCTGGAGAAGGGCATGGCAAACCACTCCAGTATTCTTGCCTGGAGAATCCCATGGACAGAGGAGCCTGTTGGGGTACAGTCTACGGGATCACAAAGAGTCGTACACAACTGAGCAACTTTCACATAACTCTGTATCAAGCCACTGGTCTAATGGTTTTGGCCTCCTTCTGGCTTAAATAGAAAAGACATTCAGAGGACTTTTTTCCTACAGTAGCAAAAAACAAGTGCTCCTAAGCGATTTGCTCCCTTCATTCTTTATATGTGGCTTCCCTTGTGGCTCAGCTGGTAAAGAATCTGCCTGCAATATGGGAGACCTGGGTTCAATCTCTAAGTTGGGATGACCCCCTGGAGAAGGGAAAGGCTACCCACTCCAGTATTCTGGCCCAGAGAATTCCAGGGACTGTATAGTCCATGGGGTCGCAAAGAGTCGGACACGACTGAGTGACTTTCACTTTCACTTCACTTTCATCCTTTATATAGAAGTGGCCAGGGAACCTTATTTTTTGTGTGACTGCATTAGACATCATTTTACCCATGCTGCTTATTTTCATGTTATAATTTTCTAGAAAAGAACTGGATGTGATAGACTGAATAATCATTTCCATACTTCTAATTGTGGTATCTGTTGAGTGAATAAACTAATGACTAGCTCAATGAATTGATTTTTGTGTGTTACTTAACATTTGACATCTAAAGGCCATGACCTCAAATTACTGTCAAGGACCTTCACTGTGTGTTTATTTAAGAAGAAAGTTCTCCAGGCTATTTAAATTTCTATTTGGTAAAAACAAACAGTCCATATATTATTAATTACTTGACAAAGCAAGTTTATGCATGTGACCTTTGCATAATCTTGGAAGACACTTTTAAAATATTCCAAATTATATTATTATTATATCATTCTTTCTCAATTAAAAATGAAATTACTTTCTATAAAAATTATTCAAATAAATCTTTAGACATTAAATGTTAACTTTGAGTACATATCTTCAAAAATGAGTTTAGAGGATGCCCATGACAGCTTTTTTTCTGAAAATTGGCTGAAAATATGTTTTGCTTTTAATTTGAGAATGCATATCTCAGCTATTTGTCCAAGCTTTGAGGATTTTACTTTCTTTTGAGTTGTATTTGATTAGGTAATATAATTATGGGAGTTTTAAGCACTACTGAGTTGAACATCCATTTGGGAATTTTCAAACACTTTTTATTTTGAGTGAGGTTGTTATAATTATAGCAAACTGTATAAATAGTTGATGGTAGATCAGGGTATTAAATCATGACTCAACTCTTATCAAGATCATTGGCTAGTCTGTAGTCAAAGGCTCTGGTACAAATGGCCCGAAGATCCTAATTACAAAGAGGAGGAAAGATGCTGGCCAAGTCCAAAATGCAAGCAATTTGGGATTGCTGACTTCTCAGAATTATTCAGTATAATTTCTGGGCACTTGAATTGTGTTCTTTGTTTTTCTTTGTTTTTTTCTGTAGTACATTTCCTGACTTGGCTTTGCTTCTGAAACAGCCAAATACTCTCCAGGCTCAGATCTATTGTTTTCTACACCCCTCCACCATCAACTACATTGTTATATTCCTCTTTATATAGATGTCTCATGACTACATGATCCTCAGTGACAGAGCTGGTATTTTGTTTACCATTGTGCACTTCCTTGATAGCTCAGACGGTGAAGAATCCACCTGCAAATGCAAAACACCTGAGTTCCATCCCTGGGTTGGGAAGATCCCCTGAAGAAGGGCATGGCAACCCTCTCGAGTATTCTTGCCTAGAAAATTCCAAGTACAGAAGAGCCTGGCAGGCTACAGTCCATGTGGTTGCAAAGGGTCAGACACAACTGAGTGACTTTCACTTTCACTTTACCATTGTGATTGCAGGATTCAACACAGAGCATCAAACACAGCACTGTGCAGAAGACTTTTTAAGAAATGAGTAAATGGAAGAGGACTTAAAATCTCTAGATTTGAAAGTGAATCAGGAGTTAAGAAAGTGGACTTAAGAAAGAATATTTGATGATGCAGATGATAATATCCTAGCTATGATAGAACACAAAAGGAATTATGCTATTCTCTGGTAGACATTTAGAAACAACTGAATATTTTTGAGAATTAAGCAATAACAGTATGTATTTGAAATTTATGTGGCTTTTTCTTTCATTATATGAAAGATTGGAATTTGGCAATACAAGGGATCTGGAGAGTAGCAAAGAAGTTATTATTTCAACTGTGATAAAATATACTAAGAACCTCCAATGGAGCAAAAGAAGTATGAACTGACTGGGGAAGGGGAGAGAGATATAGTTCACTGGTAGAATCAAGGAAACTTGATAACTGATTGAATGTGATGAGGAAGTAATCAAGTATGATTTAAGAATTAAGAAGGAAATGAACACTGTATATAAAAGTCCATTACGTTCCAAAAATATCCCCTGTGAATGTGGAGGGAGTTGTTAATTTTATCCCCTTTCCACATTTTTAATAACAGTTCACGGACAGTGTGATTATGTATTATATCTCTTTTCATCATGGACAGTATTTTTATAAAAATACTGTATCTCTTTCACTGGAATCCAATATTCAACTCCTTAGTTTAATTGAGATCTATTCATTAGTGCTCACTCATTTGAGTGACTATAAGTTTACTTTTCCTAAGGGGTAATAATTTCATGATCTTTTCTTTTTCTGATGCTTTGTAGAGAAAGAATTTATTTATTTATTTTATATATAAATTTATTTATTTTAATTGGAGGTTAATTACTTTACAATATTGGATTGATTTTGCCATACATCAACATGAATCCGCCACAGGTATACACGTGTTCCCCATCCTGAACCCCCCTCCCTCCTCCCTCCTCGTACCATCACTCTGGGTCGTCCCAGTGCACCAGCTCCAAGCATCTAGTATCATGCATCAAACCTGGACTGGCGATTCATTTCATATATGATATTATACATGTTTCAATGCCATTTTCCCAAATCATCCCACCATCTCCCTCTCCCACAGAGTCCAAAATACTGTTCTATATATCTGTGTCTCTCTTTTGCTGTCTTGCATACAGGGTTATCATTACTATCTTTCTAAGAATTTAAATATAATCACCAACAAAAACTTAGAAAATACATTAGTATTACTCACTACCATAAAATTCAATTCCTATATTTGTGGAAGTTAGTATGTGAATAAAAATTAAAACTAAAAAGTAGAAAGCAAAAACATTTAAAGTTAAAAGAATTTTAAATTTGGTAAACATATGTGTATTTGCTTCATAGTTCAAATTTAAAAATACACATTTCATATAAGCAAAGTGAAAGTGAAAGTCATTCAGTGGTGTCTGACTCTTTGCAACCCTATGAGTGAGCGAGTGTTGCTCAGTTGTGTCCGACTCTTTGCGACCCCATGAACTGTGTAGCCCACCAGGCTCCTCCATCCATGGGATTTTCCAAGCAAGAATACTGGAGTGGGTTGCCATTTCCTTCTCCAGGAGATCTTCCCGACCCAAGGATTGAACCCAAGTCTCCCGCATTGTAGGCAGACACTTTACCGTCTGAGCCACCAGGGAAGTCCTGTGGATCCATGGAATTCTCCAGGCCAGAAGACTAGAGTGGGTAACCTTTCCCTTCTCCAGGGATCTTCTCAACCCATGGATCAAACCTAGGTCTCTCACATTGCAGGCAGATTCTTTACCAGCTGAGCCACAAGTGAAGTCCATAGTCATATAAGCAAAATATAATATAAAATAAGCTAAATTTATTTTTAAATATGGTTATGCAGAGAAAAATTTGCAAGGGGAAATTGTGTTAAATCAATTTTAAACTCATGTACATTATTAAAAATTTAAAATGTATATTTTTGTTCATATGTAGGTTATTAACAATATCATAAAAAAGAAGATAAAAGTCAAGGGATTATATAGGTCAAATACTGAAGCTGAATATATGAATATATAATATAACTGGAAAGTTTCTATAGCTAAGCATTTGTGGGGGAAATAACTTACACAGCCAATCAACATGAAACAAATCTTCAGCTTTGGAATAATTTTTCTTATCCACAAATATGCCTATTATAAGTTTGAGAAGTCTCAAAAGGTAACCCTTCACAATTCTAGGAGAGTTTTACATTGCTGGTCGTTATTTCCATTTTTATTTTAAAAGATTTCTGTTCTCTTGTCACATAAACTACATTCCTTAGTCTTAGTCACATAATTTTTTTTTTTTTTTTTAGTTAAGCCTGAAACTGATGATTACACAACAAACAACTCAGTTTAAGCTCTGTACTAAGGATTACACCTAGAGCCAGACATCCTGGAATGTGAAGTCAAGTGGGCCTTAGGAAGCATCACTATGCACAAAGCTAGTGGTGGTAATGGAATTCCAGTTGAGCTATTGAAAATCCTAAAAGATGATGCTGTGAAAGTACTGCAGTCAATATGCCAGCAAATTTGGAAAACTCAGCAATGGTCACAGGACTGGAAAATGTCAGTTTTCATTCCAATCCCAAAGAAAGGCCCAAAGAATGCTCAAACTACCACACAATTGCACTCATCTCACACGCTAGTAAAGTAATCCTCAAAATCTCCAAGGCAGGTTTCAGGAATACATGAACCATGAGCTTCCAGATTTTTAAGCTGGTTTTAGAAAAGGCAGAGGAACCAGAGATCAAATTGCCAACATCTGCTGGATCATCAAGAAAGCAAGAGAGTTCCAGAAAAACATCTATTTTTGCTATATTGACTATGCCAAAGCCTTTGACTGTGTGGATCACAGTAAACTGTGGAAAATTCTGAAAGAGATGGGAATACCAGACCACCTGACCTACCTCTTGAGAAATTTGTATGCAGGTCAGGAAGCAACAGTTAGAACTGGACATGGAACAACAGACTAGTTCCAGATAGAAAAAGGAGTACGTCAAGGCTGTATATTGTCACCCTGCTTATTTAACTTATATGAAGAGGACATTATGAGAAATGCTGGGCTGGAGGAAGCACTAGCTGGAATCAAGATTGCTGGGTGAAATATCAATAACTTCAGATATGCAGATGACACCACCCTTATGGCAGAAAGTGAAGAAGAATTAAAGAGTCACTTAATGAAAGTGAAAGAGAATAGTGAAAAAGTTGAAACTCAACATTCAGAAAACTAAGATCATGGCATCTGGTCCCATCACCTCATGGGAAATACTTGGGGAAACAGTGGAAACAGTGATAGATTATTTCTTTGGGCTCCAAAATCACTGCAGATGGTGACTGCAGCCATGAAATTAAAAGATGCATGCTCCTTGGAAGAAAAGTTACAACCAACCTAGACAGCTTAATACATAGCAGAGACATTACTTTGCCAACAAAGGTCCGTCTAGTTAAGGCTATGTTTTTTTCCAGTAGTCATGTGTGGATGTGACAGTTGGACTATGAAGAAAGCTGTGCACCAAAGAAGTGATGCTTTTGAACTGTGGTGTTGAAGAAGACTATTAAGAGTCCCTTTGACTGCAAGGTGATCCAACCAGTCCATCCTAAACGAAATCCGTCTTGAATATTCATTGGACAGATTGATGCTGAAGCTGAAACTCCAATACTTTGGCCACCTAACGCGAAGAACTGACTCATTTGCAAAGGCCCTGTTGCTGGCAAAAGTTGAAGGGGAGAGGAGAAGGGGATGACAGAGGATGAGATGGTTGGATGGCATCCCCGACTCAATGGACATGAGTTTGAGTAAACTCCGGGAGTTGGTGATGGACAGGGAGGCCTGACGTGCTGCAGTCCAGGGGGTCCCAAAGAGTCTGAGAAAATGTTGTTCCTGTCTTTATCAAGCTCAAAGACCCTCAGCTATTTTCACATCAAAAGCAGTATCCATTTAAGCCTTAGGTGTTAACGAAGGATTAAAACCCATCATTGAACATTTAAAGGAATGGGGCTATTAATTCCCTGCAATAGTCCATGTGACACTCCTACTTTGGGTGTGAAAAAGTCAAATGATGAATGGAGACTAGTTCAAGATTTATGAATAATAAATGAGGCAGTGGTTCCTTTTACTTATATGCTAAAAACAAATGGAATTTCTTTCTTACAGGTATGGGTAGACACTTTTACTGGATGGATTGAAGCCTTTCCCTGCCTTAGTGAATAGGCTAAGGAAGTTATAAAATTTTTAATCCATGAAATTATTCCCAGATTTGGGCTGTCACAGAGCCTCCAGAGTGACAATGCTCCACTTTTAAAGCTGCTGTAACTCAAGGGGTGTCAAAAGATTGAGGAATAGAATATCATTTACACTGTTCCTAGAGACCACAATCCTCAGGAAAGTTGAAAAGACTAATGACATTATTAAAGGACACCCATGTACACTAACTCAGGAAACACAAGACAGTTGGTTTAAAGTTCTACCCATAGCTTTAATGAGGGCTCGAACTGTCCCTAAAAAGGAACTGTCTCTATGACAGACTGCTTTTGTGCACAGATATTGTCATAGATCCTAAAGACGAAATGGCAACCCACTCCAGTGTTCTTGCCTGGAGAATCCCAGGGACAGAGGAGCCTGGTGGGCTGCCGTCTATGGGGTCGCACAGAGTCGGACACGACTGAAGCAATTTAGCAGCGGCAGCAGCAACTCACCTTTAACTTTTCAACAGACATTACCAGGAAGTTAATTCTTGACCCAGCCTTTGAGTCAAACAAGATACTGTTTGAGCCAGTAACTGAGATGGGACTGAGAATCTAGGTGGGCTTGCTTCTGCTGACTCCAAAGGTCCTCGGTCTGCCATTTGACCTTCAAGACAACGTCTTCCTGTCCGGACTCATTCCTAGGCTGCATTCCACCATCTGTCTAATTGCTGGGTCTGCTGAGCACTCTCCTCCTCTCCTCACTCTTCTCATTAAAGGCTTAACATGGTGGCTTTCTCTGCTTCAAGGAAAGTACTTTCTTCAGCTCTGTGAATATCTCTTCTTGATCTGATGACATCTAACAATCCTCAGATGGACTGGTATAATATATTGTACCCTAACTATGGACATAATGTGACTTTTCATTTTGATTATGTTTTAACTTGTTTTAATGACTATTTTGCCTTACATCTGTAACTGTAAAAATGGTATTTGTTTGTAACTGTCTGAAGGCTTTTAAGTTACAAATGGTTGTTCAAGCTCCTATGAGTGCCACAGTCTCCTCCAACTATTACTTGGGGCCCCTGGATCAGAGACAGTCAGTATGAGGGTTAGGATAATATGTTGCCTCAGCAATTGAAGGATGATGCCCCCCAACAAGTAGTTTATGTAAGAAAAACAGCACCTCTTTTCCTTGGCAACATACTTTCCTAAAAGAAAAGGGAGGAATGAGAAAGTCAGTTCCTAGGCAGGTGAATAAGAAGTATGGGGGTCCCTGAGGAGATAGGGGTCTGCAATTCTCAAGGAAGAAGAAAGCACAGGTGTTTTTTTTGTTTGTTTGTTTTTCTCTTCATTCCTTAGTCTTAGTCACATACAACATTTTTTTTTTCTTTAAGCTTGGAACTGATAATTATGCAACAAACAACACAGTTTAAACTCTGTCCAGTTCAGTTCAGTTTCTCAGTCATGGCCGACTCTTTGCGATCCCATGGACTTCCACACACCTTCAATGTGGACAGGCCTCCCTGTCCATCACCAACCCCCAGAATTTGCTCAAACTCATGTCCATTGAGTCGGTGATGCCATCCAACCATCTCATCCTCTGTCATCTCCTTCTCCTCCTGCCTTCAATCTTTCCCAGCATTAGGGTCTTTTCAAATGAGTCAGTTCTTCGCATCTGGTGGCCATAGTATTGGAGTTATTCAGCTTCAACATCAATCCTTCCAATAAATATTCAGAATTTATTTCCTTTAGGATGGACTGGTTGAATCTCCTTCCTGTCCAAGGGACTCTCAAGAGTCTTCTCCAACACCACAGTTCAAAAGCATCAGTCCTTTGGCACTCAGCCTTCTTTATAGTCCAACTCTCACATCCATACATGACTACTAGAAAAATCGTAACTTTGACTAGACAGACCTTTGTTGGCAAAGTAATATCTTGGCTTTTTAATAAGCTGTCTAAGTTGGTTGTAACTTTTCTTCCAAGGAACATGCGTCTTTTAATTTCATGACTGCAGTCACAATCTGCAGTGAATTTGGAGTGACAAAAGTAAAGTCTGTCACTGTTTCCATTGTTTCCCCATCTATTTCCCATGAAGTGATGGGATCAGATGCCATGATTTTAGTTTTCTGAATGTTGAGCTCTAAGCCAACTTTTTCACTCTCCTCTTTCACTTTCATCAAGAGGCTCTTTAGTTCTTCTTCACTTTCTGCCATAAGGGTGGTGTCATCTGCATATCTGAGGTTATTGATATTTCTCCCGGCAATCTTGATTCCAGCTTATGCTTCATCCAGTCCAGCGTTTCTCATGATGTACTATGCATACAAGTTAAATAAGCAGAGTGACAATATACAGCCTTTACATACTCCTTTTCCTATTTGGAACCAGTCTATTGTTCCATGTCCAGTTCTAAGTGTTGCTTCCCGAACTGCATACAGATTTCTCAGGAGGCAGGTCAGATGGTCTGGTATTCCCATCTCTTTAAGAGTTTCCCACAGTTTGTTGTGATATAACAACAATGTATCCTGCTTGAGGACAGTTTCTCCTTCTTGAAAACGTTCTGACTAATCCTGGTATCTTAGAATGTATATTATGGGAGTGAGTCTGGTAGGATCTTTATATTATTAAGTTCTAATCCTATTATCCTAAAATGTAAATTGTGGGAGTGAGTCTTGTAAAATTTTTACAAACTTGAGATGTTCTTTTGATTTGTTGTAATACCTAATTAAAAAATATATAAAGACTTGCTAAAGAAGAGTGAAGGGGGCACTCTCCATCCCCCTTCTGATATCTATGTCAGAATCTTTATCTGTCCCTTTTTTACTTTAATAAAATTCTGATACACAAAATCTCTTGAGTCATCTAGGCTGGTCCTTGGTCCCAAAGCTAAATCTTCTTCAGAGATCACATATCTGACATCATTCACCATAAGCTATCACAACTCACATCTGTAAATTACTACTGGCAAAACCATAGCTTTTGACTATACAGACTTCAGTGTAGTCAATGAAGAAGAACTAGATGTTTTTCTGGAATTGCCTTGCTTTCTCTATGATCCAATGAACCATGGCAATTTGTCCTCTGATTCCCATGCCTTTTCTAAACCCAGCTTGTACATCTAGAAGTTCTTGGTTCACATACTGCTGAAGCCTAGCTTCAAGGATTTTGAGCATTACCTTGCTACTCTTGCCTGGAAAATCCCATGGGCAGAGGAGCCTGGTAGGCTGCGGTCCATGGAGTCACAAAGAGTCAGACACGACTGAGCGACTTCCCTTTCACTTTTCACTTTCATCCATTGGAGAGGGAAATGACAGCCCACTCCAGTGTTCTTGCCTGGAGAATCCCAGGGATGGGGGAGCCTGGTGGGCTGCCATCTATGGGGTCACATAGAGTCGGACACGACTGAAGTGACTTAGCAGCAGTAGCAGAAGCGTGTGAAATAAGCACAATTGTATGGTAGTTTTTACATTTTTTGGCATCACATTTTTTTGTTTGTTTGTTTTTTGATGTTGAATTTTATGACTTGTTTATGTATTTTGGATATTAACTTCTTCTCAGTCTCTCATTTGCAAATATTTTCTCCCATTCAGTAGGTTGTCTTCTTTTTTTTATTATTTATTTTTATTTTTACTTTATTTTGCTTTACAATACTGTATTGGTTTTGCCATACATTGACATGAATCAGCCATGGGTGTAGATAAGTTCCCAATCCTGAACCCCCTTCCCACCTCCCACCCCACATCATCTCTCTGGATCATCCCCATGCACCAGCCCCAAGCATCCTGTATCCTGTATCAAACATAGACTGGTGATTTGTTTCTTACATGATAGTACACATGTTTCAATGCCATTCTCCCAAATCATCCCACCCTCTCCCTCTCCCATAGAGTCCAAAAGTCCATTCTAAACATTTGTGTCTCTTTGGCTGTCTCACATACAGGGTTATCATTACCATCTTTCTAAATTCCATATGTATGTGTTAGTATACTATATTGGTGTTTTTTCTTTCTGGCTTACTTCACTCTGTATAATAGGCTCCAGTTTCATCCACCCAATCAAAAAATGGGCCCAAGAACTAAATAGACATTTCTCCAAAGAAGACATATGGATGGCTAACAAACACATGAAAAGATGCTCAACATCACTCATTATTAGAGAAATGCAAATCAAAACCACAATGAGGTACCATTTCACACCAGTCAGAATGGCTGCTATCCAAAAGCCTACAAGCAATAAATGCTGAGAGAGTGTGGAGAAAAGGGAACCCTCTTACACTGTTGGTGGGAATGAAAACTCATACAGCCACTATGGAGAACAGTGTGGAGATTCCTTAAAAAACTGGGAATAGAACTGCCTTATGACCCAGAAATCCCACTGCTGTGCATACACACCAAGGAAACCAGAATTGAAAGAGACACGTGTACCCCAATGTTCATCACAGCACTGTTTATAATAGCCAGGACATGGAAACAACCTAGATGTCCATCAGCAGATGAATGGATAAGAAAGCTGTGGTACTTATACACAATGGAGTATTACTCAGCCATTAAAAAGAATACATTTGAATCAGTTCTAATGAGGTGGCATCACCTTTTTTACGATTGGAATGAAAACTGACTTTTTCCAGTCCTGTAGCCAGTGTTGAGTTTTCAAATTTGTTGACATATTGAGAGAAGAACTTTAACAGTATCATGTTTTAGGATTTTAAGTAGCTCAGTTGTTTCACTATTAAAATTAAAATTAACATGTGATATGGATAATCTCACTCGAGTATTTATTGAAAATCAGGATTTTACAGAGATATATGCACTCAATGTTTGTTGCAGCTTTATTAATGATAGTTCGACATAGAAACAAGCTAAATGTCCATCACTGGACAAAGGATTAAAAATGTACTGTGTGTGTATGTACATATGTGTGTATATGTACACACATATGTGTATTACATATGTATTATACATATATGTGTGTGTATGTATATAGATATAACATAATGTTATTCTGCCATAAACAAGTAGGAAATTCTGCCACACCTGATGTAAGTAGACCTAGAGAACATTATACAAAGTAAAATAAGCCATTTATATAAGGTATCTAAAATAGTCAAACTCACAGAAGTAGAAAATATATTGATTGTTGAAAGGATCTATTAGTAAGTGTAAATAGATACGGCTGTACAATGGGAATAAAGTTTCAATTATGCAAGGTTAATAGGTTTTATAGATCTGCTGTACTGCATAATTAAAATTTTGTTAAAAGTGAAGATCTCATGTTATCTGTTTATATTACAACACACACACACAATGAACCCAAAAACCTTGCACAGGGATATTTAGAGCAGCTAGTGTAATGGTAGATAATTGTTATGTTACATCTGTCAAATTCATAGTATGTACAATAACAACCATGAACTCCAGTGTGAACTATGGAGTTTGAGTGACAAAAATATGTCAACAAATGTTCATTGATTTTAATGAATGTATTACTCTGGTGAAGGAGAATAATAATTCTCCAATAGTGGGATAATTTGCATGGGGATTGCGGGCAGAAGGTACAATAAAGCTCTCTTTTACCTTCTACTCAATATTGCTGTGAACCTAAAACTGCTCTAAATAACGTTTATTATTTTAAGTGCATTGAATAGCCTAGTGATAGTTATAAAAATACGTTTTATCAAAGCTATAGAAAAAGTCTTTAGCTATTCATATTTTGTGAAACCTGAGAAGGGACAAGTTATTCAAGAGATTGTTGAAGATGGAATAAGCAAGCATTTATTTTACCTTTTGTCAAAATCTAATCTTCAGATCTTTCCTATTGTAATAAGGAGGGCCATGTAGAATACAAAATGAAACAAAACCAGAGAAATGTGTAAAACATCCAACAGCTTTTAACTTTAATAATAATTTAAATTTTTAATTTGAGAAAACTGGTGCCCTGAAAAACAAAAATTAGTCATTCTAGACATGAAAAGAACCCGCAAACAAATTGAAATTAAAATATTTCAGAAATGGGTCCAGGGATTTAAACATTGATTTGGAGATGAGAAAAACAAGCAAAAACTATTAATAAATCTATTATTATCCTCACACAAAAATACTTGCACATATATACAAGCACATGCACATACACATAAGCATAAACATGTACTTATACACTCATACACAGACTTTGAAGACGGAGTTCAATCCTAACAAATGTTTTTACTTTGGAGATAAACAGAACAAAACTGAAATTCAAGGAAGTCAATAGAGTTGGGCAGTTTGGTATTGGTTATCCATTCAGTTTCTTACCTCTGAAGAATCAAGGTGTGGAAGCCTGGTGACATTTTGTGAGATAATGGTAATGAACAAAGCTACTTTGGAGCCTGGTGACAAAGTATGTCCTTAGTTATGGAAGTGACTAAATTGCCTGCCTCTTTATAGATCTGAGCTCTTTTATGGCATGCTGGTGGCTCTATGAACATCAGTATTGCAATTCTTGCATGGAATTTGCATTTTTTATAATGATAATTTCATAAGTTGCAATTACAATGTCTTCAAGATGTATCAAGAGGAATTATTAACATGTGACAACCTGAGGAGGATAAAAAACATGATAAAGATTCTGCTTAGGGCTGGAAGGAGAGGAGGTGCTCAAATTTACTGAAATTGGAGCATTGTTGTCAGAGTAAGTGTATAACAAAATATTTTACTTATTTTTAAAATGAAGTTAATGAAATCTGTCAACAGAAGTTAAATTTATATTGATTTTGAAAAAACATTACCAGAACAAATCTCTGACCCAAGTAGAGGCACCTTATGGTTTTCTGTTTTAATGTTTGATCTGTTTCAAACTGTACAAATATTTAATAATGGTACTTAAAACTAAAGTAACATAAAACTCATGAATGAACAAGTAAATTCATGAATAAGCTTTTTATTTGATAAGGTTTCTTCTCTCAGCAATTTGTCAATAGCTAAAGGACAGTAAGTTTTGGGTTTCATGCCTGTGAGTGAGTAAGTAGGAAAGCTAGAATTCAGTAATGCTCATGTAAGACTATATACTTTGTGCTGTGTTAAGTTGCTTCAGTTGTCTCCAACTCTTGTAACCCCATGGACTGTAGCCCTCCAAGCTTCTCTTTCCATGAGATTCTCCAGGCAAGAATACTGGTGTGAGTTGCCATTTCCTTCTCTAGATCTTCCCAACCCAGATATCTAATCCTTGTCTCGTACATTTCCTGGTTTGGCAGGCAGGTTCTTTACCACTAGTGCCACCTGGGAAACCATTCTTGGATACCAGATTTTAATGAACACTTTTATAAGATACCATATTCTAATTAATTAAAAAATTAATTGTCCAAGCATAGTATATCTAATCAACACAAAGAAAATAATCTGCAACTATGGTAAAAAGAAAATAATATCATTTTCAAATAATTACTTTCAAGTTTTTTCTTTGCCAATTTTCAAAAAAAATTAGTCTCTTCTCTTTTGGGGAGTGTGTTGGGAGACTATAGAGAATGGTATATGATCACAAATCAGATTACAGGAAAAGTATAAAAATCAAGAGGAATATAAAGAAACAAAAGGGTGAAATTTATTCTTGTTCTTCAGTCACTAAGTTGTGTCCGATTCTTTGTGACCCCATGGACTGCAATAAGCTAGGCTTCTTTGTACTTCACCATCTCCTGAAGTTTGCCCAAACTCATGTCCATTGAGTTGGTGATGCCATCCAACCATTTCATCCTCTGTCATCTCGTTCTCTTCTGCCTTCAATCTTTACCAGCATCAGTGTCTTTTCCAATGAGTTGGCTCTTCATATCAGATGGCCAAAGTACTGGAGCTTCAGCTTCAGCATCAGTTCTGCCAATGAATATTCAGGGTTGATTTCCT
Organism: Oryx dammah; assembly: GCF_014754425.2. Lineage (NCBI taxonomy): Eukaryota > Metazoa > Chordata > Mammalia > Artiodactyla > Bovidae > Oryx > Oryx dammah. Next base: position 53,149,814 of record NW_024070211.1, read on the forward strand.
TTAATTTGACTGATTTGATCTCCTAGCAGTCCAAGGGACTCTCAAGAGTTTTCTCCAAACCACAGTTCAAAAACATCAGTTCTTTAGTGCTCAGCTTTCTTTATACTCCAACTCTCACATTCATACATGACCACTGGAAAAACCATAGCTTTGACTAGATGGAGCTTTCTTGGCAAGGTCATATCTCTGCTTTTTAATATGCTGTCTAGGTTCATCATAACTTTTCTTCCAAGGAGCAAATGTCTTAATTTCATGGCTGCAGTCACCATCCACAGTGATTCTGCAGCCCCAGAAAGTAAAGTTTGTCACTTTTTAAATTTTTTCCCCATTTATTTGCTGTGAAGTGATGAGGCCGGATGTCATGATCTTCAATTTTTGAATGTTGAGTTTTAAGCCACCTTTTCACTCTCCTCTTTCACCTTCATCAAGAGGCTTTTTAGTTTCTCTTCTCTTTCTGCCATTAGAGTGGTGTAATCTGCATATCTGACGTTATTAATATTTTCCTGGCAATCTTGATCCCAGCTTGTGCTTCGTCCAGCCCAGCATTTCACATGATACACACTTCATATAAGTTAAATAAGCAGGCTGACAATATACAGCCTTGACATACTCCTCTTCCAGTTAGAGCCAGTCTGTTGTTCCATGTCCGGTACAAACTGTTGCCTCTCAGGAGTCAGGTAAGGTGATCTAGCTTTCCCATCTCTTTATGAATTTTCCACAGTTTGTTGTGATCCACACAGTCAAAGGCTTTAGCGTAGTCAATGATACAGAAGTAAATATTTTCCTCGAATTTCTTTTGCTTTTTCTATGATCCAACGGATTTTGGCAATTTGATCTCTGGTTCCTCTGTCTTTTCTAAATCTAGCTTGTACATCTGGAAGTTCTTAGTTCATGTACTGTTTAAGCCTAGCTTGGAGACTTTTGAGCATTACCTTGCTAGCATTTGAAATGAGGGCAGTTGTATGTTAGCTTGCTGCTGCTACTGCTGCCAAGTTGCTTCAGTCGTGTCCGACTCTTTGCGACCCCATAGACAGCAGCCCACCAGGTTCCGCTGTGCCTGGGATTCTCCAGGCAAGAACACTGAAGTGGGTTGCCATTTCCTTCTCCAATGCATGAGAGTGAAAAGTGAAAATGAAATGGCTCAGTCTTGTCCGACTCTTCGAGACCCCATGGACTTCTCCTCCTACCAAGCTCCTCCTTCCATGGGCTTTTCCAGGCAAGAGTACTGGATTGAGTTGCCATTGCCTTTTCTGATATTAACTTGAATAGTCTTTAAATGTTGAATGGTTATAGAATGTATAGGTCTTTAATATGTGGTAGGAAATGAGGTTAAAAATGAGAATATAGTGAGTGCAAAATTTATCTCCATTAAAATCAGAAAACTGTTATTAAAAACAAAATTTTTCTATGACTTATTTGGTCTTCTTCCTGCACCCTCATCTATCTACTAGCTCACAAGGAGACAAATAATGTTGAATCCCACAAATAATAAATTATCTTTTAATTAGTAATTTACTTAATCCTTTTTGTAAACAGTGTCTAATTGCAATAAAAGTTCATAGTCATTTAGATAGTTTTCCCTTCCTGGCTGACTTGGTGTCACCTTGGTTTCTTGCTGGAGATCCCCTCTAACTCTCATGGAACTCTACAATCTCTTTTATTACCAAAGGTCAGAGGCAACTTAAGAGAGCTAAACCTTAGAGCTTACCTCTGCATGATCATGTACTTTGCTGCAATATTGCTGTGGCCCACAGTGGATAGCTGTTGGTTGTGAAGGGATGGGTCTCTTCTCAGATCCTAAAATTCAGGGCCCTTTGCACCTCTCTTTGCTCTCAGAAGTTCTTTTACTCATGAAAACCTTCACTCTCTTTTGAAAAATGTGTGATGCCAACTAAAAATCATTTATTGCTATTTACCTGTACAAGGATTAATCCACTGGCCCCTGCTATCACTGAATTTCAATACATCCTGAGAGAAGTTCAGGGTGGAGATCAGGAATGGGGCACTCCATGCTCTGGGAAAAACTGGCAGAACAGGATTACAGATAGTTATATATTTTCAGATTTTTATGAGCCAAGTGTTTGTATATTCTGTTATCTAGAAAAATGCTAAAATAATTACTGGAGACATCTGCCCCTTGTGACTAACAATGACCTGACAAAATGTGTGCTTGATTGCAAGTATCCTCCTTCTCCAAAATCACATATGTACCAACTCCCTCCCACCCTGAGCAGTTCCTCAGTCATCTGAAATGCTGTCTCTCAGGCTACAGTCCTCCTGTATAGCTACAAATAAAATGTAACTCACAATTCTCATATTCTGCTTTTTTTTATTCCTAATTGTGAAACCAGTATCTATTTTTGGCTTCCGTGATGTTTCAGCAGTAAAGAATCTGACTGCAATGCAGTAGCCACAGGAGAGAGACATGGGTTCCATCCCTAGGTTGGGAAGATTCCCTGGAGGAAGGCATGGCAACCACTCCAATATTCTTGACTGGAGAATCCCATGGACAAAGGAGCCTGGCGGGCTATAGTCTATAGTGTCAAAAAAAGTTGCATATGACTGAAATGACTTTGCACACATGAATTTCTCAATACTTTAAAGCTGGGAAAGCAGTTAAATTTGCTTTCAGTTTTCTTGTGTTCTTTTTGCTTAGCTGATAGTGAATCCCACATCCTCTCTTGGCTACAAGGAAATTTATTTATTTCTTTTTAGTTCTCTAGAGTACAGTTGTTGATATGGGAAGGAAGAATAAAGGAATTTGGAAAATTTCTTTTCAAGATAATAGCCTGTCTTGCAAAGCTATTGGCTTTTGTATAATCCAATTTGAATGTCAGAAAATTAATATTGCTTGGGCATTTCTCCTTTCATCCCAGCTGTAACAAATTTTAATCTTCTTCAAAGCAGATGGACACCTAGGGTAGTCCAGGGCAAAGGCCAGATACTCAGGAAAGCAAAAGGAAGAAAACATGCAATTTAAAAAATCAATTATTTCTGTTAAAGTGGTTTATATAAAGGCTCACCACATCTGCCTCAAAACTTTATTCTTCTTGTTTAATTTACTTCAGTACTGCACTTTTTACACGTCTCTGAATCTTCTTTCTTCATTAAAAGTACTAAATCATTTACATATAAGAATAATACAAGATTTATAATAAAACAATCACCTCTCTCCTCTAATCTAAACAATTTCAGAGACACTTTTCTAAGAGGTATCTATTTTTTCAGTCTCTAAATAATCATGATAAATGTATCACTATTAAGTTCATTTGAGTGAGTTTTGAAAAACACACACATGCATAAAACTGAGAAGCTCAAAATTTTAGGATATAAACATGAATTGAGAAAGTACATAAGTAATTTATATGTGTATTATGTAGAAATGATTTTCATTGAGTTGTGTGTATAACATTTTAAATTTTTTCTTTTTTCTTTTTAAATGTATTTCTCTTAGTTTTTGGTAGCAAATACATTTGCAAAGAACAGATGTGTGACCTTCTGCAGTATTTTTAATTTAGCTTAATGCAAAGGACCGTCAAATAACAAAATACTCTGATTGCATGAATAAATGAAAGTTCATGTTTTCCTTGACATTTTTGTTTTAACACATTTATTTATGCTCATATCTCCAAACTGATACTCTGCTCTCTAAACTGTAAAAATAAGTAGGCAACCTCAGTTGTTGTCAATACAGTTAATAACTATCAAACAGCAAATTCTCATATCAAATATTTACTTTAAAATATTTTTTAATTATTTTACAAATAAGTCTGTTTGAGATATTTACTCCACCTAAAATTATAGATGGCACAAATAAAAGTTATAAAAGTTAATAATATAATAAAAAAATCATTTCAGTTCAGTCGTTCAGTCATGTCTGACTCTTTGTGACCCCTGCATCACAGCACGCCAGGCCTCTCTGTCCATTACCAACTCCCAGAGTTCAACCAAACTCATGTCCATCGACTTGGTGATGCCATCCAGCCATCTCATCCTCTGTCATCCCCTTCTCCTCCTGCCCCCAATCCCTCCCAGCATCAATGTCTTTTCCAATGAGTCAACTCTTTTAATGGGGTGGCCAAAGTATTGGAGTTTCAGCTTCAACATCAGTCCTTCCAATGAACACCCAGGACTGATCTCCTTTAGGATGGACTGGTTGGATCGCCTTGCAGTCCAAGGCACTCTCAAGAGTCTTCTCCAACACCACAGTTCAAAGGCATCAATTCTTCAGTGCTCAGCTTTCTTCATAGTCCAACTCTCACATCCATACATAACCACTGGAAAAACCATAGCCTTGACTAGATGGACCTTTTTTGGCAAAGTAATGTCTCTGCTTTTTAATATGCTGTCTAGGTTGGTCATAACTTTCCTTCCAAGGAGTAAGTGTCTTTTAATTTCATGCTTGCAATCACTTTACAAAATAAATTAATCAGTTCATTGCAGTCACTCAGTCACGTCCAACTCTTTGTGACCCCATGGACTGCAGCATGCCAGGCTTCCCTGTCCATTCCCAACTTTCAGAGCTTACTCAAATTCATGTCCATTGAGTTAGTGATGCCATCCAACCATTTCATCCTCTGTCGTCTCCTCCTGCCTTCAATCTTTCCCAGCATCAGGGTCATTTCAAATGAGTCAGTTCTTTGCATCAGGTGTCCAAAGTATTGGAGTTTCAGCTTCAGCATCAGTCCTTCCAATGAATATTCAAGACCAATTTGCTTTAGGATGGACTGGTTGAATCTCCTTGCAGTCCAAGTGACTCTCAAGTGACTTCTCCAACACCACAGTTCAAAAGCATCAATTCTTCGGTGCTCAGCTTTCTTTATAGTCTAACTCTCACATCCATTCATGATTACTGGAAAGACCAAAGCTTTGATTAAAAGGACCTTTGTCAGCAAAGTAATGTCTCTTCTTTTGAATACTCTGTCTAGGTTGCTCATAGCTTTTCTTCCAAGGAGTAAGTGTCTTTTAATTTCATGGCTGCAGTCACCAACTACAGTGATTTGGGAGACCAAGAAAATAAAGTCTGTCACTATATTCATTGTTTCCCCATCTACTTTCCATGAACTGATGGGACCAGATGCCATGATCTTCATTCTTTTAAGGTTGAATTTTAAGCCAGCTTTTTCACTCTCCTCTTTTACTTTCATCAAGAGGCTCTATAGTTCCTCTTCACTTTATGCCATAAGGGTAATATCATCTGCTTATCAGAGGTTATTGATATTTCTCCCGGTAATCTTAATTCTAGCTTGTGCTTCATCCAGCCTGGCATTTTGCATGAGGTACTCTGCATATAAGTTAAATAAACAGAGTGACAATATACAGCCTTGATTTATTCCTTTCCTGATTGGAATTAGTCTGTTGTTCCATGTCCAGTTCTAATTGTTGCTTTTTGACCTGCATACACATTTCTAAGGAGACATGTCAGGTGGTCTGGTATTCCCATCTCTTGAATTTTCCACAGTTTATTGCGATTTACACAGTCAAAAGCTTTGGTGTAATCAATAAAGCAGAAGTAGATGTTTTTCTAGAATTCTTTCTTTTTCTATGATCCAATGGATGTTGGCAATTTGATCTCTGATTCATCTGCCTTTCCTAAATCCTTGAACATCTGGAAGTCAATGGTTCACATACAGTTGAAGCCTGGCTTGTAGAATTTTGAGAATTTAAATAAATTTGTTGGATACTACTAATATATTTGAATTCCATAATCAAATAGTTTACCACTACTGTAAATTTTTTTCTTGAAAATGTGTGGTTTACTACATAAGACTCCCATTCATTTTTTTTCTGCATTAACATAAATTATTTGAGATGCCTCTAGATTATATTGCCAACCTTATTACTGAATTAAACTTTTGAGCATTAGTCATTACACTTTTCCCCTTTGCTCAAAATCCTCAGTGGCATTTCACTTTCCTTAAAGTAAAAACTAATGGCCATAAAACATTTCATAAGAAAAAATATTTTCTGACCCATAATGCATAAATGTATAGACTATTGGTGATATCTCGCTGGTGCAATCTACAGTCACTCTCTTTAGATCCTCTCATGGTTTTTGCTCCTTCTGACTTAGTCATACATACAATTTTTAGTTGTTTTATGAATGTAGTAAGTGAATTTCTACTTTAGATATTTTATGTACACTGATATTTCCCTTTGAGATGCCTTTCCCATTGATCCTCACATATAACTCCTACACTTTTCCTAGGTGTTTTGTCACATGCTTTTTATCTAGTGAGCAATTCACTGAGAAAACTGTACCAATTTTCATATTTATCTCACATGATTTCCTAGGAGAATACAGTGTTAGCACAGTGAAAGTTAGTACCAGGTAGTCAATGATGAAATCAGATTGATTATATTCTTTGCAGCCAAAGATGGAGAAGCTCTATACAGTCAGCAAAAACAAGACCAGGAGATGACTGTGGCTCAGATCATGAACTCTTTATTGTCAAATTCAGACTTAAAGAAAGTAGGGAAAACTAATAGACATTCAGGTATAATCTAAATCAAATCCCTTAAAATTATACAGTGGAAGTGACAAATAGACTCAAGGGATTAGATCTGATAAAGAGAGTGCCTGAAGAACTATGGACAGAGGTTTGTGACATGGTAAAGGAGACAAGAATCAAGATCATCCTCAAGAAAAAGAAATTCTAAAAAAACAAAATTGCTGTCTGAGAAGCCCTTACAAATAGGTGTGAGAAGAAGAGAAGTGAAAAGCAAAGGAGAAAAGGAAGATATACCCATTTGAATGTAAAGTTCAAAGAATAACAAGGAGAGATAAGAAAGCCTTCCTCAGTGATCAGTGCAAAGAAATAGAGGAAGACAATAGACTGGGGAAGGCTAGAGATCTCCTCAAGAAAATTAGAGATACCACGGGAACATTTCATACAAAGATGGTCTCAATAAAGGACAGAAATGGTATGTTCCTAACAGAGGCAGAAAATATTAAGAAAAGATGGCAAGAATACACAAAAGAACTTATCATAAAAGCTCTTAACAACTCAGATAGTCACGATGGTATGATCACTCACCTAGAGTCAGACATCCTTGAATGCAAAGTCAAGTTGGCCTTAGGAAGCATCACCACTAACAAAGCGAGGGGAGGTGATGGAATTCCAGTTGAGCTATTTAAAATCCTAAAAGATGATGCTGTGAAAGTGTTGCACTCAATACATCAGCAAATTTGGAAAACTCAGCAGTGGCCACGGGACTGGAATAAGTCAGTTTTCATTCCAATCCCAAAGAAAGGCAATGCCAAAGAATGCTCAAACTACTGCACAATTGCACTCATCTCACATGCTAGTAAAGTAATATTCAAAATTCTCCAAGCCAGACTTCAATAGTATGTGAACCCTGAGCTTCCAGGTGTTCACGCTGGATTTAGAAAAGGCAGAGGAACCAGAGATCAAATTGCCAACATCCATTGGATCATCAAAAAAGCAAGAGAATTCCATAAAAAACATCTAGTTCTGCTTTATTGACTATGCCAAAGTCTTTGACTGTGTGGATCACAGCAAACTGTGGAAAACTCTTAAACAGATGGGGATACCAGACCACCTGACCTGCCTCTTGAGAAACCTATATGCAGGTCAGGAAGCAACAATTGGAACATGGGACATGGAAGAGCAGAGTGGTTCCAAATAGGGAAAGGAATATCTCAAGGCTGTATACTGTCACCCGGCTTATTTAACTTATATGAAGAGCACATCTTGAGAAACTCTGGGCTGGTTGAAGCACAAGGTGGAATCAAGATTGCCAAGAGAAATATCAATAACCTCATATATGCAGAGGACACTGCCCTTATGGAAGAAAGTGAAGAAGAACTAAAGAGCCTCTTGATGAAAGTGGAAGAACAGAGTGAAAAAGTTGGCTTAAAGCTCAGCATTCAAAAAACTAAGATCATGGCATCCGGTCCCATCACTTCCTGTCAAATAGATGGAGAAATAGTGGAAACAGTAACAGACTATTTTGGGGTCTCCAAAATCACTGCAGATGGTGACTGCAGCCATGAAATTAAAAGACACCTGCTCCTTGGAAGAAAAGTTATGACCAACCTAGAGAGCCTATTAAAAAGGAGAGACATTACTTTGCCAGCAAATGTCCATCCAGTCAAAGCTATGGCTTTTCCAGTAGTCGTGTATGGATGTGAGATTTGGACTATAAAGAAAGCTGAGCACTGAAGAACTGATGCTTTTGAACTGTGGCTTGGAGAAGACTCTTGAAAGTTCCTTGGATAAAAAGGAGATTCATCCAGTTCATCCTAAAGCAAATCAGTCCTGAATATTCATTGGAAGGACTGATGCTGAAGGTAAAACTCCAGTACTCTGGCCACCTGATGTGCAGAATTGACTCGTTTGAAAAGACCTTGATTCTGTGAAAGATTGAAGGTTGTAGGAGAAGGGGATGACAGAGGATGAGATGAAGGATGGCATCACTGACTCAATGGACCTGAGTTTGAGTAAACTTTGGGAGTTGGTGATGGACAGGGAAGCCTGGCATGCTGCAGTCCAAGGGGTTGCAAGGAGTCAGACACATAGGAGCGACTGAACTGTAGAGTGAAAGCATGCAAGTTAATATTATTTGTCTCATGCATTTTCCTTTTTAATTTAATTTGATTATCTTGTTTGAATATTTTATAGCAAAAGATTATAATTAGCTATTGAATCTCTAATTTCATAATACAGGTTTCACTTTTCCAAATGTTAGTTCTCAGATTACATAAATATAGATTTTGAATAAATCAATATTTTAAGTGAGTAAAATCATGATTAAGTGGTTGAAATAAAAGTTGTAAGCATATAAGTAACAAGTGAAAATGTTTGTCACTCAGTTGTGTCTGACTCTTTGCAACCCCATGGACTGTAGCACATCAGGTTCCTCTATACATGGATATCTCCACTAAAGAATACTGGAGAGGATTGCCCTTCTCTTTTCCAGGGTATCCTCATGATCCAGAGATTGAACCCTCATATTCTGCATTGCAGGCAGATTCTTTACCATCTGAATCACCAGGGAATTCTCTAAAGTAACATTCAGTTCAGTTCAGTTCAGTCGCTCAGTCGTGTCTGACTCTTTGCAACCCCATGAATTGCAGCACGCCAGGACTCCCTGTCCATCACCAACTCCCGGAGTTCACTCAGACTCATGTCCATCAAGTCCGTGATGCCATCCAGCCATCTCATCCTCGGTCGTCCCCTTCTCTTGCTGCCCCCAGTACCTCCCAGCATCAGAGTCTTTTCCAATGAGTCAACTCTTCACATGAGGTGGCCAAAGTACTGGAGCTTCAGCTTTAGCATCATTCCTTCCAAAGAAATCCCACGGTTGATCTTCTTCAGAATGGACTGGTTGGATCTCCTTGCAGTCCAAAGGACTCTCAAGAGTCTTCTCCAACACCACACTTCAAAAGTATCAGTTCTTTGGCACTCAGCCTTCTTCACAGTCCAACTCTCACATCCACATATGATCACTGGAAAAAGCATAGCCTTGACTAGATGGACCGTAGTCGGCAAAGTAATGTCTCTGCTTTTGAATATACTATCTAGTTTGGTCATAACTTTTCTTCCAAGGAGTAAGCGTCTTTTACCTTCATGGCTGCAATCACCATCTGCAGTGATTTTGGAGCCCCAAAAAATAAAGTCTGACACTGTTTCCACTGTTTCCCCATCTATTTCCCATGAAGTGATGGGACCATATGCCATGATCTTCGTTTTCTGAATGTTGAGCTTTAAGCCAACTTTTTCACTCTCCTCTTTCACTTTCATCAAGAGGCTCTTTAGTTCCTCTTTACTTTCTGCCATAAGGGTGGTGTCATCTGCATATCTGAGGTTATTGATATTTCTCCCGGCAATCTGGATTCCAGCTTGTGTTTCTTCCAGTCCAGCGTTTCTGATGATGTACTCTGCATAGAAGTTAAATAAGCAGGGTGACAATACACAGCCCTGACATACTCCTTTTCCTATTTGGAACCAGTCTGTTGTTCCATGTCCACTTCTAACTGTTGCTTCCTGACCTGCATACAGATTTCTCAAGAGGCAGGTTAGGTGGTCTGCTATTCCCATCTCTTTCAGAATTTTCCACAGTTTCTTGTGATCCACACAGTCAAAGGCTTTAGTATAGTCAATAAAGCAGAAATAGATGTTTTTCTGGAACTCTCTTGATTTTTCCATGATCCAGCGGATGTTGGCAATTTGATTTCTGGTTTCTCTGCCTTTTCTAAAACCAGCATGAACATCAAGGAGTTCACAGTTCACATATTGCTGAAGCCTCGCTTGGAGAATTTTGAGCATTACTTTACCAGCATGGGAGATGAGTGCAATTGTGCAGTAGTTTGAGCATCCTTTGGCATTGCCTTTCTTTGTGATTGGAATGAAAACTGACCTTTTCCAGTCCTGTGGCCACTGCTGAGTTTTCCAGATTTGCTGGCATATTGAGAGCAGCACTTTCACAGCATCATCTTTCAGGATTTGAAACAGCTCAACTGGAATCCCATCACCTCCACTAGCTTTGTTTGTAGTGATGTTTTCTAAGGCCCACTTGACTTCACATTCCAATATGTCTGGCTCTAGATTAGTGATCACATCCTCATGATTATCTGGGTCGTGAAGATCTTATTTGTATAGTTCTTCCGTGTATTCTTGCCATCTCTTCTTAATATCTTCTGCTTCTGTTAGGTCCATACCATTTCTGTCCTTTATCGAGCCCATCTTCGCATGAAATGTTCCCTTGGTATCTCTAATTTTCTTGAAGAGATCTCTAGTCTTTCCCATTCTGTTGTTTTCTTCTATTTCTTTGCATTGATCCCTGAAGAAGGCTTTCTTATCTCTTCTTGCTATTCTTTGGAACTCTGCATTCAGATGCTTATGCCATTAAAGTAACATTAATTGCAAAAAAAAAAGTATGTTTATTTTTTCTTTACAATTTATTGATAACTCCAGTTGAAAGTAATCCAGGAATAAATTAGAAAATTAGTAACTTTAACAGATAAATATGCTTGGGATTTTATGGTCCATTTTTATTATCACACTCTTATAAAACCCCTCAGCTCTCTGATTATGTGATTTCTGTCTTTCTCCCCTAAACTCCTTCACATGTTCACTAAAACAGACACATCTTCAGTTCAGTTCAGTTCAGTCGCTCGGTTGTGTCCATGTGTCACTAAAACTGACCCATCTTAGCCCTGGTGTATCACTGTGATCCATCTTCTGATTTCTTTTAGATTTGAGGACAATCTCTTGGTGTCTGAACTGCCTGTTCCATCTGCTTTTACAGATATTAACCATCTCTCTGACATCTCTTCAGCATTTAGAGAGCAGTTAAAATATTTCCTACTTAGAGAAGTTTTTACTGATTAATCATTTTCTAACATTTTAAATATTTTATTTCTCTCATTAGCACTGGAAACTTTTTGACAACACTGTTGAAGTTAATTTACATGGAAAATAATGAAGCTTGACGTTCCCTTACCTTCTTTTACTATTTTGTGTGTTTTATACCATTTTGTAAAGATGTAGAAGTGAAGTGAAAGTGAAGTCACTCAGTCGTGTCTGACTGTGACCCCTTGGACTGTAGCCTACTAGACTCCTCTGGCCATGGGATTCTCCAGGCAAGAATACTGGAGTGGGTTGCCATTTCCTTCTCCAGGGGATCTTCCCGACCCAGGGATCGAACCTGGGTTTCCAGCATTGGAGGCAGTCGCTTTAACCTCTGAGCCACAAGGGAAGCCCCCAAAGTGTATACATATGTTAGTTTCTGTAAATTCAGAAATTTAATAAAATGGCTTGGTTAGAGTACAGTTCCTTTCCATTCTGACTTCTGTCCATTTTGTATCAGATACATTTTGTATCAGGTTTCCTTTGTGTATCAGATACTAGTTGAAGTGGCCACCTCACTTGATATGTGTAAGTGGAATTGAGGGCTTGAATATGTTTAATTTGATTCAACAGGATATATTGGTGTGGTTCCCAATACCTGGCATATATATTTGGTTTATTGTTAAGCATTCTAAGTAGGAACGACTTCTACAGATACTTTGTGTATGATATAGGCTCATCCAGATGCACCTTCATCCTGGCACAATTATGCAGGGACAGTGGTCTTTTTTTCTTTTTATGTGTAATTTGTATTTTTATTTATTAATTAAACTTTTTATTTTGTATTGGAGTATAGCCAATTAAGGGCTTCCCTGGTGGTTCCGTGGTAAAGAATCCACTTGCCAATGCAGGAGATGCAGGTCCAACCCCTGGGTTGGGAAGATCTTCTGGAGAAGGGAATGGCAACCCACTTCAGTATTCTTGCCTGGAGAATCCCAGGGACAGAGGAGCCTGGTGGGCTATGGTCCATGGGGCCCTAAAGAGTCAGGCATGACTTAGTGTCTAAAAAACAACACCATGGCTGATTAACAATACTGTGATAGTTTCAGATAGATAGCAAAGGAGTGGTCTTTTTTCAGTTTCACATGTCTTATGGCACCTAGTATGGAAAATGTGTCAATGGAGGAGGAGAAGCAAGAATAATCTTAATGTGTGGAAAATTCTTATCACTATCAGACATATAAAATTGTAGGCAGATGTTATAAGCTTAGTTAAAACAGGTTTTCTCTTCACAAGAATATACTTAATGATGTAATATATATTCCATGACCCACATCCCATAATATTGGAAATAAAAGCAAAAGTAAACAAATGGGACCTAATTAAAATTAAAAGCTTCTGCACAACAGAGGAAATTCTAAGCAAGGTGAAAAGACAGCCTTCAGAATGGGAGAAAATAATAGCAAATGAAGCAACTGACAGAGAACTAATCTCAAAAATATACAAGCAACTCCTGCAGCTCAATTCCAGAAAAATAAATGACCAAATCAAAAAATGGGCCAAAGAACTAAACAGACATTTATCCATAGAAGACATACAGGTGGCTAACAAACACATGAAAGGATGTTCAACATCACTCATTGTCAGAGAAATGCAAATCAGAAACCACAATGAGGTACCATTTCATGCCAGTTGGGCCTGGTGCACTGGGATGACCTACAGGGATGATACGGGGAGGGAGGTGGGTAGGGAGTTCAGGATGGGGAACATGTGTACACCTGTGGTGGATTCATGTTGATGTATGGCAAAAACCAATACAATATTGTAAAGTAAAAAAGAAAGCAATAAAAAAAAAGTAAAAACAATAATAATTAAGAAATGACATGGGGAATAAGCTTATCCCAAGGGTAAAGAATATTTTCTATTTAAAGAGCACTATATTTTATGACAAGGAATATACTATAGACTGTGATTAGCCTCTGTTCCAAATAAATGTGAATTGCCTAATTGCCAAAACAAAAACAAAAAAACAAAACAACAACAAAAAAAGTAATATATAGCATATAACACAACTATGTTAAAATTGTATTGGGATCATGAAAAGGAAAATTTATCAATATCCTGGTGTCTATAAAAGGAAAATATACAGTAGTGTACAATTAGGAATTGAGTCTATCTGTGGAGGTTCACGTTTTATGCATCCCAGTATACTAGACTGGTCATCAGTATCTGATGAATGCTCTAGTAAATTAATATGGGATTCTAAATGAAACAATCCACAAAATTGTGAGAAAAACAATAAGAATCACCTGAAGGACCAATTGTCACAGTTGAAAAACTGCCCATATTCACTAGTGAGCTAATATACATATATATGTTGTGTCAACTTTCAAAATTACTTAAATTGCCAATGTATGTGACTACATTTTAGTTTACTTTTTATTATGACAATAGAACAATCTCAGTGGAAGATATAAATACGTAAGCTTAAAGTAGGTTAAAGCATCTGCCTGGACTGCAGGAGACCGGATTTGATCCCTGGGTCTGGAAGATCCCCTGGAGAAGGAAATGGCAACCCACTCCAGTACTCTTGCCTGGAGAATCCCATGGAGGGAGGAGACTGGTAGGCTACAGTCCATGGGGTTGCAAAGAGTTGGACACGACTGAGCAACTTCACTTTCACTTTCAAAGTACTAGTAGACCCTGAAAATGTTAAAGGATATAGTTTAACAGAGTTGACTATTAATGCTAAATTTATGACAATAAAACGATAAATACACACAATATAAATAATAATAGAAGAAATTTTCAAAAATTTGTAAGAATGAGGATACTCTGTAAGACCAAGCAGCAACAGCAAAAGTGAAGCAAAGCACAATTGATGGTGTAAAATTGCACAATGGAGAATGTACAAACATTAGCTATAGCCTAATAATCATAAGGGAATGATTTTGAAAAGTAGCATATTCTTTCATGATGGCCCGTTATGATGAATGATAATATCAACACTAATGAACTATATCTTGTTTATCTTGTTTAAAATAAGTGATTGTAATAAGGATTATTATAAGGCTCCTGAAACAAGATGGGTCATGAAAACAACAGATGTTTTTCAAAAACATAAAGTTAAATGATAAAATAAAAAATACAGTTTCCAAGCTCTAATAAGAAGGTAAATTGATTTCAACAAAACAGATAATATTCCTAATATTCCAAGTGATTTTTCCGACTGAGTAAGTACAGTTGCTGCTGCTAAGTCGCTTCAGTCGTGTCCGACTCTGTGCGACCCCATAGGCGGGGGCCCACTCTCTCTGGGATTCTCCAGGCAAGAACACTGGAGTGGGTTGCCATTTCCTTCTCCAATGCATGAAAGTGAAATGCGAAAGTGAAGTCGCTCAGTCGTTCCCGACTCTTAGAGACCCCATGGACCGCAGCCTACCAGGCTCCTCCGTCCATGGGATTTTCTAGGCAAGAGTACGGGAGTGAGGTGCCATTGCCTTCAGAAAACCTTCAAAAGGCATGAAGATTCCTTTGAGCATAGAATGCTGTGCTTATTTGGATTATGAACTGAAAAAAAAGAAAGTGTTAGTCACTCAGTCATGCCCAACTCTGTGCCACCCCATGAACTGTAGCCTGCCAGATTCCTCTGTTTATGGAACTCTCCAGCCAAGAATACTGGAATGGGTAGCTATTCCCTTCTCCAGGGGTATATATACATTCACTTCGGTTCAGTCGCCCAGTCGTGTCCGACTCTTTGTGACCCCATGAATTGCAGCATGCCAGGCCTCCCTGTTCATCACCAACTTCCAGAGTCACCGAAACTCATGTCCATCGAGTTAGTGATGCCATCCAGCTATCTCATGCTCTGTCGTCCCCTTCTCCTCCTGCCCCCAATCCCTCCAAGCATCAGAGTCTTTTCCAATGAGTCAACTCTTCGCATGAGGTGGCCAAAGTACTGGAGTTTTAGCTTTAGCATCAGTCCTTCCAATGAGCACCCAGGACTAATCTTTAGGATGGACTGGTTGGATCTCCTTGCAGTCCAAGGGACTCTCAAGAGTCTTCTCCAACACCACAGTTCAAAAGCATCAATTCTTTGATGTTCAGCTTTATTCACAGTCCAACTTTCACATCCATACATGACCACTGGAAAAACCATAGCCTTGACTAGACAGACCTTTGTTGGCAAAGTAAAATCTCTGCTTTTGAATATGCTATCTAGGTTGGTCATAACTTTCTTTCCAAGGAGTAAGCGTCTTTTGATTTCATGGCTGCAATCACCATCTGCAGTGATTTTTGAGCGCAGAAAAATAAAGTCTGACACTGTTTCCACTGATCCCCATCTTAATCAAATATAATTTAGTATATCTGTATGTTTAAGGACAAATACAATAAAATCTTCAATATTATTTTGAAAGTGTAAAAAAATAGTTATTATAATTTTTTTTCATTTCTGATATTAAGAATTTTGAAAAACTAGTAGTTTTCAAATTAACAGAAATTTAAATAAAAGCCAAAGCTGATGAATTGTTGCATGAATAATTCAAAACTATTAAAATGAAAAATAGTGACTTGTTTTCCTGAAAATAGTGAAAAGCTAGTTAAAATAATAAAATATATAAAATAAATCAATATAGAAGATAAAATAAAATGAACTTGGACACAAAATATTAATGAGTTAATGATTAATGAAAATTCTGAAAGAGATGGGAATATCCGACCACCTTATCTGCATCCTGAGAAACCTGGATGGAGGTCAAGAAGCAACAGTTAGAACCAGACATGGAACAATGGACTGGTTCAAATTGGGAAAGGAGAATGTCAAGGCTGTATATTGTCACCCTGCTTATTTAATTTGCAGAGTACATCATGAGAAATGCTGGGCTGGATGAAGCACAAGCTGGAATCAAGATTGCCCGGAGAAATATCAATAACATCAGATATGCAGATGACACCACCCTAATGGCAGAAAGTGAAGAGGGGCTAAGGAGCCTCTGATGAAATGAAAGAGGAGAGTGAAAAAAATTGTCTTAAAACTCAACATTCAAAAAATGAAGATCATGGCATCTGGTCCCATCACTTCATGTCAAATAGACAGGAAAACAATGGGAACACTGGCAAACTTTGTTTCTTGGTCTCCAAAATCACTGTAGTTGGTGACAGCAGTCATTAAATTAACAGACGTTTGCTCCTTGGAAGAAATCCTATGACCAACCTAAACAGCATGTTAAAAAGCAGAGACATTACTTTGCCCACAAAGGTCTGTCTAGTCAAGCTATGGTTTTTCCTGTAGTCATGCATTGATGTGAGAGTTGGACCATAAAGAAGGCTGAGTGCCAAAAAACTGATGCTTTTGAACTGTGGTGTTGGAGAAGACTCTTGAGAGTCCCTTGGACTGCAAAGAGATCAAATCAGTTAATGCTGAAGAAAATCAATCTTGAACATTCATCGGAAGTACTGATGCTGAAGGTGACACTCCAATATTTTGGCCACCTGATTCGAAGAGCTGTCTCATTAGAAAAGACCCTGATGCTGGGAAAGATTGAAGGCCGCAGAAGGGGATGGCAGACGACAAGATGGCAGATGGTATCACCAACTCTATGGACATGAATTGGAGCAAGCTCCGGGAGATGGTGAAGGACAGGGAAGACTGACATGCTGCAGTTCATGGGGTCACAAAGAGTAAGACACGACTGAGTGACTGAACAATAACTCTTTTATTATGACAGAAATTTCTGTGAGAGGTTTTAAAATTTTTCATTAAAGTAAACAATTTTCTACTATTTGATTCTACCAAATAA
Source organism: Oryx dammah (assembly GCF_014754425.2). NCBI lineage: Eukaryota > Metazoa > Chordata > Mammalia > Artiodactyla > Bovidae > Oryx > Oryx dammah. The sequence continues at coordinate 53,166,927 of NW_024070211.1, forward strand.
AAGGAGTTGTGAATGATTGGATCCTGCTTTTGAACAATATTGAGTGCCAGTCAAGTGACAACAAAACTGTTTTGAAAGGTGAGGAAAAAGGACTTTGCACTGTTTAAAACCTTAATTATGCATAATGTGTTGTGCACAGCTCATTGCTTTAATCTTATTGAAGAAAATGCACAGTTCCTGAAGCTGTTGACTAGTTGGTATTTTGAAATAATTACATGTTATTTTCACTTCAGTGACAGATCGAGTATTTTAAACACACTTGAAGTTGAATCTTTAGTGGGTAATTGTAATGATATAGTTTGTACATTAGGAAGTTCTCTTAACCTTATAATATGCATAAGGCAACATTTTAAAGACTCTAACTTTTATTTTTAAAGATTTGGAATACTAACTTAAATTCAAATGAGATACAAAATGTTTATTCAAAGATGCTTGTTAAGCTCAAAAATTTTAAAATCAATTTGGTGAGAACTTTGGAATATTTCAATTAAATAAGTGAGAATTTAAATTCTGATTTGCATACACTTGAAAAGTAGCATTTTCACTTATTGCTACACTTATTTCTAAAAGAACTGAGAAAATTTCAAATGAAAATATAATGGCAAGAATATTAAACAAGTGATAAAATCAGCAGAAGCATAAACTGGAATTATTTTGACTTCAAGGAGCAAATTGAAACAAACAGTTTTTATATTAGATAAAAAGTAGTAATTCATGAAAGACAAGATATACATTTGCATAATGAATATTAGATTATATGTAAACACTGAGAAAATATTGTTTCTTGCTAATTAGACAAAAGGTACTAACATCAATGAATATAACATCAAAAACAAACTGGTTAAAGAGAGTTACCAATTCCTGAAGGATTTAAGTTACTACACACAAAAAATTTGAGACACAGGATGCAGTTTACATATGAAAAGTAACTGGATAGATGCTGCCTTAATCCTTTAGGCTGATGTAACAAACTGCCACAGATTGGGTGATTTATAAACAGCAGAATTTTATTTTCACAATTCTGGAAGCTGGAAGGAAGTCCATGATCAAGGTGCCAGCATGGTCAAGATGTGGTTAGAGCTCTCTCCCTGGTTTATTGCCAGTGGCTTTGCTGTGTCCTCAGATAAAATGATAACTCACTCCAATATCCTTGCCTAGAAAATCCCATGGACAGAGGAGCCTCCAGGGGTTCAGTCCATGGGCTTGCTAAGAGTCAGACACACAGATGGTGGAAATGTGTGAAAGATGTCTCTTGGTCCTCTTTTAAAAGAGCATTGAATTTATTTATGAGGGCTCTTCCCTCACAACCTAAGCACCTCCCAAAGTCCCTACCTCCAATACCATCGCATTGGGCAGTAGGATTTCAATACATACATAGGCACAAACAGCAAAGGTTTCCTGAACAAATTCCAATACACGTGCATGCGGAGGCTTTCCCGAACCAACCCGCAATTCTCAGCTTTCAGTAAAATTTCAGAGAATTCATTGCCTATCTGGAGACAGAATCAGATTCAACAGGGCTGAATCACACAGAAAGTCCCTCCAGCTCTAGGGTGAGTCACAGGGTTGTTACCTGGGCTTCTGACTGACTGGCTATGAATCAGAGATTCACACAACCTTCCCCTTAGTTTCAATTAGTTTGCTGGAATGACTCAGAGAATTCAGGGAAATAATCCATTTACTCTTACTCATTAGATTAAAAATTTATTATAAAAGGATATTAAAAGAATAAATAGCCAGATGAAGAGATACATAGAATGGTCCTAAAGAAAAGAACTTCTGTCCTACAGGAGCATGGAAACTGGAATGTAGCCCTTGGAAGCTGATGGTTGCCCAGTTTCGAAGCTCTAAGCAAAAAGCCCCCAAAGCGGTCCTTTTGGTTTTTGTGGAAGCTTCAGTACATAATCATGATTGACTAAATCACTGGCCAATGGTGATCAATTCCATCTCCAGCCCTTCTCTCCTCCCCCAAAAGCAGGGAATGGGGTACTGAACGTTCCAGTCCTTTTAATCACATGATTGGTTCTGGCAGCTCCCACCCTTGGGTGGATCCAAAAGTCTCCTTTCCAAGTCATTTTCAGAAACTAAGTACAAGAGACTAAATATTAACTAGTTGCTTTTATTGTTCAGTAAATCGCAAGGGTTTCCAGAGCTGTGAGGCAGGAACTATGGATGAAGACCAAGCATATTTCTTATATATAATCTGAATGATCAAATATACAAATATATATTTTCCTATAAATCACAGTATTCACGATTTTTATACAAGATCAAGCTACACAAATTTCATCCTATAACACCTATACTTTCCCAAATTATTCCAAAATCATTGCTTAACATTTACAATAATGAGTTTCTTTTCCTAGTCTCTATTTCAAAAATAATGTTAGAAAACTGTTGGTTTATGTAGAGACCTCAAAAAAATACATAGCCAAAAGCATAGGAATAAGAATAAAAAATGTGGTTGTTGTTATTGATGATGATGATGATGTCATTATTTTGCGTTATCTGTGGCCATAAAGGGGACTTCCCTGGTGGCTCAGATGGTAAAGAATCTGCCTGCAATGCAGGAGACCTGTGTTCTATCCCTGGTTCGGGGAGATCCCCTGGAGAAGAGTGTAGCAACCCACTCCATTTTCTTGCCTGGAGTATCCCACGGACAGAGGAGCCTGGTGAGCTACATCCACAGGACTGCAAAGAGTTGAACAAAGTTGAAAACCAAAACTGCATCCTTTTTTAAATTAACCTCTAGTTTTTAAAACAAAGTTTTAAGCTGGAAAAATATCTGTATTCTTTATCTTAGACTGTGGACATCTTAGAATAAATTAAGACACAGAAAAAATTAGAAGGGTGGGTAGAGAAGTGGAAAGATTTACTTTGAATAAATAAATAAATTTTAAAAATTAATAATATAACATTTAACATTTGAAAAAATAGAAAATAAATTTTCTTTGAATGGATATGTGAGAAATTATTCTGTGACCAAATATTTGACATTGGATGAAAAGGAAATGTTAACAGAAAATAAAATGAAATTGTACTCATTGTTTAATTCCTTGGTAAATCCAGTCATCAAAGCCAGTTTAATTTAGAAAGTGGTAATGCTTGTATTTTCATTTTGATAACTGTTATCAATGTAATTGCATCCCCATATAATTAATATGTTTAAGCCTATGTCACTATATTTGGAGATCAGCCACAGCAAGCCCAGGAGAATGGTCTCAGGATAAACCAAACTTGCTGATACCCTAATCTTGGATTTCTTTAGAATTATGAGAAAATAAATTTTTCTTGTATAAGCCACCCAGTCTGTGTTGTTTTGTTAGGGCAGCCCTAGTAAACTAATGGGCATCCTTGGTGGCTTATGGGTAAAGAAGACACCTGACAATATAGGAGACACTGATTTGATTCCTGGGTTGGGTAGATCCCTTGGAGAAGGAAAAGGCAACCTACTATGGTATTCTTGCCCAGGAAATCCCATGGACAGAGGAGCCTGGCAGGCTGCAGTCCATGAGGTCAAAGAGTTAGATATGACTTAGCAACTAAACAACAACAAAAGTAAACTAATACAATGACAATTTTTAATAAATGACAATACAATTTTTAATTAAATTTTGTTCTGCTTTATGTGATAGCCTCTGCAGTAATTAAATTTGCACATGAAAATATATTAATTGCATTTTGAAAACTAAAAGTTATTTCTGTTAGCTTCTATGAAAAGTAGTCTAATAATTACAATGTGCTAATAACTACATGAAAAGTTGTCTGTTTTCTCTTGAAAACAGTTTCAGGTTAAATGGTTATATTTTTAGAAGAAAGATATACCCTGCAGGTTTGTATTTAAGTGAAACAACAACAAAAATATCATGCCATGTTTATACTTTTGACAAAAGCAGTTGCATTATGTGTAGAAGAGTTTTTAGATTTATGTTTAGCTGTTTTTAAAGCCTCATTTTAAACATTCTTTCAGCAAATCATATTTTAATTACAGAGTGATTAATCTTAACAAAGTGTTAAATAAAATTTTATTGTTAATTTCTTTTTAATTAACTTGCAGAAACAACCTTGAATGCTAAGCTTACCTAAGGCACTGATTAAAGTTTTAGTCTGGAAATATTATAGGCTTGAGAGGAAAAGGTGGTTGGATACAGAAAGTGAAATACATGCTGATCCCTTGAGAATTAACTATATTGATAGTAACCATCATCCAAGAAGAAAAAGTATACCTAGGTAAGTATTTCAATACATTAAAAAATGATTTTATAGTGGTTAACATATGTATCATCTTATATTTACTATTATAGATTGTTTTGATTCATGTTGATACAATTTGACTTAAAATTAAGCAATCAATTCCATGATTTTTATTTTTTATGATAAAAAAAACAGCAGAGGGTATATAGTCAATTCTTGTATATTCCTCTAAAATCAGATTACCTTATTATTAATATTTTCTATCAGTATGGTACTTTTGCTATCATTAATGAAGCAATATAGATATATTATGACCAAAACTACATAGTTTATTCATATTGCCTTAGCTTTACTCTTTTTCTGTTTTAGGATCTCACTCATATTATATTTACTTATCATGATATTTTTAGGCTTTATATGGCTATAACAGTTTCTTATACTTCTCTTGTTTATGATAACTTTGACAGCTTTCAGGAGTACTGGTCAGGTATGTTGTAGAACTTCATTTTATTGTAATTTATATGATATTTTTCTTATAATAGACTGGATGAGTTTAGGGGAGGAAAATCATAGTGTTAAGGTGCTTTTTCATCATATTGTATCAAGAGTGTTTATTATCAATGTCATTTTTTGACTGTAATATTGGTCTTAAATATCTGGGTGATATGGTGTTTGTCAGTTTTTTCTCAAAAAGTTACTCTTGTTTTCTCTGCTTCCCATGCCCTGCTCTTTAGAAGTAAATTACATTCCACATTTAAGATGTAAGGAATTATGACCTCTTACCTTACTATAGAGTGTCTGCATAATTTATTTGGAAATATTCTACATGGGAAGTTCTACTCCATTTATTTATTTAATCATTTACTTATATAAATATGTGCCCATGAATAAGTATTTTGTAATTTGAGTTTTAATTAAGTTATGTAACTATATTATGTATTTTGTTTGCTCAATGTTTTCCAGCTTTGAACCTTGAAAATTCTTTTAGTTGGCACCTGTGCCCCTTTGACATACCCCGGCAAAGTTTGTTTGTTTTTCTTTCTTACTTTCTGATGCTACCAGATACTCTAGACTCATCTTATATATGTTTCCTGCTACATTCTTAGAATTATCCATTTCTTCAAGGCGTCCTGGTTTATTTTATTGGAGACTGGTATTAGAATCAAAGATCTGGGTGCTAGGTGTGCTTATTGTTAGTAATGGAGTATCTTTTTTTTTTTTTTTTTTAGTGCTTTCAGCTAACAGAGGAAATAAGGATATATGCATATATTAACCTAAGTATCTACATATATCTATTTGTATATGTAGGACTTCCCTGGTGGCTCAGACGGTTAAGGGTCTATCTACAATGTGGGAGACCCGGGTTCGATCCCTGGGTCGGGAAGATCCCCTGGAGAAGGAAATGGCAATCCACTCCATACTACTGCCTGGAAAATCCCATGGACAGAGGAGCCTGGTAGGCTACAGTCCATGGGGTCATGGGCTTCCCTAGTGGCACTAGTGGTAAAGAACCTATCTGCCAATGCAGGAGATGTAAGAGACACAGGTATGGTCCCTGGGTCAGGAAAATGCCCTGAGGAGGGGATAGCAATCCACTCAGATAGTTCTTGCCTGGAAAATCCCATGGATAGGGGAGCCTGGTAGGCTACAGTCCATAGGGTCGCACAAAGTTGGACACAATTGAAGCAACTTAGCATACACATTTGTACATGTAGTCGTCATATATATACACACATAAATGTATATTAAGTTAAACATGAATTCTTACTGATGTTTCCAACTCTGATCTATTACCACATAGATCATTCTAGCCTCTTTCCTTTGCTGATTTGTAAATTTCCACTCCAACAGTGAGACATTGTGATGTTGATCCACCATCCATTTAGTCAATAATTCAGTTCCAACATGCATGTGCAGAAGCACATCAGAATTGCTGACACTAAACACTGTGGGAAAACTTTACTGACTAGCAATATACTATCTATAAACTCTTTCTTCTCACTATTTTTTTATAGAGTCCAGGCTCCTTTCATTTCCAAAATTACTGAAGTCAGCGCATTTCCCCCAATGACCTTTAGTGAGATTATTTCATACATTTTTAATACAATTAGAATCTCTTGCCACAGTCTGTACCTTTAACTTTTTTATGGGATCAGAATAGTCCTAATACTAAAACAGATTGAGGTGTTATAAAAAGAAAAAATTTAGGTCATTATCTCTCATGAATATAGAAGCAAATATTCTCAACAAAATATTAGAAATGAAACCCAAGGATGTATAAAAAGAATTATACACTATACCAAGGGGAATTTATTTTATAATCTTGTTTAACATTGTTTAACATTCTAAAAAGTTGGCTTAAAGCTCAACATTCAGAAAACAAAGATCATGGCATCCAGTCCCATCACTTCATGGCAAATAGATGGGGAAACAGTGGAAACAGTGGCTGATTTTATTTTTTGGGGCTCCAAAATCACTGGAGATGGTGACTGCAGCCATGAAATTAAAAGAAGCTTACTCCTTGGAAGGAAATTTGTAACCAACCTAGACAGCATATTAAAAAGCAGCGGCATTACTTTGTCAACAAAGGTCCATCTAGTCAAAGATATGGTTTTTCCAGTAGTCATGTATGGATGTGAGAGTTGGACTGTGAAGAAAGCTGAGCACCAAAGAATTGAAGCTTTTGAACTGTGGTTTGGAGAAGACTTTTGAGAGTCCCTTGGACTGCAAGGAGATCCAACCAGTCCATCCTAGAGGAGATCAGTCCTGAGTGTTCATTGGAAGCACTGATGTTGAAGCTGAAACTCCAATACTTTGGCCACCTGATGCTGATTCATTTGAAAAGACCCTGATGCTGGGAAAGATTGAAGGTTGGAGGAAAAGGGGATGACAGATGATGAGATGGTTGGATGGTATCACTGACTCTATGGACATGAGTTTGTGTAAACTGGAGTTGGTGATGGACAGGGAGGCCTGACATGCTCCTGTCCATGGGGTCACAAAGAGTCAGATACAACTGAGTGACTGAACTGAACATTAAAAAATCAGTCAACGTAATCATCACAGCAACCAACCAAAGAAGAAAACTAGCATGATCACATAAATTGATGCAGAAAAATCACTTAAACAAATCCAACACAATTCCTAATAAAAACTCTTAGCAAGCTAGAAATAGAGGGAATTTTTTTTAATTTGATAAAATACATATAGAGTACCTAAACAAATGTCTTAATTAGTGATTAAAGACAGAATGCTTTTTCCCTAAAATCAGAAGGAAGGCAAGTATGTTCTCTCTCACCACTACTCTTTTTAACATTGTCCTAGGAGTTTCATCCAGTTTAATAAGTTAAAAGAAGGAAATGGAGAGCATACAGAGTACTTGACACCAAAATCACATCTGTAAAATCAAAATAAAATAAGTTGATTCAATTAAAAATTTAGATAATCTATGAAAAGATAAACTTTTTTTGTGGAATATGTAAAGAGATTACATATATTTAAAGTAAAATGAAAAACAATTCAATAAAATTGGGAAGAGCAATTGAAAATCAGGCAATTCACAAAAATGAGGGATGAACTGAAAAAATTAGAATAAGCCCAACATAATTAGTACCAGTAAAACGAAAATGAAAACAATAGGCTAACATTGCACTCCAGCTAGATATGTAAAATTAAAAAAAAAAAACTGATGATACCTCTGGGTTAAGATGTGAAGTAACTCGGATTCTCACATGTTGCTGGAAGGGATGTAAATAGTAAATCCACTTTGGAAAAATTTGCCAGTGTTTTATAAAGTTAAACATATCTTTGAGTGGAGTTGATCCACCAGTTCTACTTCTAGGTATTGACTCCAAAGAAACAAAAATATATAATTATCTGCATTAAGACTTTACAGGATTTTTCCCATAACAGCTTTTTAAAATATATGGCTTCTTGTACCAAACTGCTAGCCAATTAATGAAGATGACAACACTAAAAAACAGATTTTCAATGTGGACAAAACAGCCTCTTATGTTGAAAGAAGATGCCATCTAAGACTGTTCACAGCTAGAGAGAAGTCAATGCCTGGTTTCAAAGCTTTGAAGAACAGGCTGACTCTCTTGCTAGAGGATAATGAATCTCGCTAGTCACTTTAAGTTGGGGCCAGTGTTCATTTACCATTCTGAAAAAAAGTAGAGTCTTTAAAAATTATGCTAAATCTACCCTGCCTGTGCTCTGTAAATGGAACAATGAAGGCTGGAAGACAGCACATGTTTTTACATCATGGTTTGCTGAATATTTTCACCCCACTGTTGAAACCTACTGCTCAGAAAAAAAAGATTCCTTTCAAAATATTCCTGCTCATTGACAATGCACCTGGTCACCCAAGAGCTCTGATGGAGATATACAAACAGAGTAATGTTATTTTCATGCCTGCTAACACAACATCCTGTGCAGCCCATGGATCAAGGAATAATTTTGAATTTCAAGTCTTATTATTTAAGCAATACATTTTGTAAGGCTATAGCTGCCATAGATAGTGATTCCACTGATGGATCTGGGCACAGTAAACTGGAAATCTTCTGGAAAGGATTCAGTCTTTTAGATGGCATTAAGAGCAATTGTGAAGAGTTGACTCATTGGAAAAGACTCTGATGCTGGGAGGGATTGGGGGCAGGAGGGAAAGGGGATGACAGAGGATGAGATGGCTGGATGGCATCACTGACTCAATGGACGTGAGTCTGAGTGAACTCCGAGAGTTGGTGATGGACAGGGAGGCCTGGCATGCTGTGATTCATGGGGTCGCAAATAATTGGACACGACTGAGCGACTGAACTG